>NW_027072078.1:18612072-19212072 GCF_038088225.1 Cyrtonyx montezumae | reverse complement strand
TCAGTGGAATAATATTTTACATCTTGCAGCCAGTTTGCTTTTGTATTTTTGTAGAATGAACATATGCAACCGTCACAGAACATTTTCAAGAGTTATTGTTTCAGATGATTTTGTTTTTACAACACTGTATTTTTGGGTAGAGTTAACATTTAAAGCATTCCACGGGCTTTTACAATGTTTGTGACTGTAAAAAGGATATTTGTGCTTTTGCTACTATTTTGGAATTAAGCGATCTCTGATCTGAAGCAAAGCTTTGGTCCTCTAAGCCAAGCTGAAGGCAGGTTAGCCTTAATACACATTGAATGTTACTGTACTCCACCAGCATCCCTAAGAAAAGAAGAAAAAACACTAAAAAAATGTTTGTAAACGTAAGGGTTTGAAGACAGTGACCTCTAATACTACATAGAACATTTAGATGCTATTGCTCATGCTGGTATCTTGCCTTGTGGAGTGGCAGAGGCTGGTAACCTAGAAGCACTCTCCTCTGCAGTGAAAGGAATTATATTGATTTTCTCACTATTGATCTCACTTCCAACTTATTTAAAGGATTCACACATTCTGAAATTTACATGGTCTCAGTGAGAAAGACACAATGGAAATGATCCATGTGAGCGAGCTTGGTTCAGTATTGTGAAGATGGTTGACCACCTCTGAAACTATGATAAGAAAAGGAAATAATCTCTTGGGAATCCAAGGAAAAGATGAGAAAAGAGATTGTTAGCTGGGAAAGCAATTGAATGAAGAGATCACAGATGTGGTGGGAAAAAATTACGTAAGGAACACAAATTCAGTACATACGAGAAGGAAAAAGCATTGTAAAGTAAATACTGAGATGCGTATTTATTATCCCTATATGGTGGTGAACAGAGCAATCTGCATAGCTCCAGTGGGAAGATCTCTTGGCAGAGGTACACCTCCAGGTAGCAGGTGATGCTGTGAGGAAGGAGCACGTGTGAGAACTCTTTGGGGATCTCCTGTGTTGCCTCTAATTGGAACCTGCTTTCCTGGCTTAAACACAGTGACAAATGAAAAACTCTCTTGAGGAGATTTTCAACATCTGCTCCCTTGCTTTATTCAAATATACCAACAACAACAGCAAAAAACCTGGCTATACTAAAAAAAAATAATTACACTTAAGAAATGGAGTGAAGTGGAAGCTCTATTTCAGTCTATGAGTTGTGTAGATTATCCTAGGCAGTCCTTCTTTTCCTCATAAAGTCAGATTATGAGTGAGCCCTCCTCTCTTCTTTTTTTGCTGCCTTGAAATAGAATCTGTTTTTATCAGATAGTAACTAGAACATTACAGATGTTGGTTCCCTAATTTTTTCTTTTTCCATGTTTTTCCCTCTTATGAAAAAATGTCCAGAAGATACATATAGAAACTGTTCTCCATTTCTGGCACATTCTTATATTTAGAAGAACTTTTAAATTAACTTCTGCAAGTATTTTTATCAAGTATGTAGGTTGTTTTTTTGTTTTGTTTGGGTTTTTTTTGCAGATAATGCATTAAAACCTGCAAAAAATTTAAAAGTAAGTTAGCATGCAATCCAAAGCAATATTAAAATGTCCTCACGTTGTTTCAGATATGCATAGAAAAACCAAGATTTAAAATAATGCATTTTATTGCTATACTTTGGTGTTAGGTAACTTACAAGAAGAATCTCATGAATTTGGCATTCTAAAAAGTTATGTTCCAGCTGATGCTGACATTAACCAAGGGACTGCTATAAGCCATGCTATGCAGAATGTCAGAAGAAACACTCATAATTATCTCCTCTGATCCCACATCTATAAATCTGTGCTGTTCCCCCAGGCCTCTCAAGTTTCTTGATGGAACAGTGATATCACTTTTCTGCTCTTACTTCTGAGCATGTCTGCCATATTCACTTTGTCCTTCAGGATAGCTTGATCTATAAATATATTTTTATAATGTTCATGATATTCTCAATTAATATCTTGATATGAAGGTTAGATTATCATGAAAATATAATAGACAAGGAGAAAGTGAGCCTGGCAAGCTGTTTCAGTTTTTTTAATGGCATTTCTATTTAATTGTGGGCCAATTAACCACTCAGTTTCCTTTCAGATAAAAAAAAAATCCTCTAAATTTAATAGAGAGTTGTTTAATGCTTTCTAATGTTATATATCTGACTAAGCTTTTCATTACCCAGAGAAACAAACATGCTGGTCGGGTCACCAGGGAGTAGTGATAATGCCTGTTCTCTTCCTTCGCATGGGAGGCAGCAGGGATGAAGCTACAGCTCTAAGGTTTTCTGCTGGTTTCTGTATGATGGTCTGGGAAATGCTATATAGCAACAGAGCTCTGTTCTGTACAAGTTCCCAACCATAATATTTATCATGGGATCTCATTTCATGCTTTTTGGTGTATTTTTTCCGTTTTGATTGCCGAATTTTGAATATAAATCCACCATTACATGCCTCAAACTGGTGACATCTTCATTTAAAAAAACATTCAACTCCAGAGAAGCTTTGGACAGCTGGCAGAGCTGTAACAAATTATAACTTTCCAATTATTGTAATAGTATGTATTTTAAGTACTACCACAGGAATACCCAGTTCTCACCTTGCCTCTGTTGTTCTGTATCAGCAGGCAAATTCTGTATGTTTTTAACCATCATTCTCCTTCCCAAATCACAAGTGGTTCTTTACAGTGAGAATAATGTTAAAAGAATAAGTGGTTGTTACTTAATTAAGAGGTGTTGAAATACAAGGATTGTTCTAAATACTCTGTTATTTTTTTAAAAATCTAATGATAAGTAAGTGGCAAAGTCAAGTTGTAGGACACTGACTAAAAGCAGTCTCTACATGGAAGAAATTAGAGTTACAGTTTGTAGCCACCTGTGAAAAGTGTGGTTTGAGTGAACTGCTTGCCATCATATCACAGTACTGAGTAGGATTCATCTCATCTCCCTCCCTTTATAGTCAGCGCAAAGAAATAGGTACTTCTAGGGCACAACTTGCCTTACCTTAAACTAGATGTTTAGAGTAAATTTGGCATAATCAAACAAATGGGTAGGAGGGGGAAAAAAGGTAAATGGGACAGGGGAGGCACCTCTTCTGTACACAGTACTGCCAGTCCTGTCTGGAATTATCATGAAACATGTCAGCCTGTATCTAGTAGGTGGTCTGAGTCCATCTGCACCATGTCCCTAAGGAAAAAGTACCAACTTGTAATCCGTAGGACTTCAGACCCCCTCTACACCGGACTCCAGAATCCAAGGGGTCGGCCTCTGATCTCTCCAGAAGCTCTCTGCCACAAACTCCAAGTGGGACCTTCCCTTCCAGCAGCAGAGGATGTTCTTTACATCCTGTCCCGCCCGCACTGGCCCCAGTGCCACGGCTTGGGCTATCTCTTGCTTAATTTGCTCAAAAGCCTGCTGCTGCTCAGGGCCCCATACAAAATCATTCTTCTTCCGCAACACCTGGATAAAGGGGGCTCACAATGAGGCTACAGTTTGGAACATGCTTTCTCCAAAAGCCCACTGTACCCAGAAAAGTCTCTGTCTTACTAATAGGTGGAGACATGGCAGTAATTTTGTCAATCACATCTGTTGGGATGTGACGACGTAGGAACTGAATTTCTTGTGCAGGCCCTTTCACTTTGTTTTGCTTGATAGCAAAGCCAGCTCATAGGAGAATTTGGATAATCTGCTCTCCTTAAATGTGGGACTGTGAATCCTTATCAGCATACGCACAAGGAAACAGTGCCTGACCGCAAGGTGTCCAGTGATCTTTCACCACATCCTTTGTTTCCATTTTTCTTGCTCACTTCTCCCCGGGCTTCATGGTCAGGAGTCTGCTGTTTTCACCAGCTACGGAATGTGCTGAGCCCCAGGGCAGGAAGTATTCCCACATGGGACCTTGCCTATTGACTTGATTTCCAGGATCACAGAAGCCTGTGTGCTTCTGGCCCATGTTGAACCACCGCTTCCCTGGCACAAAGCCACCTATTCCCTCCCAGCGGAACGTAGCGGAGACTGCGGGATCTGTCCTTTTTGTTGTTTTGCTCGCTTCAGGGACCTTGATATGCTTCACCACAGAGGACAGCTGCGAGCAGCGCTGCTGCGCCGCGCTCCCCCAGGCTGCGTCACTCCTGCGGGACCCTGCGCGCTGCTGCTGAGCTGCAGGAGCCCGCCTGCGCCCGCACGGTTCGAGGGGAAAAGCTCCCGTGTTATCCGCGGAGCTGCTCGGGCCGCTGTGTGGGGCGGTCCCCGCGCTTCTGGTGTCGCTCCTGGTTTTACTTTTGGAAATGAGCTCCTCGAGAGGCCGTTGCGCTTGCTTGCTTTGCAGCTGCGCGTCTATTTAGAGAATGCACCATTTCGAATCGGATCCTCCTGTTTATGCTGCGAAGTTGCAGCTGAGATGTGCGCTGCCTCATGTACACAGAACCCACGCTCGGGGCGGGGCGGTGGAGGCGATTTTTTCTAGTCCAAACAAACCAGCAGCTCGAAACAAGGGTAACTTCTTTTAAACGCGGAGATCACGTAACAGCTGCCCTGCCCTCAACTCCCTGTGCCCGTTTCTATGGTTTTGCAGCCTCCATTTCCTCCCTAAAACACACCCACGCGGACCAGGCGTGCAAGACCAGCACGGCTGCGAGCACCGCCCGCAATGCGCAGCTGAACGAGCTTCGCGGCGCGAGGACACCCGGCATACCCGGCATGCCCGGCCCGCAGGGACCGGCCCTGCCTGCAGCACCGCAGCCCCCGCAGCCCCCGCAGCTCGCGCTCGGGCGGCGCCGCCGCACCCGGGCGCAGTGCAGCGCAGTGCAGCGCGGCGCCGCCTACCAGGCCGCAGCGCGGTGCCGCAGCCGCCAGCTGGTTGCTACGCAACCCCTCCTCTCGCTCCCCTCGCGCCGCGCCGTGCGGGGGCCCCCGCTCCCGGTCCGGCAGTGCCGCCATTGTGGGGCCGTGTCCCATCCAGCCCTCCCGGCTGCCCGCGCCGCTTTCCCGCTCGGTGTTGGCAGCCGGCCGCTGAGGTGCAGCCAGCGGCTGGCTCAAATCACGATTTCTGTTGCTTGTCCAGAACCGCTCGGTAATGTTTACAGGGGTTCTGAAGTCAATATAACTGGTGTTGTTCTATACAAAAGCATATAAATTATATATGATTACATTTTCCGTAGCCGCACTTTAAGTTAACATTAACGAGGATCTCATTCTAAATATCTTTACATAATGCCCATGCTGGGAACGTTAAATGAGTTGTAGTTTCTGAGAAACAAAATCACAGCATGTTTTATTAACAGCATCAGCACTCTCCTATTCAGGCATCTGGAAATCTCTAGCTCATCTCATACATATGGCCCTTCTGCTATCACTGCATCTCTGTAGTCACTCTCCCCACACAAACACACTAAAAATGGATATATCTCTAGCCTGACTCTTATACAAGAATGCTCTTGTGGGAACAAGTTTTTCCCAACAGATATCAGGACAAAGATTGATCTGATTAAAGGCCCAGCTTGGCTGGATGGATGAGCAGCCTTCATTGCTCCATCAGCCTCACCAAGGATTTGGAGGATGATCTTCTCACATTACTTTTCTCCCACACTGCTGTTTGCTTTGGATGCAGATATTGTCAGTTACTGACTCAAAGTAGGAAGTCAAAAGCAGTAAGATACTGATACTAATATATTTTTCATATCTCCTTGGAGTACATTTTGCCTTAGCCCTGCGAGCAGTACCCTGAAATAACTTTTAAAACTTGTGGTAAAATTGATTTGAGGGAACCTCCGAAGTTTTCCAGTAGAGATCTTTGTCTATTTGTTTTCATATTAGATGATCCTGTGTTGTATATGATCTATGTTGAGGGGCAGAGGGCCTTAGAAGAGCAGTCCTGGGGCTGCTGTAACAGTACACTTGCCTGATGTGATCAGACATTCCAGTGAACCTTTTTACTTTTCTCTCTTTCCTGTGCAGGGTTCTACACCAAGCGTGGGATCTGCGTTTATATTTGTTGACTGTATGGTTGTTAGACTTCTGCTCAGCTCTTGAATTCAAGCATTAAAGTTTGTACTCTGGAACCTTAAGCCATATTGTGCTTCATAGGAAGGAAATGCACTAATATTTGGAAGATGCTGTAGACAATCAGCTAGTCCTTTCTACTTCAAAAATGAGCCTCTTAACTTCTTTCCCAAATTATGATGAGTCAGCTCTTTCATCTGGCTGAAATCTGGTCACTTACTGTTTTCAGCCAGATGGGTGATCTGATCTGACTCAAATGCGAAACTGTAGAAGTGCTAAAGCCTTCAAGAGTGGATGCAGAATGGGTCTGTCCTTTCTGACAGCACCATCTCACGTTGGCTCAAGTTTTTTTCTGAAACTACATTTCATAGGTTCATAGGTTCATAAGGTTGGAAAGGACCTACAAGATCATCTAGTCCAACCATCCTCCTATCACTATCCCTACCCAACTACTAAATCAAATCCCTGTGATTTGCTAATTACATGTCCATTTTAAATGTTAGACAATGTGTAGGCAGCTGTATTTTTATACAGCTCTTCTAAAAGCCAATTGGAAGAATTTGTTGGGTAGAGACAGTTTTCATATCTTACCATTCAGCAAACACATACTATATGAAGAGACCTCTGTTAGAGCTCTGATTACTGAACATGCAGAGCAACACACTGTGAAACACAGAGACCTCAAGAACAGGAAATTTGATTTTATCTGTTTTATACTAATTTCAATAGTGAAGCAGTAAGACCATGGATCTTAACAGATACTACGCTAGCAGTAAACCATTCCTCTTCCAGGGCAATCAAATATTACATAATCCTTTGTGCAGTGCCATGGAGTGCTGAAGCATCCAAAAGTGCTGTAGCCCTTTGAGATGCAACAATATTTTCTGGAATTTATTTTGCTTGTGTGTAGGAATAGCAGTGGTTCAATTTCTTCTCATCAGGCTAGGAGAAAAAAAAGAAAAATAGCAGGAGAAAGACGCGAGTAAATAAAAACTGGTAGCAGATCTCTCCTGTTCCACATGAATGCTTCCTAAGGAGCTAACCCTCTCTTCCTCTGTAAAGAATCCCTTAAGAGTTTTCCTGTGCATGATGGGACTTTCTTCTGCCCTGTATCCCACGTTCTCTTGAAAAACTCTCAGTTAGAGCAGTCAAAACCCCATTCTTTTTTGCTTCACTAGTAAGTAAATAATAAGCTTTTACTTCCTTGAGGCCAGGGAAGAGTTGTAACAGATGGAGCAGCACAAAACATTAAAAAAGATACTTAAACATGATCCTTAAACATTAAGGATTTCTTACAATTTTGCAGATGCTCAGACTGATCAGTTTGCTAAAAATCTCACACTCACTGCTGATCTTTCTTATAGCATCTTTTTAGAAGGCTTGACCTTTCTCAAAGCCCTTGAATGACTGAGGTAAGTCTGCTCCTTTTATCTGTTGGCACTGGTAAAACATTTTTCTAACAAATCTCTCTTGCTGCAGTTCAACCCCACAACCTCTTTCCTATGTGACAGATAAAAGGAAAAGAAATGTTAAGTAGCATAAGGGAAGAAGTGACAGGAATTTCTTTAGGTGCAATGTATGTGATTAAATGTGTAGTATTTACAAGAAGTAAAATCTCTTCCAGTTTCCCTCTTCCTCTCTCTTTGCAAGATTAGCATTCTTAGAATGTTATTAATTTGCTTTAAACACTATAGCAAGTACCCAAGTAAACTGCACTTTGGTCAAAGTTGCTGGTTACCAATATATATATTTGGGACAAATTCTATTTAATTTTTCTACTAATTGTTTTAGCAAAGAAAGTGGGAATATGCCAATGTAATTTGTTCCAGTCATAAAGTTATAAGGCATTGTCAAAGAGGGATCAAGCTATTACACAGAAAAGAACAGATGAGCTTGATGAGTAGCATTACTGGGATGAGATGAAATTCAGATCTTTAAATGAAAAGGCATGCACTTAAGGACAATTTATGAGACTGCAGGAACACACAGCTGGAAATAACTGAGAGTAAAAGGATAACAGAGCCACAGAATGATGGCAGTTTGCCACTTATGCACTTTAATGCTCAGACCTTAACACTGAACAAACACAGTTAATTTTTACAGATTTGTGAGGAGAGGCTGGTTATTGTTTTCCATCTCATTTTATTAATCAAGATTTTCTATAGCTGAATGGCTCCTAGACATCTGGAAGAAGACTCAGAAGTTTCTCAGCTTTGTCCTGTCAAATACAATTCACCCTCATGTAGAATTTGTCTACATGTGATACAGAACATTTCTTCAACTCTGCTCTTTATATGGGCCATGAGTGCTTTCCTGAATAAGAGAGAATAGGACCCAGACCACTTCATGCTTTCCTATGTGCCATAATAGTGGGAACACAGATACCATGGGTGAGAAACTAGTCCTAAGGTATATCCATGGCTGTGGGCTGGAAGCTAGGCTGCAATCAGAAGCTACCTGTTAGCAGAATTCTCATTATTCCATGTTTATATTTTAGGCGATTTTTTATATGTTTGAACAAGAATTTTTAAATCTAAGTTATATTTGATTGATATTTATGATTTGATCTGATCGTTATCTCTTCCTATCTCTATAAATTTTATTTATTACAATATATCTATGTAGCATCTAATTACTGTATTTTAATGATTGTTACTAGCTTCTCTAGATATAGTACTATAGTGTCCTCTTTAGAAGTACATATATTTCTCTTGCAAAAACTGCAAAGACAGTATTGCATCTGTTTCTCTAAAATGCTTGTTCTTTTCACCTTACACTCTTGCAAGGCCATAGGCAAGCAATTACTGGGATACTGTCCCACTGCCTATTTTCTTTCCGTCTTCACTGTTTTTCCTAATTCTGTTCAGGTAGATTGTATTGCAGTTGTGGAAATCAATTCAATGTGTCACATAATTTCTGATCTATGCAATAAGAAACACATAATCAAACTAATAAGGAAATTTAACATGGTGTAACAGACACCGCAGAGTGAAGTTCCTTTTCCATATCGATGAATTAGACAAGCTTTTCAGCTGCTTGGTTTATTTTTCTTAAGTCGCTGTACAAACGCGTGTACAAATCCACATCTATAAATAATAAACATCCTTTTGTAGTTAGATCTTTTACTCCAGTGAATCTGTGCTGTCTCATAATTCTTACTTTGAGACTGCAGAGCTGCTTCAAGTAAACAACAGTCCTAATTAGAGACAGCCAGAAGTTTTAATCCAAAGCTTTTGGACAATAAATAAATAAATAAATAAATAAATGGTTGCATAGAAATATTTGCAAAATTTTGATTAATTTCATGGAATCATTTATGAAATTGCAAAACTGTCAAAATACTTCTCATTTGAAAAGCACTTTTAATATTATCTTTAAATATCTTTAAATATTGTGTAATGCCTAAATTATTCAAAGCCAAATCAATAGTTCTGATGTAATTAAAATATATTTCTTGTTGGGTGTATTTGTTCTAAATTGCTTAAAACTTTTGAAAACTCTTTTGATCCAATCAAATTATCTTACCACAATTGCTGAAGAATCGTATTGTAGATATTTGTCCTTCTCTTTGTTGTCCTCTTTTAAAAGGCACTGAAATGGCCTTTATTCACCTTCTGTATTTTCATTCAGTCTCTCTCACTTCATAGTGATCCTTTGCTTTTTATTACTTCCCACAGCTTCCTTAATCCATTTCAAAGCACAAGGAAAGGAGATGGCTGAGGGACAGAAGTAAATGGCTGCTTGAATGGCTACAGGAATATGTTGCTCAAAGTTTGAAAGAGATTTGGATTTGGTTGGCAGTAGGAGGAAAGGGCAGAATATTTCTGGTGCTGGGAAAGAGAGGATAAAAAAAAAAGGAGATTATTGCAACAGGAGAAAGAAGATTGAAAATTTGTAAATGTAGAAAATGCAGATAAAGGGTGAGAGAGACAAGAAGCAAGATGGCATTTAGTTGCTGTGGGGCCAGGGATGGTATCTCATTGATTTGCCACCTGGGAATGGGTGGTTGCGGCCTGCTCCCTGCTAATGGATGGTGATTGCTGTACAGGAATTCACTACTGCAGTGAGCATTAAAAACTCCAATCCTCCTCTTGCGTTGCTGAGTTTCCTAGATTACATGTTAAATATATTGTATACATGTTTTTAAAAAATAAAAGCTTTGGTTTAAAATAAATCAGACTGTGTAGAGAGACTCAGCAACTGCCTTGGTTGTACACTGTGCAGCCTCCATTTTCCTATTTCTCTTTTTGCTACCCCTCCTACTTTTTTTTTTCTATGTCATCTTTCAGTTTTAACAGCTATCATCTCAACAGCAGTAGCTTCTAAATATTAAAAGAATTTTTGAAAATCCTGAGACCTGACTGGTTATATAAAATCATGTATTTTAGTCCCATTCTCAGTTTTAGCAAGTACTTGAGCATGCAAAAGATTCTTCACCATTTCTGATGTGAATTTCTGAAGGTATATCACTACCATCTAGTGGCAGAAAGAGTTACCACACCTAGTAGTCTCACAGGAAATGCCGGAGTTGACTTCAATAACCAAGATCCTCTAGCAGGAAGTTAGTTGGGGGGAAAAAAAAACACCCTTAAAAAAAAATTAAAAAAGAAGGGAAAAAAAGAAAAAAAAAGGAAAAGACATGATGGAATTTATCTGCAGTGTTCCTGGATGCCATTCCCAACCCATGAAGTGAAAGATATACTGGTCATGAATTTTTAATTGTTTCCAGCAAAATTAAGATAGAATTATGCCTTCTTTTAATAAATGTAATTAACAATAAAGTCTGACATGATCCTGCAGCAGGATCATTTGCATTTTCACAACTAATCTGCTGCTGCTGCTAGTCTGTGCATGTTTTCTAGCAGCAATTTGCTACAGACTGTCCATGACAGAATGCACCCGGTGCTTTTACCTGCCATGGAAGGGGTTGTTTGCAGGGAGACCTACAGAAGTTGGGATGTGTGTGGATGTCTGTGTAGGTGTAAAGAGCCATATGCATATGGATTAAAAGGAGGAGAAAGCATCATGCTGCAGTTTATTTAGCAGGCTTGCAAAATATGAACTTGGTGCTGCTGTGCTGGAATATGTATATTTAGGTAAAGAGTAAAATAGGATCATGCAGTTTGTATTTTAACTGTTGTATTATTTTAATTTGATAATCATTTTTTAGATATATCAACTTACAGAGAAGTTACTTTTTTATTGCATTTGCTGTGTTTTTAATGTGCTTCCTCAGGATAAGGATTTGAGAAATAATAATTGAAGGCTATGGTAGAGGTACTGTTTGTGATTTCAGATTGAAATATTTGCATAAGGAATATTTTTCATTTGTTCTTCTTAACTGAATTGTCTTGAGCTATGAAGAAAAAGTGTTTCTGCCCTTGATAGTGCAAACGGTTAAAACGGTTACCATACAATCTGCGTGATGTCAATCCTAAAAGTGCATTATCTAATGATTAAATATAATTTTGTTTAATTCAGCAATTCTTCCAGTGCACAATGTGGTGCCAGGCAGGGGATCGGAATACAGGTGCTTGTGCTTGGTTCCTTGTTTCCTGAGCTGGCAGCTCTGCAAAGGCAGCATATTTGCACCTGAACAGAAGGAGCATCTCACGTTGCTTTCAACTGAGCCCTCTGGCTTTAAGTGCCAGTAGTGAATTCTAAGAGTCATTTTTGATCCTTTTAGATAAAGGGATGGTTGGTTCAAGGTACAGCTTAAGGAGGATAAATAAAGATGTAAACTGACTGCATTCTCACTCCTCAACACTGAACCGTAAACACTTCAGAACTGTTGAGGCCTCACACTGGATGTGCTGGAAAATGTCTCCTACTTTATTCATTGCCCATGAAAAATGAAAGATGTTTTTGTACTATGAGTGACATTTTTAAACAGGTTTGTTTTGTTTATTTGTTTGTTTTTTGTCAACTTACCTTCATTAAGCATTAAGAATTTTTTAAATTCTTCTCCAAGAGACAAGCTGCAAAGGAAAATGTTTTATTCTGAAATAAAAACAAATTTAAAAATTCATTTTATAACAACCTTCTCTTGGTTGATAGTAACTGTATTTAACAAAGATGTCCCACAGAAATTGATATGCAGGTATATTCTTTTACATTATTTGTGACTATTTATGTTGCTCTAATTATTGTATTTGTGTGTTTTTCTACTTTTAGCACTTTTTTTATGAGGGAGGCTAAACAGTAATTAAGAGGTGCAGGATGAAAAGATGGCACAGTCAGTGCTGGTACCACCAGGACCTGACAGCTTTCGCTATTTCACAAGAGAATCACTTGCAGCGATTGAACAACGTATCAATGAAGAAAAAGCTAAAAAATCCAAGCAAGAACGCAAAGATGATGATGATGAAGATGGCCCAAAGCCAAACAGCGACTTGGAGGCAGGAAAGACCCTGCCATTTATTTATGGCGACATACCTCCAGGAATGGTATCTGAGCCCTTGGAAGACCTGGACCCATATTATATCAATAAAAAAGTGAGTGTATTGTGTATTTCTGTGAAACTTTTAAGAATAAAATAACGCAGACTCTCTTGGTGGGCATAGCATTGCTACTGTTATGGATCCAGTCTTCACTTACCATTATATTCTGCTTTCTTTCATTGGCAGAAATCTCAATTCTAAGAACAGAATTAGTAATGTAAGTTTGTGGAACCCGATCTGTCAGTAGAATTGAGTTCCGGTTTATTTTAGTATACCTGGTGTTTGATTAAAATTTGTAACTTTCAGTGTTTTATTCGAAGGAAAACTATTGAAAAGTGGCAAAAGGGCTTTCTTCAGAATGCTGTTATTTCATTAACTGTTCTATAATAGATGTGAAAGGAGCAGATCGTTTCATCTCAAAGGCAGCTAGACACCTTCGCCCTGACTTTCATCACTGTTGCATGGAAAGCTTAGGCTGCATTCTCTTGTTGCTGGGAAGGCTATGGAAGTATGCAAAAGTAATTTCTCAGGATATGTTGAAGATCTTTCATTTTCATTAAGTAATTAAGAGTGAACTTAGGTACTGAGTGGAAAATGTTTCATATCCAGATTTTAAATCCTCATTGACTGTTACCAAAAAAGGAGATGTTTGACAGAAGCAAGTAAATAAAGAAGAGGGAGGAATTCCTCTTGGAGGGTCCAAAAAGTTTTAAGTAAATTTAAAGATATGTTATAGACATGTTCATTTTTTGAAAAAATAAGAATACAAAAAATAAGAACACTATAATAAAACCTAGCTACAACTGTGGGGCCAAACACAATAGTGCTGAACTTCAGACTTCTATCCAGGTGGCCTTGGGTTTCCTCCACAATTCCAGTCCTTCAAGTTTTGGCATAATTAATATGTATTGCATTATTTTTATACTATCGGTAAACATGAAATTGTTGATGAGTTTTCTGTCTTACTGTGCTTTCTTTTCTTTCCTGTAGAATTTAGTGACTGAATGAAAACAAGGTAGTTAAAAAAAAAAAAAGCAAAAAAACACCTTTGGGGAAAAAAAAAAGTTTTTTTTTTTTTGAAAGATCTAAGCAAAGAAAAAAAATAAGCAAAGAATAGCAATAATTTAAATATTTTTATTGTAAGAATTAAGGATATGCTAAAGAGAGACTACAACTTTAAAATAAATCAGCTATTCCTTAAATGTTTGTTGCAGAATTTCCAAAACTCAATTAATTCTATGGAGAATTGTGACTTAAATACGAGAATTTGGTTTTCTATCAAATACTTCTTTCCACTCCCTTTACTCTATATGGTAATCCTGAGGAAGACTAGAAGTAAGACTAATGAAATTAGGGTCCAAGTGCTGATTCCTTTCCTTCCTCCTTTCCCAGATCCACGGTAAAAATACCCTAATTGTGGTGCTGGAGATCTTTATGTTATTATTATCACGGTTTGGCAACAAGAGAAGTAATTCTGGAATTCTCTGTGAAAAAGAAGTATACTCCTTCTGAATTTCTTGATCCTGAATTAGACATATGTAGTGGTAGACTTCTTCTTTTGCAAAAGCATAGTTTCAGGGTTTCTAGCTAAAGATGTGTCTCCAAACTACATGCTTTGCAATCATAATTTATTCTGGTCATTATCTTGGCGTTCTCTGTGTATTTTCCAACATTCATGCTTGCACATTCAGGTCAGATTGCATTTTAATTTTTCAGTTTGTCTTGATAGGCCAGTATTATCAAACGATATATCAAGTCTTTTGTTAGAGCAAAGAAAACTGAAGACACATGAAAAGCTGAATTTGGAGCTGTGGTAGAAAAGATACAACTTTAGAGACAAATTCTCTTATACAATTAAGAAGCGAAGTATGGTCGGAGAATCAACATGTATCTGCATATCTGAACATATGATTCATTTGGAAGAGCAGAAGTTTATGATTCCAAGCTAGGGGAAGACTTGTGTTTCCAGGATTTCAGCTGCTGCATTTGTCACACCTCAGAAAGTATAGTCTAGTCTTTGCAAACACTGCCCTCTGATTCCAGCTGAGACACATGATAGCTCCTGGCACTGCTCCAGTTTTTTATGGGTTATGTCCCTTTGTGCTTTTTAGAGCTGCCACGATATTAGGTAGATCTCATACCTTCAGTGAGTATGAACTTTCACACATTTGGAAAGAAAATAGACAGGAATTTACCCAAATACGTGGATATATAAATAAGTTTTTAAAGTACTGCATGTTAAATAAAGGCTTTATCCTTCTTCATTTCCCAGGTTTTAAGGAAACTGTTACATTTATAATTTTTTTTTTAATGCTGGCAGTATATGTGAATCACTGCTGAAACCATGGAGAGACAGTGAAAATACATGGATTATTGAATTTGATATTAGGTAAAAGCAAAGTGTGGCATAAGAAAAGTAGACAGAGTTG
This sequence comes from Cyrtonyx montezumae, assembly GCF_038088225.1. Classification (NCBI taxonomy): domain Eukaryota; kingdom Metazoa; phylum Chordata; class Aves; order Galliformes; family Odontophoridae; genus Cyrtonyx; species Cyrtonyx montezumae. Next base: position 19,197,219 of record NW_027072078.1, on the reverse strand, counting down.
CAGGTATGAAATTCTCACAAGAAATAGTTAAAAAGTACAGCAACATGTTTATCATTTCTTGAATTGCAGTGAAAACTCTCCACTGCATTTACGATATAACCAAAAACTGGTGTTTGAACGCTGACTGTGTATTGCTGCAATTTCACTTTTGAGTACTGCATCACTTCATAGTACTATTGCCTTAGAACTTTGATGGTATGATAATTAGTGCTGGTTATTTGATTAAGGAAATGATGATGATTTCATGAGTCTGGTTTGTTTTCTTTCTTTTTTTTTTTTTTTTCATATTACATATACCAGTAGATATATTATAAGCTAAAGGCTGTATATTAGTGCCTCAATGTACCCGCCTTTGGTTTCTATCTAGCAATTTCAGGATTGCTTATGATTTCTAAATGAATTCTTAAGACATTTTAATGCAATTCTGTTGATAGTAATTTGTCTAGAGTCTGCTATATGTGAACTAGACAAGGCAGTCTTGATGCTGAGATGGCCAAAGGGGGAGGTGCAAATAGAAGTGTTTGACCAAATATGATTAATAATGGAATGAAAATGATTCAGGGTTTGACCTTGTAAATTGTAACTTGTTGGTATCTTTCAAATGTAATTTTTAATTCTGTGTTTCTTTTTCCAGACCTTTATAGTATTGAATAAAGGGAAGGCAATATTCCGATTCAGTGCCACCTCTGCCCTGTACATGTTAACTCCTTTCAATCCTCTTAGGAAAATAGCTATTAAGATTTTGGTACATTCATATCCTTTTCAAGTGGTCAGTCTAAAATTGTAGTCAATGAGATGTTGCTTAGTAATTAAATAATTAACTGGCACATGTCCCAGGGTTGATATGGTGTCTATGGTGCTTTGTTTCTTCTTTCTGTCCTTTTTCTATTCCCCATTTTACTTTTGTTTGTTATTGCTGGATCATAATATAGAAACATCAGAAGACAACTAATAATCCTTCTTTACAGTTCTTTCATCCATCTTTCTTCTTCCCTCTCCTTTTTTTCCTTTCCCTCTCATTTTCCATGTAGTCCTCAGACTTTTTTCATCTTTTCACTTCCACCACATTTTTCACAAATTACAGTTATATTCTTCAGGATACTTTCAGTTCTTCATTAACACTTTGTGTTGAAATCTTTGATCCCAGATATGCACTTGCTTGAATATTTAGTGAAAATCTTGTTTCATTATTACTTTTCATTTTCTGATTCAGATGCAACTTGAAAGCTAGTTTGGTGAACAGCTTAGGTTTCTTATCTGCATTCTCAGCCCAAGATGTATCTTAGCTGTCTATTTCTTTGTTGTTATTGCTTTATGCACTTGTAACCATGTATAAACTCTAATTTCTGCCTAAGTATATTGGATTTTACACATTATAAGTAGAAATCTACAAAGCTAAATAGTCCTAATGGCATACCTATCACCTTATCTTTCTCGGTGTTTTGATATATGAATTTAAAAAGCATCCCATTGGTCTGATCTCAGACACTGATATATGGACATTGAGGGCTTTGACTTCAGTAAATCTGCTTACTTAAGAAGGATATACAAATGTTTGCACACTGATATTTCACAATAGTCTTACATAAACACATTATTAGCATTGCATAGAGGGATCATAATATCATGTAGAATAACCCTTGGAAGTCTTTTGTTATACTTCTCGTTTAACAGAAATCTGATAAATGTGATTGGCTAATACAAATAATTATTTGACAGTTATATGAGTTATATAACACTTCATAGCACGTAACAAGCAATTAGATGCAGTAATGGGAGATCATAGAACTAAGCTGGTGGTGAATAGCTGGTGTGACCAAAATCAGAATACTAAAAAGCTTTGTTTAATATTTTGAGAAGGTATAGTCCAGTTATTTCTCCCTGATGAAAGAATATTGAGGATTTTGAAGGATATTTCATCATAAAGGATTTTGAAAGCTGATGTAAGCAGTCATTATGCATTACAGGTTAAAATAGTGTCTTTTTTCTTCTGCTCTTTTCACATATGAATTGTATAGCAAGAAGCTGCCTTCTGGTGAAAAGATTTGAGATAACATTTACAGATGTGAAAGACCCAGATATCTGCTGACTGTAATGCCATAGTTTGAGAGTTCAGAATTCAGAGGTATTTACTGTTGCTTGAAGTTTTTACTTATTTATTTTTGGTCACTGTAGACATACAGAGGAAATGTTATGAGGGGAACATCATAGTAGTTCCCACAGCATAATAACTCAGATTTCTAGACTGCAGCAGCATGGAAACCTGCATTTTAGTTAGAATAACTAAAGGTCTAAAAACGAGCTTCGCTCTCTTTATAATTTTAGGTGATGGTGCCATCATGTGGACATTTTATGCTTCATCTGTGTGGTTGGTTTTCATTTTGGTGTTTCTGTTGTCATCTCCAGTAATGTGTTAGCCCTGAAATTGAAGGTTTGTAAATACAGAGCAGTTCTGTCAAAAACAGTGTAAATATTGTAGCATGGAACTGTTCTCAGATTTTCTTCAGGTTTTTTTGTTTTTTAGAATGAAGCGTGACTTGTCCTTCACCACTGGTTATATTACAAAAATATATTTATAAAAAGCAAATGCAGGTAAAATAGTACCAAGTAGCTTTCAATACATGTATTATACGAAATAAATTGTTGATATGTGCCAAATTTTATAGTGAAAATTAGAGGAAAGAAATGAAGAAAATGTATCTTGCATTGTTTTGTTTGTGAGAACTAGATGGTATTTGTCTAGATCATCCAATAAAAGCACTTTTTTGGTGTTATTCCACTAAAATAGAAACCACTACTTACAACATTCCTGTTTTTATTTAAAAAGAGAAAAACCATCTAAGGTATTGTTATTTTTTTTTCTACGTGTATATATTTAAACTTTTCTAATTTTTAGTGTGTGGTTGTCCTAACTATAAATGAAGTGACTATGAAATATGCTCAGTTCTTTTCTCTGCGAGTCAGCATTGCAGTGGAGGGATAAATAGCTCCTGATACTGGATATGTGCCAGACCAAGATCTTGTTTGATATTCTTTTAATGAGATTTTCTGGTTTACATTCCTTAACTCTTAACCCACATTATTCAGCATGCTTATCATGTGCACTATTTTGACCAACTGTGTATTTATGACCATGAGTAACCCTCCAGACTGGACAAAGAATGTAGAGTAAGTGAAATGGATTTTCTTTGAATTATATTCAGTCATCTGAATTAAACTGTTAATGATGTTTCACTAATAATGATAGCATCTACTGACAGCAGCTACTTTGTAACATACGTTTTGAATGCCTATTTAAATGCTAGATTCTTCTGTGTGATATTAAATCAATATATTTTTCAACAGTTCATTACAAAATGTTCAGTTTCCATTCTCTATTCATAGTATTAGATAGGTAATTTAAGAAGAAGATGCTTGTCTTACAAGTATATAAAAAAGATTTATGGTAAATATTTTCCAGTGCAGTCTGTGTTGCAGCTGTGCAAGAATGTGAGGAAATACACCCTTCTGTCTGCATTGCAGGAACTAGTATAGATAAAGGGCCTGTGCAGTTTTCATTTATAAAAACAATCTGTTTGTGCTTTTTTTTTTTTTTTAATGAAAAATAAGCTTTTTCAGAAGTATTTCAGTGATTGGCTAATCTTCCTGTAGGAAATAGCAGCTAGAAAGAGAAAGGTTCTAATACAGTATCGACCCTTTGGTCCCCATATACAGCCAATGCATATTTTGTTATTGTTCCAAGGCTGTAGACAGCTGTGTGAAATACTGGTCTTTATGATGCTTCATTTTTGTAATAACATCTTATGTGCCTTCTGCATCTTCACTTCTAACTTATTTGGATTATAAGTCCATGTTTAATCTTCAGTAATCAACTTTGAAATCAAACAACTCTTAAAGTCATTGTAGGCATTCTCATTTTGAATTATAAACATATATGTATTCAGGATGTCTAACATATGGTATTTATGAATACATACAGCTAGCCTAAATATTTATTCATGTCATTATATTGTGCCGTATGTATATATAATAAAAATCTTGGTCATCTCTGGAGTAAAGTTGTGTGGAGAAAACTTTTTCATTCTTTTCCTCATGACTGAACTGAAAAAAACGAAACAGGAAAATTGGTTTCAGGTTAATTGTGTCTGAAAACCAGCGTGAGCTTTTTAAACAGTTTGACTCGAAACAGTATGTTTTACCTTATTTTCCATTAAAGATATAAATGAAACTAATTTTCAAAATAACATCACTTGGAGATAGAAAATAAAAATGACTCAGAATACCAGAACTAACTTTTTTACTTTTTATGTTTCAGCAATTTTTTTTATCTAAACAAGTACCAAATTTTATTGGAATCTGTAAAAGTTTTGATTGGTCTTTTGCAGGATTTTGCATCTGAAAACACTGATTTTGTTCCAGTACTATTCTTGTCTAGCTGAGGGTGAACTGCTGGGTACAGCTACTCTAACAAAGTGAATGAGGGCTGATGAGATTTGATACATTTCCTATCATGGTACCCCTACAACATTTCACCATAAAAATAATACTGAAGAAATATACTAAGATTGGAAGCAACTTCTGAAATCACCATTTTAAATGCTTTTTCTTGTAACACAGAATCAGGTTGGATGTAAACATGTACCAGTGAAGTAACAGGGAATTCTGCAACTGACTAGTTAGCACAGATTATAGAGGATGTAATAGATTATTTCAACCTCAATTTCTGGATTGTCATGTAGTCTTTTAATCATGGTTTGATTCTTACTTCTCCTTGAAGGAAGAAATTCTGCAGATGTTTAAAGCTGGTTATATCTATTAAATACTTATGCTACACAAAGAATAGAAAATGGGTCTAGAGAGCATACCGTGTAGGGATGAGTATGTTTCTATAAATTCTGTCTTGCATATTTTCCTCAGATACACATTCACTGGAATTTATACCTTTGAATCACTTATAAAAATTCTTGCAAGGGGCTTCTGCTTAGAAGATTTTACATTCCTTCGCGACCCATGGAACTGGCTAGATTTCACTGTCATTACATTTGCGTAAGTCTACTGTTTGTTTGTTTTGGTTTGTTTTGTTGGTTTTATTTTTTTAATCCTTCAGATAAGATGAAATTAGTGACTAAAAATTGTCTGATATTTTCTCAACCAGAACATTTGGAGCCTGGACTTCCTGCAGTTTCAATATGTTTCTTTTACCTCTTTTACACATTTTAGTGTTTTTAACTGAGCATGTGCTGCAGAGGCCTACATGGTGTGTCAACCCATTAGGATTACGAATGCCATCAGCCTGAACTGTTCATATCTTGTCTCCTTTCTGCATATCAGGAATTGTTTTGACTTCCTGCTACAAGCTGATAAAATTAGCTTTCAAAAACAAGTCAATGTGGTTTATTTTGATAAATTAATTTGATTTTATGATCAGAAGGACATTTATAACACAGGCAAAATACAGTGAACGGTGAACAGGTCTTAATCAAAGACCCAAGCAATAAGGATAAAATCTGCCTCAATTCTGAGTAACTGTGATTTAATCCTACAGGTATGTAACAGAATTTGTAAACCTAGGCAATGTTTCAGCTCTTCGAACTTTCAGAGTATTGAGAGCTTTGAAAACTATTTCTGTAATCCCAGGTAAGATGTAGTCGGTGTAAGGTGTTAGGCCCCTCGTTTCTCCAACTGTTATTTGTGTGCTGTCATTGTGTTTGTGTGTGAACTCCCCTATTACAGATATGTGACAGAGTTTGTGGACCTGGGCAATGTCTCAGCGTTGAGAACATTCAGAGTTCTCCGAGCTTTGAAAACAATATCAGTCATTCCAGGTGAGAGCTAGGTTAAACACTGAGGCTGACTGTTGTTCCACAGAGGCTATACTCACATTTTTGAAGCATAAGCCTTGTTTGCTAGATATTTTTAATATAGAAAAAAGCAGGAATCAAGGCATAACTTCATTTGAATTGATTTTTGCTTTTTAATTAGCTGTGTTTTATTTTTAGAAAGTCAGCCTTTGAGTTTAACAAACACTTGCATGAGATATTTGCAGTAAATAGCCTATGTGATTTGCATCTTATGACATCAAGCTTTCCGTTATTTGCTTTAACTCTGTTAATTTTAAGCTTTCATATTGATGCAAATTTTACCGTTTATTGCAGGCACTTGATATACAACTTTAACTCAGTTTCAAATGTCATGTATAAAAAATTAAACTCTAAAGGATAGCATGGGCCTTGCATGGGGAATTATTTTAAAGATGTCTTTCTTCTCCAAACCATCACTCCTCTCATATCATAAGAGGTTATCTTTAAAATATGACTTTATTACATCTTTATAACAGGTTTATAAATGCGGAATAATTTGAAAAGGTTCATATAAGCAAGGTTTGGGCAAGAAGCATCAGCAAAAGCAAACAGTACTTTCCTATGTAGGGCAGAGATATAGCATGAATAATAAAATCACTTGTTTTGGCATAAAGAATATGTTGGGTGATATCTACTTTTATTTATGTGCACTCCAAAATAAGCGTAAACTTACATCTTTTCATTCATTGTCACAAGCAATCTGTCTTTTAACAGATATTATTGTATCACAAACATTAGACTCAGTTATCATTTTGCATGAAATCTTTATCAGAAAAAAAACACCACATCATTTTGTATGTGTTTAGTATATGCTTAGTATTATAATAAAAATCCTTCCTCTTTGCAGGCTTGAAGACTATTGTGGGAGCCCTAATTCAGTCTGTGAAGAAGCTCTCGGATGTTATGATCCTGACTGTGTTTTGTCTGAGTGTATTTGCACTAATAGGACTGCAGCTGTTCATGGGCAACTTGAGGAATAAATGCCTGCAGTGGCCTCCAGACAACTCTACTTTTGAAACAACTGTTATTACCTACTTTAATAGCTCTATAGGTGAAAATGGAACATTTATTAATACAACAATGACAATATTTAACTGGGATGAGTACATTGAAGATAAAAGTAAGAATCCATTATATCATCTACTTCATTTTTTTTTCTGAAAAGAATTGGAAATAGATTAAAAAAGCTTATCATGGTTTTAGCAGCTCAGATTAATTAAAAAAACACAACTTGTAGATATATATATGTGTATATGTATTTAACCTTCTACTGATTCTGGTTTTTGGAGTAAATTCTAAAGCTTTCAAGAAAAAGGCATGAAATTGAATCTGGTGCCTGTATCCCTGAAAGTTAGGAAACCTCAGTTTAACAGCTAAATTGCTTTTGGATTCAAGTCTCATAATCTGCCTTATAATCTTTTAATATACTTATCATCTCAGCATACGAGTAGTATCTTAGAAATGTAGGCTTGGAAAAGATTTTGGATGATAACCCATTCTTAAAAATCTTTGAAAAAGATCTTTTTCCTTTCTTTTTCCTTTCTTTTTCCTTTCTTTTTCCTTTCTTTTTCCTTTCTTTCTCCTTTCTTTCTCCTTTCTTTCTCCTTTCTTTCTCCTTTCTCCTTCTCTTTCTCCTTCTCTTTCTCTTTTTCCTTTCTTTTCTCATCCTCTCTTTTCCTCTCCTTTCCTTTCTTCTCTGCTGACATAAATCCAAGTGCTTTCAGACCAGTTTGTCAGATGTCATTCTAAATTTTGATCAGCTTCTTTTAGATTTTTATCTTCAGAATACTTGATGTATTTTTTTTATTATTTCATGTCTTGATAATAAAACTTGCTATAAAACAGATCCTTAAAAATCCTTGGTTGTTAATAAAACTTGCTATAAAACAGATCCTTAAAAAAAGGGACTTAAAAAAAAAGACCTTCTGAATTATTTTTGAAGTATTTTTTGATCATTCAAGCTAGAACATATCTTTATTTGCTTCAGAAAGTGACATGTATAACTTGTCCTCAGACTATTATCCTGTTAGTAAGCTGGCAAAAGAGGAGACAGGAATAGTTTAATGTATGCTGTATATTTGAGAAATTCATATTGACTATTATTTTATTGTTATTGTGTTATTGAAAAATTGATATATATATATTTTTTTTCTAAAATACTGGGCTGACAGTTGAGCTGATTTGATAGTTTATCTGGATTCTCTACTTAATAGGAGAAGATCTGTGCTACAGAGTAGTATAAATTACACACACAAATAACTTTGAAAGTCCATCTTGGTGCATCTTTACAATCATTTTGAGTGTGAGTAAATCTCTCACATGGAATAACTATATGAGCACCTAAATATCTTCAAACCTACTACCTCTTATCTGATATCAGGGAATAGATTGCAGGTGTAGAAGTGATGTGCACACCTTTGTCTTTATACTAGGCAGATTTTTTGCTCTCTCCATCATACACTGGTAGTGACAGAGCAGAAGCAGACAGTAGGAACTGGTTGCAATTCCTTACTTGTCTCTTTAGTGTTAGCCTTGAGATAGTTCCTGCCAGCTAAGCTATTCCATGCCAGCTGGCGGTGAATCTGATGGAACCATCTGCTTCCTGGGAACAGCCAGAGCATACCTAATTTTGGCAACTTTAGTTTAATTTGCCACCTGACCCAAAATTTCCACTAGAGATTCCCATTTTTTTGCCATATAAATCCCTAACAAGTAATTGATGACAAACTGATTTTCACTTTTTGCATCACAACAGAGAAAAGAAGGGGTGGGAGAGTGTAGAAAAGGAGGGCAGCAGGAGCAGGAGAAGAGAGAAAGAAAGGATGTTCCAGGGTCTTTTTAGTCTTCCATTTCTTTAAATTAATTTTGAACCCTGTTTTAATAGTTAGTCTATTAACAGAAGATAGATTTTTTTGAGTGCAGTCCTCTATAACAGAATTACATATATTATTTTTCATGTACAGTCAAAGTTTGCCCTCTGCTTTCACTGCTCAAGTCAAAATCCAGTTAACCATTTCTTGTGCATGTTGTTATGTGCTATGCTATCATGCTGCAAAAACTTCCATGCTTTTTCAAATAATATTCAAGTATGTGGTTAATAATTATAAGTAACACTAAATAGTATATATAAAATTGCATGAAGAATGGGTATTGACCTCTTGTTTTCTTGTTTTCTTGGTATTAGTTTATTCAATTGCTGACCTCATATATGATTTATTAACCCACTAGCTGTAACTTATTCATTTGTGTAGATTACTGACAAATATACTACTGTATTTATGTTATCTAAAGGAAGATTAACTTCAAGATCTACCAAACATAATTTTCCTGTCAAAGCAGTACTTCCCTTTTTTTTTTTCTTTTTTTTTCTTTTTCTTTTATGGTCATCATATATCTCAATCAAAATGTTGGGTCTGCTTATTTCTTTGAAATGTAAAAGTTTTCATCACACCTCAACTTCCCTTAGATATAAATGATGTATTTTTCATCATCTTTTTCCTTTAAAAAAAAAAACAGATCATTTCTACTTCTTGGAAGGACAAAGTGATGCTCTGCTGTGTGGCAATAGCTCAGATGCAGGGTAAGAAAATCATTTTTCATAGTACATCAAGAAAGAAAGTTAGCTACTTAGAATTGCTCAGGTGGCTAAGTAAAGTATCAGCTGTACCACAGAGTTTCAGATTACCAACATTTTGGAATAGAAATTATACCTAAATATAATCATGTACGTGATTTGTGTTTACACAGTCCATTTCTTCAGCACCTTAGACTGATTTTGTAAAGGCAATCCCATGAATACTGTGTGCATAGAAGTTACTGCCAGCTGGCTGACAACTTACTATTAGCCGTGCTGGATGACAATCTTCTCTTGTGCTGATGGAGATGTGTTGATAAAAAATTGTGGGGAAGGATAGATTACTATTAGTTATATTATTATAGCAATGAAATATCAGTAGGAAATGAAATTAAAAATTGAAAACCACTGGATCTTTTTTTATCTTAGGTATGTTTAATGAGGTTTTACTTGTTTCAAATTGCATTAGCAACAGGTACTCCTGAACAATTTTGTGATTATTATAGCATATCGTAATCTAGAGTAGTTGCTAAAAATAGCATTTCCTCTTCTTTTGTAGTCAATGTCCAGAAGGCTATATATGTGTGAAAGCTGGTAGAAACCCCAACTATGGCTACACAAGTTTTGATACATTCAGTTGGGCATTCTTGTCACTGTTTCGATTGATGACTCAGGACTTTTGGGAGAATCTTTACCAGCTGGTGAGGACTTATTAAAATAAACAGCACCATCACCAATACCGTTACTACACAGTATTTGCATAGTTCTTTTCACTCACATGTACCTAAGATCTTTGGAACACAAATCATCTTTTATTTCATAAATGTAAGCTGGCTGAAACAATGGGGGCCTTACATTTCTATGTGCTACTCAAATACATAATACGAAATAGCTGTTAAGAATTTTTGTTTCCTTTTCACAAATGAGTAAATGAACTTGTTAATGCTTCTTGCCCAAACATCCTATAAATAAATGCTAGCTGAATTGATTTGCAATCTAGTAGAGTTACATTATCTTTGAGAAGGTTACATCTTGTCCCTGAACTACACACATCCTTAACCTGAAGGACTGTGATGTTGTGCAGGATGATGGTTTCTATACTGCATTGTCTTTATGGCACTGGTGAGACAAGACAGTAAGACTCTGACCAATGGCCCCATTACTATTAAAGTAGTTTAAAGGTTTAAGGTTCATAATGAAAAGATATAATGGGGGCAGCAACTACTGTAACAGATTTTCTTTAGTAAAAAGTTATGAACTATTTCAGCTACTGAATCATAGTCAACTTTACCATAGCAGACACAAAACTTGGATTTTTTCACATATATCTAGGATCTAATATTAACTAGTTTTATGTGCAAAAATTAACATAATCTTATAGTGCTAAAAATGAGAGATATTGCAGTATATTTCTAATCTATAACATAGATGCTGTCAGATTATGCAACAGTGTGTAAAATCTAAAATGTTTATTATCTCTTTTTCCCCAGACGTTGCGTGCTGCTGGGAAGACATACATGATATTTTTTGTTTTGGTCATTTTCCTGGGCTCTTTCTACCTGATTAATTTAATCCTGGCCGTGGTTGCCATGGCCTATGAAGAACAGAATCAAGCAACCATGGAAGAAGCAGAACAGAAAGAAGCAGAATTTCAGCAAATGCTGGAACAACTGAAAAAGCAACAGGAAGAAGCTCAGGTATCTAAGTAAAGTAAAACTTCCTTTTCCACTCATTGCAATTGGATGTCCACATACGAGAATAGTTTCAGTCGCTCACTTCTAAATATTACCTCCTGTCTTATATTTTCCAAAAAGTCTTTTATGTTTTACATAGCACGTTTTCTGTGGTCTTGAGTAAACTTCAATTCCTGGGCAGTAGTGACCACACTATGCTTGAGTTCATGCCCTGGAGGGATGTGAAACAGCCTCCTCTTTAAGGAAGCTTTCCTCAGGGCACAGAAGGTTTCCACCCCAGGTGGAGCAAGTCAGGAAAGGAAGGCAGGAGACTAGCATGGCTGAACCAGGATCTGCTGGTAAACCTGAAGAAGAAAATGCACAGGCAGTGGAGAAAGGAACAGGTACTATGGGAAGAGTATAAGGAAGCTGCTATACTGCGTAAGGATAGGGTCAGGAAAGCCAAAGCACAGTTTGAACCAAACTTGGCAAGGGATGCCAAAAAGAACAGGAAAGGCTTTAACAGGTACCTCATCTAGAAAAGGAACGACCAGGATGGCATACCCCCCTACTGAGTGACTCAGTCAGGCTGGTAACAGCAGACAAGGAAAAGGCTGAGGTACTTCACAACTTTTGTTGCCTCAGTCTTCTCTGAGAACTGCTTGCAGCCCTCAAACATCGCCAAGCTGTTAGCCGAGTCAATACACAAGAGGGATGGGACATCATCCTGAGGTAACCTCAGCAGTGGGCCCAGGTGAACCTCATGAGGGTTGACAAAACCAGATGCAGGATCTTGTGCCTGGGTTGAGGCAATCTCCATTACCAATACAAGCTGGGGGATGAAAGAATTGAGCACAGCTCTGCTGAAAAGGATATGGGGATACTGGAACATGAGAAGCTAGAGATGAGCCAGCAGCATGCTCTTTCAGCCCACAAAGACAATTGTATCCTGGGCTGCATCAAAAGAAGCATGGCCAGCAGGGTGAGGGAGGTGATCCTGCCTCTCTACGCCTCACCTGGAGTACTGTGTCTGGATGTGGAGTCCTCAGTACAGGAGAGATGTAGACCTGTTGGAGCACATCCAGAAAAGGGTCACAAAAATGATCCTTGGAATGGAACAGCCTCTCCTGCGAGGACTGAGAGAGCTGGAGCCATGCAGCCTGGAGAATAGAAGGCTGCAAAGTGACCTGATAGTGGCCTTTCAGTATCTAAAGGGGAGCTACAGGAAAGAAGGGGACAGACTCCTTCGAAGGGTCTGTGCTTACAAGTCACAGGGAAATGGTTTCAACCTCGAAGAGGTAGATATAGGTTAGACATAAGGAAAAAATATTTTACTGTGAGGGTAGTGAGGCACTGGAACAGGTTGCTTGGTGGTGATGTTGATGCCCCATCCCTGGAGACTTTCAAAGTGAGGCTGGATAAGGCCATGGGCAATCTGATCTGTCTGTATATAAGTAGTGAGTGTGTGTATTGGTATAAATGTTGTAAATTGCATATGTGCTTATATGTACATACAGGCAGCAGCAGCAGCTGCAGCAGCTGACTCAAGAGATTATAGCGGAGTAGGTGGAATAGGTGGATTCTCTGAAAGTTCTTCTGAGGCATCCAAACTGAGCTCAAAGAGTGCTAAAGAGAGGAGAAATAGAAGAAAGAAAAAAAAGCAAAAAGAACAAGCTGAAGGTGAGGAGAAGGATGAGGAAGAATTTCGCAAATCCGAATCAGAGGACAGCATCAAAAGAAAAGGCTTCCGATTTTCCATTGAGGGGAATAGACTGACATATGAAAAGAGATTCTCTTCCCCACATCAGGTACCATGGTATTATTACCTCTTGAATGTCTACTCATCATAGAAACAAATGCCTATAGTACAGTTTGGTCAGTTCTTGAAAAGGATACCACGGGTTCATTAAATATCTTAAAAACATGATCAAGTTAATACATGCAATCAAAGTCAGAACTGGAAGAATTAGAGAGATTTTCTTGAACTTATCTGTGGAAAAAATCAAAATAATATGTATTAATTAGAATGAGTTTTATTTGCCAAGTGTGTTAATGAAAATGGGCTTATCAAGATAGCATGAACAGTGGCTTCAAAAAAGGAATTTTATGCTTTCAATTGGAATTGTGCTAAATTAAGGGTGTGAAAAATAGTAGAAATAATATAAATGTTTATGTGAAATTTGGCAAATTAATTGATATGGCACCTTTAATTGTGTTATCTTAAAGGTGGAAATATCTGTGGCAATGAGTTATTGCATTTGTTCTACATTTATACACCAGCAACTCAAGAAGAGTACCATCTGCATCTTCTGTCCAGATACTTATTTCATTTGATAGCTTTGTTATGTCATACTTTCTACAATTTTCAGGAGCTTCTATTCATTTGCTCACCTCAGACTGTCCCCTCAGCAGCACAGGTCTCGATCTCGCACCCATTCTGTCCTTTTCTTCCCCTTTGTGTAACTTATGCTTCATCTCTTTTATCCCCACCTTCTTGATTCACCCTTATCTTTATGAATTACTATCCTCTTTTTAGTCACTATTACTAAATTCCTTCCTTTTTTATCCTCTTCTATTCCTCTCTCTGGAAAGCCTGTTTCATCACTTAAAAAATCATGCTCATTCATGTCCTTCGCATGTATCACTTTCTCCAACTCCCATTCTCAGAGAAGCTCAAACCTCTTCATCTGTTGTATTCTTATGAAGGACTTTCCTCTTTTGATCGGACTGTGGTGGGAATGTAATGTTTCTAGTTCATCATTTCTACCAAGTTAATTCCTCCTTCCTCTTCCTTCCTAACATATTTTTTTCATAGCACTGCATCCATTTTTTTTCTTGATTTGCCACTGTTTTATGTTGTTAACTGTCTGACTAACTTTTGTTAAGACTTCATTGCTGAATTTAATTCATGATTCATTCTGTTACATATACAAAATTTCACATTTATATCTATTGACTTCTACTTCATGCTGAAGTCTCGTCTGATCTCTTAGGTACATATTATTACTCATGTCTTCATTCAAACTGCAGCCTTATTCATCTGCAGTTCAGTTCATCCATCTGTTAAGAAATGAAGCATACCTCATCTAATTTCCTTCTCTTGCTTTTTCATCTCAAAGTTCATATGTAGATATGTAGTATGATAGTCTAGTGATCCCCTCCCCTCTGGTTTTCCAATCCTAGTTCCTTTCTACTCTGGGTTCTAGCTACCACACTCAACAGAAATTCAACTCACCACAGTTTTTAATAACCATTTGCTAGACAAAATGCAGGTTTATATTATATCTTTAACATCTTCCTTGGCATTTCACTTTCCTTCAGTGTAACTGACCATTATGTTTACTTGAAAACTTAATCTTCCTAACATTCGTTATTTTGTCTCCTCTCAGTTCTAGTTTAGTTGTGCTTTAGATCTTTTTACCACTTTGACGTTTTTCTAAGGGATTTCCACAGGGCTCTGTTACAATTTCCCTTCATTTTTTCTCTCTCATTTTTTTCCCTAATTCTTCTATAGATCCACAACTGCAAACTGTTTTTAACTTAGACTTATTTCCATGTCCCCATTACTGCTGTATTCATCAAGAATATTGTTACAAAAAGCACTAACATATCTCATTGTTATTACCTAGTTTTCCAATTAACATATCGACCTATGGATGTTTTCAGTACTGTGAAACCTACTGTGCTTAAAACTCTTCCCTACCTACCTTGACTTACAGTAAGCAAATCAAGTCCCAGCTTTAACTGACCCATGCCAGCATCCATAACCTCCTGTTAAATGTTCAAATTAGTTTCTTTGAACTCTTTCTGGTATGCTGCCCCTCACGCTTGGAAGAAGTTCCCACGACTTTCCAAAGAACACTTCATTGCTTTCCTCAAATCCCTCTTTAAAACTCTCTTTTACCATGCTGCCTACAGAAAGCTTGACAGGGAAGTGACTTCAGGTGAGCTAAGACCACTGTTTATCATATTCATCAATTTTGCCTACTCATATTCCCTCTCTTTTTGTATCCATCTGTTGTGTTATGCTTAGATAGCAGAGTGCCTTTTTGTTCTGCAATGCTTGGAACAATGGGCTTGAGTCCATAAAAATAAGTTGCAAAAGAGAAACAAAGACACTGCTTTATGTACCATCTCTGCTGTTCATAGAGGTCCTGGGTGAAGTCAGATGATCAAGTCAGATAATTCAAGTCAGGAGGATCGCTGACATTAACTGAAGTTAAGCACATCCATAACTGAAAGATTAGAACTTTATTTTGACTGATCTGAGAAGACCCACCCATAGCAGAACATTTACTCACGGGAGTAAACTGATGAAGACTAGTGAGGAAGCTCACGCAAGGTTACATACATATCTTTGCATATTTTGGATAGCTAATGCTTTCAAGAAGAAATGAAAACCATTTTGCAGTACTTGCAAAAATATGTACGCTTTTTAATCTGGGTGGTATTTGGGAGCTATGTCTACGCGCAGACCGACTCAATGGAAATTTACCAAAAATTTTATTCACATAACATCTCAGACTAGTCTCAGCCAGGGATAAATAGTGGCTAGATGTACTAACGCAATTTATGAACAGTTGATATAAAACAGACAGAATGGCAGAGGAAGCAATTCTGTCAAGCAGTTTCTTTTAATCTAACTAAACCATTTGATGTTATATTGGCAATGTAGTAAAATAACTGGTCTATGTCTGTCACTTACGTGCTCTTTGTTTACTACCCAAAAGGGAGTGTATTAGTGGGGGTGTTGTACTAGTTCATTTCTTTGTAGATTATCTTACCCTTTAAGACATATTAATACTGTGTTTTTTCCCTGTATGGAAACATTTCCTCTAAGAGAATTTTCATCTGATAATCACTGTTTTTATTTGCCTACAGTCTTTGCTGAGTATTCGTGGCTCCCTATTTTCCCCAAGGCGCAATAGCAGAACAAGTCTTTTCAGCTTCAGAGGTCGAGCAAAGGATGTAGGATCTGAAAATGACTTTGCTGATGATGAGCACAGCACTTTTGAAGACAATGAGAGCAGAAGAGATTCTCTCTTTGTTCCTAATAGACATGGTGAACGGCGCAACAGTAACATTAGTCAGGCCAGTAGGTCATCCAGGACAGTACCTCCGCTTCCAGTGAATGGGAAGATGCACAGCACTGTGGATTGCAATGGAGTAGTTTCATTAGTCGGTGGGCCTCCAGCTCTGACGTCACCTACTGGACAGCTTCTGCCAGAGGTGATGATTGATAAAGCAACCACTGCTAGCAATGTAAGGAAGTTTGCAATAGTTCAGGCATGATGTCCTCTCCCTGTTTAATTAACTACTGTTTCCACAAAACCTAGTATCTTGGGAATAATTCCCTTCTTGTCCATGCTCCTTTCTTATATTCCAGTTCAAAGTTGAAGCAGAAACTGAAGCTGTCTAGCTCTCGTTAACTAGATATGTGTAAATGTACCTTAGGTTACTAGGAATTAACAAAATAGCAGTAAGCCTTTAAAGATCTTGGTTCATTATGGTAACTGAAGAAGTTCTATATTTTTATACCAGCCAAGATATCAAAATGAAAGAACAATCATAAAGGAATTACTTAATGGAATATATTAAATGAGTATTTAACCTCCTGCAGACAATACATTATATTTTTGATATACCACTATCTGATAGGACAATTTACATGAGTTAGAATTCCTATCAAATAGTTAATTTTTCTATAGATACTAATATTTTTTTCTAATTTTGTATGTGTTAGAAAATAACATGAGTTATCTTAACAAAATACATTCATTCTTTGTGCTCTTATAGCTATCTGTGTGGGCCACTTTATTGCCTAATAAGATATTTTTGGTTGAACTCATTAACAAGCATTATGAAACTTTTTATAGTTAATAGTCTTCTTGAATCTCTTTTAATGCTTCTGTCCCATTTCAGCTAAATACTTAAAGACACCTTCTAAAAAGCACTCTTACTGATGTATTTGAGTATCTAGTGAGTTAGGTATGCATTATTCTCAAGCTAAATCATAACAAAAAAGGAGCATCGGGCAGGTCACCAGTGTTTAAAACCATTATATCTTTATAACAATTTACAGTGTTCTTAGGAAATGAACATTTGATAGTCTAGTTTATCAGTGTTTTATTTTCAGGGCACTACTACAGAAACTGACTTAAGAAAGAGAAGGTCTAGTTCTTACCATGTTCCTATGGACTACCTAACAGATCCTAGTGTAAGGCAGCGAGCAATGAGTATAGCCAGCATGCTTACAAACACAATGGAAGGTATGTAAAATAGAATTTTTCTATTACAATGCAAGTGCTAGTAAATTCACAACACACTAATTAGTAGTGGTTTTATTTTAGTGCAGCTTGGTGGACCTAAAATTACCTAAAGGCAAGGTGAGACTTGTCTACAAAGGTGTTGAGTTTTGTCTTTTTTTTTTTTCTTCAATATGACCAATGTATTTGGAAAAACAGTCCTAACTTTAGGTTCTTTTTAAACGTTTATCCTTTAAGTGTAAAATTCGCAATACTTTATTTGTTCCGTATGCACTAGATTCCTAAGTGTATACTTTACATCCTATGCAGCATTCATTTGTGAATGTTCATTCTACGTAGTGAATGTCTTGTATTCTTTCTTTTTCTGCTCTATATTAAATATAGTGGGACAAATTATTTTAATTGTTAAAATGATGGGGTTTTTTACTGGACTTCAGCCTTGACTCCTGCAACATCAATACAATTTATCAGCAATTTGGAAATATCCTAGACCTGAAGGAAATATCCAGGTTATACTGAGTGAATAGAAATAGAAATTCTATGAGAAATGTGTTAAATTCTTATTTACCTTTTCTTCTCTAGAACTTGAAGAATCAAGACAGAAATGCCCACCATGCTGGTATAAATTTGCTAATACTTGCTTGATTTGGGACTGCTGCACTCCCTGGCTGAAAGTCAAACATATTGTAAATCTGATCGTGATGGACCCCTTTGTTGATCTGGCCATTACTATCTGCATTGTTCTAAACACTCTGTTTATGGCCATGGAGCACTATCCAATGACGGAACAGTTTAGTGGTGTCCTTTCAGTAGGAAACCTTGTAAGTCTTCCATGATGTACAATGTATGTCAAAATAATTTCTTAAATAATACTCATGTGATCTCTGTACGTATGTTTAAAAGAAAATGCTGACTAAATATTTAAAAGGCTCGGAATGATTGAATTTATCTTCAAGCTGTACTTTTTGTTGACATTTGTGTATTTCTCCATTCTTGTTATGTGAGTTTAATTCTCCTTTGCAAAAGATTTTTTGAGTCAAAATGCATTTTCATTTTGAAGTCCTTCAGATTCTCTCATTTAAGCAGCTTGTAGAAATTAATCTAATGTTTTCTCTTGAATGGATACTTATAAATGGAAGGACCCATCAGAACTGTTCCCACACCCGTTCTGCACCTCACTAGTTCCTCCTAGATGTTTGAGGAGATGTAGAGATGAAAGACCCAGTGAGCACAGCATATTTATTGTGACTTTACAGGAGACAGTGAAATAGTGACAGTGCTTTTTGCAGGATATCCTGAAGCAGAATAGTTCTGCTTGATTATACTCTTTTCATAATTTTTTTTTCTTCTTATAAACTTATATTTTTTCCAAAAGAAAAAAAGCTGTCCTAAAAGCAAAGATGAGATCTGAGGAGGAAATTTGAGTATTAAAATCAGAAGTGATTTGATAAATCACTATTTTTGCAAGCATATTGGATGGATAGGGAACTTCCTATTTACCTCACAAGGTACTTTGTAAGGTAAATAGGAAATGTATATGTGAGCATAAATCTGAATTTAATTCCTAATCAAATGTATGGGAATATAGAGAAGGTATTCAGATCCACCATGGATTGCTTGCCGAGGATATAGCTTAAAAAAAGTTGATGCTGTTACCTTTTTTTTAAAAAAAAAATCTTATTAAAATGGAGTAAGAAACTGTATTTTCCTTGCAGGTGTTTACTGGAATTTTCACAGCAGAAATGTTTCTCAAGATAATTGCCATGGATCCTTATTATTATTTCCAAGAGGGCTGGAATATTTTTGATGGTTTTATTGTGAGTCTTAGTTTAATGGAGCTTGGCCTAGCGAATGTAGAAGGATTATCTGTCCTTCGATCATTCCGACTGGTAAATATCTTAATTAATATCTGTTTATGTTATATTTTTATATTTATGCATTTATGTCTTTCATTTTTTCATTTGGAAATAATATATTTGGCTGAATCAGAAGTTCCTTGTATAAGAACTTAGATTGCATACCCACTAGTTGGCAAGTATCTAATATGTCAAGTTTGTTTTATGTATTATCTTAATAATTTCTATTGTAAACAATGACATTGTAAAGACCAATTCTGTTTGCAGTGAGTGTGCTTTAAGAATTACCTTTTAAAATAGTCTTTTAGGTTCTTTTTTTTTGTATAGACAAGGGAATAAAGAATGCAAGAGGCCTCAATACCTGTGACTGAAGATAAGGAAAACACTTAGTAAATAACTGATTAATTGATAAAAGTTGATTGACAGTTTTAGCTGATAAATTTCCATTACCAATTTGCTTGCGTTGTTAGAGAAAGTAGTGTTAAGATTTTGCGTTGGATAGGGTCTTTTCATCAGAGGGGGACTTTTCTTCCTTCCCTCATCCTTACCATCTTCTCCCTGGATATCTCTACTATGTAACAGATTTTCTGTTCTAAAGCATCTGTCTTTCTCCATTATCTCTGTCAGTTATTAGTTACCTCTGTCATGAATGGGTACTAAAGTGAATCTAAAGTTCCTAGTCATCATGTCCTGCTTTACATAAAGCAAGCCTAAAATATTTTACATAAATCCCTTTTCAAAAACACAAGGTTTGAATTCATCTACTTTCCGGTTCTCTGTATCATTATGTTGTATTTTCCTGAAATCTACTACCTATATGAATTGACTTATCATTCAGTAATAGAATTCTGTATTTTCCTTTGCATCTGTGTATATTATTTATGTCTTATCCCCTGAAATAGTATTTACATTTAGATTTCTTTGATAGTCTGAATATTTGCTATTTGCATTTTTTTTCTGTTTCAAGCTGCACTTTGATGTAGCATTTACTTTTGTCCATTTTTTTTCAATATTGTGTGGCAAATTTTGTAATACACATATGATGTTTATTTTCCGTGACAGAGAAGTTGTGAGAGGTACTTGTGCACATCATTAACAACTCTAGCTTGCTTATCTTTCTAGGAAAACCATTTCTTCCATCTCTCTGGCAATTAAGAAAAAAGAGATCTGAAAATCTCTAAGCAGTAATAATAACTGATCACAACTCACATACATTGATTTACTTTTGGTAATATTTCCATACAATTAACAGAAGGAGAAAGACTGTTTTGTCCAATTTGTCCAACAGGTTCAATTTGTTTTTAGATGTCTGCGATCACTGAAAAAAAACAGTCTGAATTAAAGACTTCTGTAAGAATTGCAGTGAAATGAGCTTAGAGACAGTATTTTTGGTTTCTCATGAGTTGAATCAGGACTTACCAATGTATAGTACTATACAAAGAACTTGTAAGATAAATTTTGTAACTAAACTTTATAGAAATAGCATGATACATGTTTTAGACACATCATAATTAGAACATGAAATGTATAACAATGATTAATAACAATTAATTACATGAATAATTGTATATTATTCTTCTGTTTTGCAGCTTCGAGTTTTTAAACTGGCAAAATCTTGGCCAACTCTAAATATGCTGATTAAGATTATTGGCAACTCAGTGGGGGCTTTGGGGAATTTGACCCTGGTGCTGGCCATCATTGTGTTCATTTTTGCTGTGGTTGGGATGCAGCTGTTTGGGAAAAGCTACAAGGAATGTGTCTGCAAGATCTCTAGCGACTGTGAACTTCCACGCTGGCACATGCATGACTTCTTCCACTCTTTCTTGATTGTGTTCCGAGTGCTGTGTGGAGAATGGATAGAAACGATGTGGGACTGCATGGAGGTTGCAGGCCAAACTATGTGCCTTACTGTCTTCATGATGGTCATGGTGATTGGAAACCTCGTGGTATGTAATCAGTGGGAGTTTTTAAAACATATCAGAATGTATTTCCTGTTTTTTGTAGTTTAGAAATCAGAGATGAAGACTCTTTAAGAAATCATGTAGTTCGTTTGCCCTTTCTCTAAACCAGGTTCTAATATACCTTGAAAAGCTACAAAAAGTGTTTTTGTTGTTTTTACTTCTTGTAAATCTTCAGTGAGTTTGTAATCTCCTCAGTAAGATCACAGCTGAATTATTTTAATAAGATAGTTCCATAAAAATGCCTTTAAAAAAATCCAACTTAAACCACCATTGCAGCCAATTAAACTGCCTAGTCTAAAATAGTTACGGGAAATAGTTGGTCGTGATAACATATTACAAGACATACTTTTTCCAATTTCAATCTTGTTTCTGTATCAAAATAACTGTTATTTGATTTTTTTCTCATAATTGATGACTTCTGAACTACTTATTCCTTTTACTGCTAGCCTTTTAAATAGTCCCAAGAGCATTCTAGATGGAGACACAAGTATTAAATAATTTGGAATAATTACATTCCATGTCTTACGCAAAACATTCCTCATTATATGTCCCTGAATGACATAAGACATTTCAGTACCAGCATTGCTTTCCTGATGCACTGTATGTGCCTATTTCTGCAGCAATTCTGCCTTGCTGGCTTTTAACCCTTCTGTATATTACATTTCTTTTTTCCTACCCAACATTTCCATTCTAATTTTTCGTGATTAAATGTCATACTGTTTTTGAGAAATTTAACTAGCTTGCCAAGTTTATTCCTACTTGTAGTACTTTCCTGTTGAGTAGTAGCATCAATTCTCTTTGATACCATGCAAAAAATTTATAAATATTCCTCAAATTTTGTGAATATGCTTTTTCACAGACACTAAAATACCAAGTTTAACTAGACTAATTTGAAACTCCTGTGGCATACTTTCTAATTATACAGCAAAATTGAACAGGAATAATTGATAAATATTTTTAATTATCATTTTTAGTGAAGTTTTCACTTACAGTATAATAATTACATGTAGCTCGAATTTATCTACTGTGTTAGTATTGTGTCATGGCAATGGGAAAAAAGCTTCCTAAAACTGAGGTAAATCTTTATCTATTTATCTATTTATTTATATGTGGATTCTTTACCTTGTTGCTAGTTTTCTGGCACAAAATAAAAAGAGTGAGGTACCTGGGGCAAATATATATTTTATTATATTCTGAATTAGACATACTGAAGTTAAGGTCTTCTGAAAGTAGAAGACGGAAGTCTGCCTGCATTCCCCTTGTCTGTGAACACCGCTGAAGACTTGCGTGTCTTGCATGCTACATTATGTTCTATCATTTTTCTTTATGGCATTCTACATTTTAGGGAGCAGACCTGCAAGACTTCCAGTGTGGAGGAGAAAGTCAAGAGTTAAATTTTCACTTATATGATATGTAACTTAAAAAATGTTTTTATCAAGTTATAAAAAAATACCAGAGATAAGAATATGGACTGGAAATAATAGCAAGAATGTGGTTTGGATAAAGTGCTTGTTGTAATATAAAATTTATGTCAGATCAAAAAACAATGAAATTATTTTATAACTTAAAAATAAGAGATCCACAATATATCCTTACTGTCTTTCAGGTACTCAACCTGTTTCTGGCCTTGCTGCTGAGCTCCTTTAGTTCGGACAACCTTGCAGCTACAGATGATGATAATGAAATGAACAATCTCCAGATCGCTGTAGCGAGGATTCAGAAGGGAATAGATTTTGTGAAGAGAAAAGTGCATGAATTCATCCAAAAAGCCTTCGTTAGAAAGCAAAAAGTTTTAGATGAAATCAAACCTCTTGAAGACCTAAACAACAAAAAAGACAGCTGTATTTCCAATCATACGATAGTAGAAATAGGTAAAAACCTTGCTTATCTTAAAGAAGGGAATGGTACTACCAGCGGCATAGGCAGCAGCGTGGAAAAATACGTTGTTGATGAAAGTGATTACATGTCCTTCATAAACAACCCAAGTCTCACTGTGACAGTGCCAATCGCAGTTGGGGAATCTGATTTTGAAAATTTAAATACAGAAGAGTTTAGCAGCGAGTCAGACCTGGAAGAAAGCAAGGAGGTAGGAATATTCCTATCTTAAAAATTCTCTGATTCATTTTTATTTTCTGAGATTACTGTTGTCAAGTTGCAATCTATATTTAATTACTGTGTGCCAGAGTATTCAAACTTTTACAGGTATTTGAGATAAGCTGATGGCAAATTTTGAATGAGATGATAGTATGGTATTGTATTTAACTTATCAAGCTGTGCAAGATTTTTATAAATAATATTTTCTTTTTCCCCCTATTTTGTTGTATTAATTAATTAAGAAGAAAATAAACCAATTTTAATAGCCTTGGACAGTGGAAGTCTTAGAAAATGTTGGAGAGAGTTGTGCAATTAATTAATTAATATTGTTATTTGCTCTTTTTCCTGCTTTCTGGAGAGCTTCCTATCAAATTAATAGTTCATTTTCTTTGAATGAATTTCTTTCCTATCGAATTAATAGTTCATAGTCATTCTTTTAACCTTTTTGATACTATCAGAAAAACATTTGGATACATCATATTGCTATACTGAACTAGCATCACTAGATGATTTTGTATGTATTACTAATAACCATCTGATAGTAGCAAAGCTGCTGAAGAAGTGATGTACTTGCATTAAAAAGAAGTTACTAAGCTTTATTTCTCAGAATAGTATTGTTTCATATAGCTACTCACTGTCATTTTTGAAGCTTTAAGATGTTTGCATCTGTTACCTACTGTGAAAATAATAAGACACTTCTGTCTGGCAAAACGTACTGCCTAATGGATGACTCAAAGTTAGCACTTAGTGAGTAGCAGAGGATGTCAAAGCTTTCATTATTGCTTTAAACCAGCACTCTGTCCTGTGCAATTGTTTGTGTTAGAGGCACATCAGCTCAAGTGTAGTAAGCCTGTGCTGTGCTCAGTACCAATGCTAGTTCATTCAGAATTAGCATGGGCATTTTTGAACAGTACTGCATGCTACAATGTAGACATAAATGGACAGTAAGATATCCATCTTCGCACTTGAATGTAAGGATATGAATATGGTTAAGATTCTATTAGTGCTTACCCCAGGATTCTTTCTTGCACTGTCTGCATCACACATTTCCTTGTATTTTCTTGTCTCTCTTTGGTCAGTTCTTTATTGTTCTTTTGAAAATATTTGTTCACAGATTGTTTGCATTACTGCCTATCTTACTTTTCAAAACCATGCCTTGTGTGTACAACAGAGCAGAAGTTCTTTTAGTTTGGTCTTTAGTTATTTTGTGTAATGAAGAGGTTGATTATAGAAAAGGTTCTTGGTCTTCAGTGTAGTATGTTCATTGATTCCATTCTATCCTTTTGTTTAGAATGAGAAACAGAATCTTCTTCAGGCACCTTATGACAATAGGTCTAGCACATTGTTCTGTCCTTTCTTTCTCCATGATATTACTGCATGAATAGCACTGAGAGAAAATTTTCTGACAAATATAGTCTGAGATGTTAACTGTTAAGTCCTGATAGGATCAGAAGTATGCACTCAGGAAAATATTACTCTGAACTCTCGTTATTTCTTACTTTGAGCTCCTGCCCACATCCTGGTATTACTAAACCATGTTTTAGAGTATGCTGTCATGCTTTCCCTGTGTTTGTTCTTTCTGTAAAGGTTATGAAGCTATGTACATATTAGCTGAAATGTTATCAAAATAGATTATAGCTCTGATAATTTTTCATTGACAGCTTCTCTGTGAAAAGTAATTTGGAAATGTAGTTAGACTGTACTACTTGAAATACTCTGTGTCACTTCAGTAACAGCAAGATGTACTTCAAACATTTTCATTAGTGATTATTAAATTATTTTGATGCTGAAATCTACTTTTGAAAATGTAGTGAAGTATTTTCCATTTTTCATGCCGAATCTGCTACTATTGCAGAGAAAACAGTCTGTGATTCTCTGAGCAGTGGTAGCAAGAAGGAATATGACTTCTGACAGTGCCAGTAAACATTGGCATCCGTTTCGAGAAATATTTGTCTGCTACAAATTCTGTTTTTTAATTTTTAACATTCAGTAGTCAGTAGATAAAATACTTTTTACTCACTAAAATGCAGTTTTTGATCACAATACTAATTCCTTTTATTCACTAGGAGATTCTTATCTACTATGTTTTTTGATAGAGAGAAGAATAGAGGCATATTAGTCACACAGCCAATGCTCTGGTCATAAAATTAGCAAAAGATTACTTTCTTTTGCTAATTAAAAAGTGACTGCAAATTAACATTTGTTCAAGGTTTCATGTTTTTTGTCATTCCATAACATACCTTGCATTTCTGCCCTCTCATGTTTTCTCATTTGTAAGACTCTGCTGTTGCTGAATGATGATCTGCAGACACCTTATTGCTTACAAATGTGAATTAGAAGTGCTCAAGTTAGAAATTGGCACCAAACCACCTTCAGTTATCAGAATACCAAACAGAAGTCAGCTTAGGCATCAATGTACTGTGAGGTCATCCTGCCAGATCCCAATTAGTGTGTCTGTGTTTTTGTATGTATGTATATAAACATGTATTCCTTGTAGTGCAGGGCAATAAGATGAATTTCTACAGAATAATTACAAATTATATGCAAGTTTTAAGCATATAACTGTTAGATGAATTCTTTCTTTTCATACATCTTTTCTAGTATTTTGGTGAAAATACAAACTTGTTTATACCTTTCTAGAAACAATACATACAGTATCATACGTGCTAGTAGATATGGATATAGAATTTTCTAGATTGCCATCAAAACCTTAAAAGAAGCAATTATGAAAGCATTGTGTCCATAGATATGTTACTGTTTGCATACATTGCAACATTGAATGCACCCTAGATAAAAAGCTACCATGAAAGTGGGGTCATTAACATATGTGGGACACTGCTGAGTCTGTTATCCTATTCATGAAACTACGTAGACTTGAAATGCACTGCTGCTTTCTAAGCACAAAAGCTATAAAAAATACTTTTTCATTTTTAGGTTTTTAAGTACTGTGAGGATGGTGTACATAGAAGATGTCGTATTGCATGTATACTATGTAATAATTAGATTTTTTTTCTTAGTATACCTTTCAGGCTAGCAGTTACACCAAGATATACAGAATTTCAAGTTATTTTTAAATGCCTTAGAGAATGTGATATCTCCCTATACTATTGCAGATATCATAACAGTGTAAATTTTACCTTAGGCAGTAATCAGTAATCTAAAAGGTACTTCCTGTCTTGTGTTCTTGCATATATTCATATTATCCTGAATTAATGAAAAGTAAATGTATTGAGTCTTTTCTTGGCCAATGTATTTGTATAAGAGTTTCCAGCGCAAAAAAGAAACAAACAAACAAAACAAACAACAACAACAGAGGTGCTGTGTCCTGAACTTCACTTCCTACCATTCTTCTCACAGGAGTAGAACCAAGCTGGATCAGTCAAGAGTGCAGCTCTGGTGCCTTTTAGCGAGGCAGAGCATCGTGTCACCAATTTTACACAGGTTACTTAAGCAAATTATACATATATATATATTAATCACTTTTTAATGGATATTGACTGGCCTGCATGTTATTCAGCTAACCTGTCCCATTCATTGCAATAAAGTACAAACATGCACAGCTGCTCTCTGCTGAGCCACGGGACTTGCATCACAGCATGGTCAGGCGAGATCCGCAGCCCCAACATTACTATGGTTCAGATGCTATACTTTTCATTATATTCTAACAGTATTTAGCAGTGCATGCTATGTACCTTTAACAATCTTGTTGGCAATGTTTTCAGGATTCTGGTTTTGAAGGGTTTTCTTTCCTTTCATAGGAAGACAGAATATGTAGCACATACGCTATCTTTCTCTTAAGAATCTTAATAAGTCCATTTGTAAATTGTGTTGATGATGAAAGGCTGCAAACTGATTTAGAATACTTTCATAATATTGTATTTTAGATTGTAATGGTTATAACTTGCAAACTCATGATAGCCATGACTATTTTTTTTTACAAGTTTCCTTAGAAATGCTTTTCTTCGGTACTCATGTAAGCATTTAGTTATTTTGGAGGTTAATGTACAGTATTGAAGCAGCATTAAGCATGAAATCATTTAATTTCCACAGTCAAAGCATGTGACCATCATTTGGTTAAAAAAGCTTACACTAAATGGGTGTTTAGCTGGTCAAACATTCAGAGATCAGTTCTGCTCTTACTTACACCCACACTTACAAGTGTAGAGGTGCAAAGAGAAAACTGATGACAAAATCTGACCCGATTCAGTCTTTCCATAGCTCTTTAATTTATGCTTACGGACTAATTACCTCCCCAGACATTTAAAATTGTCTGCTTATTCATACATTCTGGATACAGTTCAGAAGTCCAGTAAATGAGTTGCACTGTTTGGTCTTCAGCTTCAGTATGATTTGCATCTCACATATTAACATATTAAACATGACTGTAATATTTACAACACCATAGTGCATTATGAGATTGCTTACAGTTTGTTAAATAAGTAGAGTTAAAATACACTTATTAAAAGCTTTTTATCTTCTCTTTTATAATGAATAATTTACATTATTAGTCCTATTTTAATTTACAAATATTCATTATTCAAAATTCTTTCCTACTCTGAAAAATGGTCTTCAGTTTGTTTATGAAGAGATCACATCACATGGTCATATTATATTTCATAATGAATGATATTAAATTGTGAGATATTGTTTCACCTTGCAGTTAGCTTAATTAATCTTCATAGAAAGCTGTCCCATGCTCTGTTTCAGAAATATCCTTTCACTACTTGTGTGAATTAAAGAGCCTTTTAAAGTGGCTTGCAACAAGACTGCTTTTGCAAATATTTGCACTGCTACTTATGATGCTTTTGCTTTCACTAGGCACCTTTGCAAATATCTTTATTTATCAAATGCTCATGAATGAGTAGATTAAAGTAAATGTGAATATCAGTAAAATACAAAAAGAACTGTAATTGAAGGATCATGCTTTTTTGCAGTATTTGCAAGATAAGCATAGAATCATTTATCCTTGATTTACAATGTTCTGGGTTTTCTTGAACTGGTGGAGTTAGTATGTCTCACTGTATAAGCATTAGAAAGAGTAATATCCAGATTCTACTCATCTATACCAGTGGAACTACAATGATATTTAACCACTTGGTCATTTTTATAGGTGATGTAGCTGTACTGGAAACAGACTGTGTAAGTTTGAACATAACATTTTTATCTGAATCACAGATCATCTCATTTTTATAGTGACATACGAATAGCACTGAGAGAAAAATATGTATTTCCCATTATTTAACATTTTCACAGGTATTTGGGAGGAACGGAAATTAAAGCAAAGTGAAAATAGTGGTTTCCCTCAGTGCCATCTTACTTCTGTCTATTCTGCTCTTTGCTCCTTCTGCCACTTAAATTTTGACCTTAACAGCTGTTAGTGGCATCCTGGCCAATCATGAAATTTCAGGTTTCATAAAAAATGTTTAACTAAGAGCTATTTAACTTCTCTGTGGTAATCATCTTGTAAGCAAAGAAAGAGATATTAGAAGCTCAAAGTGGTCTGGCTGTAAGTGAAGCAGAATTGTATGACTCTATGAGATGCTTAGAAGGTTCAGAAAGTAATTTATTTCAAAAACTTCCTGACCTAAACTTGCCTGCTGCTTTTTGCAATGCTTCTCTGTTAGGCAAGCTGCTTTCCACTTTCAGTTTCTATCTTGAAAGCTAAACTAAAAACTTTCTCATCCTGTACTGTATTGCTGATGAAAGCATGACTGGCAATGCTGTTGGTAAGCGTGATGTAAAAGATATGTGTGCCTATGATAATCAGTATATCACTGCTTTTGAACCACATGTTACTGTCTTCTGTGAAGACACTAAGTACTGTCTGAGTTTCTGAAAAGCAGATTCCTCTGAAAATAATTTCCTTATAACACTATTCAGAAAACCTTTTTTTTTTTAAAGTAATCTAGCATCATAGTACTTGAAGAGTGACTAATAGTTGATCTTGATAAATCTCCTGTAGTCTGAATGACTAAATACTTTTGAAATCTAGAGGTATGGTATCAAAAAAGGTTCAGAAGGGATTTGCTAGCATTATCAAAGGTAAAGATTGGTATTGATAATTATCTTGTCCTTACAGGTTCATTCTTTTGAAAAGCTGTATGCATATTTTGGCAATAAACATTGCCAAAATCCAGTCTGTAATGCTGCTGAGCAAAGAAAAGAGTTTACTGGGTGCAAAGGTAACTTTGAGATGTGTTCTGGTGAAGATCTGGGGCATATACTAAATACTCAAAATAGGGTCTGAAACTGAGGACAATTGATTTTGTGTTGTGTGGACACTGAAATAACAGTTCAGTGATATAAAAAGTCTTTTCATGTGTTAAAGCATGTGGATACGGCATAATCAACAATAATATGACCTGTTCCCAGGTGAGTCTTTGTTAAAATACATAGAAATCAGTGCAGTATCCCTTGGTAAGTTGCTCTATGCTAGAACAGAAATTGGTTGTGTAAATACATCGTTATTACTGACAAGCCTTCCTGGCGTGCTGACCTCAATTGACTTGGTGAGATCTTAAGATGTAATATATATCATAGAACCTTTAGAGCAATTTATAATGTATATAATTTTTTATAAATATTATATAGAATATCTTACAAGAAATTTAATGTTAAAAAGAACAAAGGAACAGAAAGATAACTATTTATGTTGAAAAAAGGTTTTTTTTCCTCCCCAAATGATAATTAAGTATTGTTGGATTTATTGAATAATGGTTGTAACATGCTTATTTATGTAGTGATCTGTGTGTAGTTAAATTCAGGTATACAAGAACAGCATGCTAAAGAAGTACTCTGTTACATCAACAGAAGACTAACAGAATTCTCAGTGGGATAAGGCATTTTATTGTTGCTGTGTATCAGATATCAGCTGCTAATTCTATTTAGGATTTTTTCTGTTTAGCTTAACTTCTGTGATTATTATTGCAGCCCTTTACAAGAAGCACACCAGATTTTCAATGAGAAGAGACTTGTAAGATACAATTCACCATACATACTGCCCCATATAAATAAAGATGGCTTTCTGATGTACCTGATAATTGACTGTTCTACTGAATCATTTTCTAGCTTTTCTATCTGATCATTTTGATCCCTCCTAATCTTCCATTTTGAGTTATCAGTTAGTCTTGTGCATTTTCAGTAATAGAAATTCATTATTACTTCTTAAAATTAACATGTGCTGATTAAGCTCACTGCATAATATCTGAGTTACTGAATCCTTCCTTTTTTTCTGTAAAAGAATGGACTGTAGATCCTTCAAACATATTCTAACCAGATCATAATTTTTGTTTGCTCTGCTACTACTACAGCATTCTGCTAAAAATGCTGTCCAGATCGGAATGATGCAAGCAATATTTTAAGAAAAGTTGACAAGCAGATAGTCACTTCTTGGTTTAAAAGTGATTTATTGTATGGTATTGATAAGCATTACTTTTGACACCATATGTACATTTATTTGGAATGTACCTTGAGTCTACAGTATTCTTGCCCTTTTCTCAAACTGATGATTGACTTCTACTTATTTTTATATGCTCTGGTCCTTAACTGAGGATTACAGTATTTATCCCATACTTTCCATCCTCACCATTGTAGAGGCAGTATTCCATAGCGACCAAACTGCCATGCATTGACTACAGGTTTGAATTACATTGCAGTGGGAGATTTTTAAATACCACTCTGCAAAAAAGTGTGCATCCCATGTATATATTAGAAATAAACTCACAGATGTTATATGCTTTTGCACAGACTTAAGAAATGAATATGTAAACTGAGATTTTCAAAGAAACATAAAAGGGTGTGGATATCACTGAAATAATATGCATATGCACCTTATAATAAATGTTTCCATTTGCTTTGTCTTCTTCCTCTAAGATGTGGTCTGTAAGTGTGCCACGGTACACAGAAATCAGAGTTAAGCCTATGTCAAAATCACGTCAAATGTCTTTGGATAAATTCAGGAGTGAGAAGCAATTTTTTTTGTTGTTTAAAGAACATACTGAATCTTGGTGGCAGTGTAAAATTACCTTGAAGTTTTACTTTCTGTATTCACGTACTAATATTGTATACAGTTCCTTGACAAAAACTTTAAAGTTAGAGCTTCTTGAACATGTCTTGAAGGAATAATGCCTCTAACTTAAGTGTCAGCAAAGATTTATCTTTAATGTTTCCATGGATCTTACCTCTGTCTGATATTATTTCCCCACAGAATGTGTTCTAACTCTGCTTACATCATTCCCTTTATAAAATTAGCTACTTATCAATGCAGCCATTTTACTGATGTTATACTCCACATAGTGATAACATTAGAAGAGTCATAGAATGCCATGATCAAACTACTTTTACTTATTATAGTACTCATATTTGTCTGTTGCCAACATAACGTGATGGTGTGAAAGAGAAGATTTGGATTATATTGTCAATATGATTAATTGTATTGTATTATGTAGTATTATGTTATGACAGTATTGTTTTTAAAGCATTTATTTTCACATGATTCCTCCAAAATTTTTTTGTTGTCTTACAGTTATTGGACATGTATGTGTACTGTAACAAAGTAATAAGTAGTTTCAAAGTGCACAATAAAATCAGAAAATGCATTGGCAATTGAGAATGCAAAATAGCAGCTACTGCTCTTAAAGTAATGTGATGCTCTTTTAGAAATAGAAACTTAAACTATCCTATACAGTTCATAATATGTGTTTTCATGTCAATGATAATTAAAAGCTTATATATCAACTTTTTAGATTATACAGACTTGATAGAATAACATCTACTCGAGACATGAAAATACATCTATACAGCTTGCTGTTGGTTTGGTCATGACTTTGGAAAAGTTATTTGTATTAACACATGCTATATGAAGAGTGATCTAAAATGCAGCCACATGATTGGAATAATAAAGCAGTTCAAAGTGTGGAATGCACCCATTCCTAACTTATACAAATTTTTTTCAGAATTCTATGTGGCTCAGAATAGTAGTTTAATTATTTCAGCAATTGCTTATATGAAGATATAAAAATATTTTCCTGAGGAGAAATACATAATACAATTTCTAATCTTGTGACCTCACCTGTAGTAGTGCAATTTGGCATTATATATTGTAGATCAAAAATTATTCTTTTAATTTCAGAGCACGGAATACATGAAAAATATTTTGATATGCATTTCAAATGATAACATCTATTCAAAATAATTAAAATTTGAAAGAATAATGAATGATATATGTGGGGTTTAATTCACAGAAATTAAATGCCTCCAGTTCATCAGAAGGCAGCACAGTTGATATTGGACTACCTCCAGAAGGAGAGCAGCCAGAAGTAGAACCTGAAGAATCTCTGGAGCCTGAGGCTTGTTTCACAGAAGGTAGGAAAAGCAAAATATACTCACACGATGAGACCTAATTTTGATGTTATGGGCTGGGTTCTATTCTTAGTTGAAATCAATAACCTGATTTTTTATTACAGTTATATTTTCTTTTTGTATGAGTGTCTCCTTCATAGGTTCTGTTGTGGTACTTTGTCTCCTTCATAGATATTATAAAAGTTGCACAGTTTTCATTTCTAATATTGAAACTTATGCCCTCAAATATTCATAAAGATACTTACAACCATCTATTGCAGTATTTCTGAGATGAGCCAAACTACTTTTGTTCATTTGAAATTCCTAATGAATTCTGACATCTCAATTTATTATCACACTTAGGTTGTGTGCGGAGATTCAAGTGCTGTCAAGTCAGTGTAGAAGACGGTAAAGGGAAAATCTGGTGGAATCTTAGGAAAACCTGCTATAAGATTGTTGAACACAATTGGTTTGAGACCTTCATTGTTTTCATGATTCTCCTCAGCAGTGGTGCTCTGGTAAGTTTAATGTGGAACAACTGTGTCTGTTTTAAGCAGCAAACATTTGGAATTACAGTTAACTTTAATTTAATGCCAACATAGATGAATAAATATTTGCAATATATTATGGTGTACATGTAAGTTTTATCTCGGGCTATGAAAGGAATTGTTGGATGAGTTCAAAATGTAGTTTGTGTTCATGGAAATAAGAAATCAGCTACATCAGTCTGGTGCTCACGTTTCCGTATTCTTTTTATATACTAGCAACTCTTTTTTCTTTTCTCAGTTAGAAATAGAATGTGATTTGATAGCTGAGCTAGGAAGATACCAAGTGCAATGTGAATCGCAAACTGAGATGTAAGGTACGATAGTGATTTTTGCCAAACTGATGTTAAATCAGGTACACTGAATAAGTACAGGAGTTCCTCGTAGCAGAAATAAAATACAGTGCACTTCCTACACTTGCATTTCAAGTTGCAGTGGTTCACTGTCAATGTAGATCTTTTTTTTTTTTTAATTTCTGTTCAGAATTTCATTGCAGGTTTGTGTGTATAGTTTGGGTTCAATTACTTGTTTCTTAAAATTATATATCACAGAGCCATTGTTAAATTTCTAATACAGTGTTGATAATTTTGATATAAAGTTTTGATACAAAGTTGGAACTATCGCAGAAGAAATCCTTATGCCAATAAGCCATTGCTATTCATGGAAACAAATGAAAATGAGATTTGAAGAACTGTATTACAGTAAGTTTCATGAATCATTGTATACCTCAGCAGAAAGATGAGTACTACATTTGGAGTCAGTGTTATAAAGACTGTGGTATGAAGTGAAAGAGAAAGGCTATGTGGGAAGTATAAGTGACTTATCATCACGTAAATCTTTTCAACTCAAATACTCCCTTGTCTACTATATCCTGCATTGCAAATTAGGAATTTGTTTAATTATATCCTCAAAAATCTTTTCCACAGGCATTTGAAGATATATACATCGAACAGCGTAAAACTATCAAGACCATGCTGGAATATGCTGACAAAGTTTTTACTTACATCTTCATTCTGGAAATGCTTTTAAAATGGGTGGCTTATGGCTTTCAAACCTATTTCACTAACGCATGGTGCTGGCTGGACTTCCTGATTGTTGATGTATGTATTCTTTTTCATATCACGTCCTATGAGCTCTAAAAATCAGTGTTTAGATAAACTTTCATGTGTTAGATAAACTCATGTGTTTAGATAAGCTTTCTGATCTAGCCAAAGGAAGCTCTGTTTTAAAATTGCTGTTGTCATGTGGTTTTCAATTCTTTGTGGAAAAGAAAAATTTTGCAGACGCACTTATTACTCTAGATTTTTTTTTTTTTTTTTGCTAGTAGTTTGTAGTTTTATGAAGTTATTGACCTTTACTGATAAAGTGTCCCTTTTTTGGTGTTTTTTTGCTGTGTGGAATGTATGTTGCTGATTCTCGTAAGTTTGAATTGTATATGGAATTTGAGTATTTCAAAGCACTTTAAAAGTTTTCTAACTTTCTGTTCCGTTACTGTGTATCCTGTCACTTAGTGTAATGAAAGAAAAATACTGCTAGGAACTCTTAAGTGCTACTTAGTACTCCTGTGTTTTTTGCTGTATCACATGTGCAACCTTAAAGAGTCACCTAGAGAACTGCAGCTAAGCTCCCTTGAAGTGAGTACTCAATTGATTTTCAAAAGGCTGCACCATCAAGGAGATCACATTTTCGGAAGGACCTAGTGGATGGAGTATTGTAATTCCAAGTCTTAAGTGCCAAACAGCATATGCGTAGTACTGGGTAGCAAAAAATGGAAGACTGCAGATCTTTAGTCACATAGCAGACATCAGTTTCCCTTCCATCCTCAATATCCTGACTACATCTGTCTGTGCTAATAATTGGGCACCACTCAGTTCTGCATGTGTAATTCCCATAGAATGGAAGGTAAGAGTGTGTCTTGAATCTCGTGTTCACTTTTTCTGATCAGCAATAGAATTCTGTAGAAATCACTACATACCTCTCTAGTATTTCAGTGTGATAGGCAATGAAGTGTTTACTACACAGAGCTTGTCAAATGTTCTAATTTTATATCCGTACCATCCCTAAACATCCTATGCTAAAATATGTCAGGGTGCCTCATTAGTATTCTGTGGTTGAGTAAACAAACCCCTGTGAAATTTTTAATAGCTCGATCATAAGATTATGTAAATTATTGATCAGAAGTAACCTACAGAGGCTTTGTACTTTACACTGTCATTGTATGTTCACTGTATTTATCAAATAGTATTCAACTCTTATTTGATAATCTGTGGCTTGGTTACTTCAGTGAATTTTATGAATATCATTCTGAGATTTTCATGGCAACCTTTTTCTATAGCAATTGTTTGCATGGAAAAAAACCTAACGATTTCCTCAGTATTTTTTTTAAATGTTTAGTTGGAAGAGTGAAATAACTAAGCAAAGAGGTTAATGTGGAAATGACAGAAATGAGAGAACAGGAAGGCTGAAAGAGAAAGGCATTGCATTGCAATAGGTGTTATTATTTTTTTTTTACTGGGACCATTCCTTCCAAATGGTCCACAATAATTACATTTCTATGGATTATTGATGAAAGGTAATTGTATTATTTATTTTACAGCTATTCTGTTTTATTTACTCATCTGCCTGCAGACCAGACCTGCGTAATACAAGCCAAAATTGATGAAGTTGTTAAAGGATACACAGGGAATATAATGAAGTGTGGATATGCATAACAGTGAAGCTCCTACCATTGTCTAACAGTTGGTTATCAGTCTTGATTAGTCTTGTTAAATCTGAACAGCACTGGTAGCTATGGCTGTTGAATAAGATTTTATGAACACTAGAAATTTATGTTTGACCAAAGCCAGGTCTCAATGTAGTTTTTGAAAGCTTTTACATTCTCAAGTTCTGAAGATAACATGAAAAGTCCTGTCCTAAATTGAGCATTCCAGTTCACCCAACTTCTGCAAGTTTTCTTTTTGCATGTGACTTCATTTTTCATTAAATACCACCAAATGTTGGCTGGTTTATGTGAATTTCAAAGACATTTGTATACCATTTTACAAAGATTTCATCAGCAGGTACCTAGGATATACTTTTACTCTGCTTTGCCTGACTTAAAAACTTTCTGTGTTATAGAAGAATTCCTAGAGAAAGAGGTCTACCTTTGAATCTTCTTGGGAAGTTCAGGGCACATATCATCCCACCATATGTATCAGAGGATATACAAGATGTATGAGCACTATTGCCTTTCTGTTTTTGTGTAGGTCTCTTTGGTTAGCTTAACAGCTAATGCCTTGGGCTACTCAGAACTTGGTGCGATTAAATCCCTTAGGACACTAAGAGCTTTGAGACCTCTAAGAGCCTTGTCGCGGTTTGAAGGGATGAGGGTAAGAAAAAAATGAAAGAATTTGAAATAATGCATGCATACACAGAAGCAATGCATGCAGAATAATCAATGACAAATCCATGCAAAAATGCTGCACCATCATCTTATATATTTTACATTTATCACAAACATATAAGCAAAAGACTTCATCTGCTTATATGAATTCATGTGTTATTGCACACATTGTAATTTTTATTTAATTTTGCTGGCTTTTCAGCAAATTTCATGTTTTCCTGAAGGGCCCAAGGATTTATCAACTGCATGGATCTATGGAATTTTATTACGTGACTGAATTTATGCCATATGATTAAATCCCTTTACAGCTGAAACAGTTTAAAAAAATCAGTACTTCCTCATAAAAATGTGTGCACATATACATACATGTATATGCATACGTGTATTTTCTGCAAGTATAGAATGTCATCCATAGTCCATCAAAAGCCTTTTAATGCACTATTATGTAAATGTTAATTGGCAATCTCTGTTACAAATTAAAAGCTTTGTTATGAATCCAAATGCTAGTAAGAAAATTGGCAGTGATAAAATACCTTCTCTCCTTCAGAGTAGATGACTATTGCATTCCACTTGAGACAGCATTTCTGGTCTGCCAAAGATAGGGCTGGTGTTTTGTTTTATGATTTCTGGCTTGAACTGATTGCTTACTGCTTTCTGTATTGACTTTAAAATGTTGATTATAATCTGCAGTTCACTAAGAAGCCTGAAAACATGGGAAGACATTATTGCTACCAGAATTGCATATATTTGAGAAGTTATTATCCACAGCTGTTACCACTGTATCAGTTACCACTGCTGAGACCCTGATTTGCCCTGGTGGTCTCTCTCAGTCTATTTTAGTGCAAAGTCAGATTGATCAGTTCAGATCACTTCTTCGGTATATTAGAATGGACAAAGACCTTACATATTCTGCTATGACATCAGAACTCTAGAAATGTTTCTCTTATAGGCAGTAGTCAGCAACTGGAGATAGAAGACATTTCTAGTTCCAACCACAAGATATCTGACATAGACAGATGGACCCTGAATGTACAACTGGGACACATAGCTATAGGTCTAATCCAGTTGTAAACTTATTGATGAAATTACAAAGGATCTTTATGAGATCTACCTACTGTGATCACTGATCTTTGAATCCCCAGGTTAAAAGTCTACTTGTAAATTTATAAGTCAACTACAGTTTCTTGATTTTTCTGGAGAAAATGTGATGCTGTGTAAGTGTGGAAATCGAAAGATTTCAACAAAAAAGGAAATAGGTTTGATATTCAAATAGAAAATAACATGCATTTGCCTCCAACAAATTTGTGAATCTCTCAGATCCTTTCTTGGTGGGCTGTCTACCTACTCTGCATTTGTCCTGGTACTCTGCCACATCAGTTCCTAAAAATTCTGGAGTGATAAGTTACAGGACAGGACTGTTAAAATTACATAAAAATGCTTCTCACACAAAATTTTTGCCATGCTTTAAAAAGTATGTTGATTTATTCTTAGTAAATGTAGATTTTTATCCTGCTCATTAACTAAATTTAATTTTTCTTTTGTTTCTGAAATTCAGTCTACACAACACTACAGTTTTGAGAGAGCGCTGCATCAGAATATGTATTCTCATAGTTTCCTCAGCATAACATTTTTTTCCTACTTCATTTTTTAACAAGTTAGGATGCCTGGGTTCTAAGTGGCTACATGTACATAGGTTGCTCTGAAAATAATAGCTCCTATTTAATTCCATGAAAACAGATATAAAAAGCACAATTGCTCTGTTGGATAGAGCATATTCTCAGCTATGAGCCACTGTTTTTCAGTGTAGTTATTATGATTGGCAAGGCATTTTTGCTAGTATTGAACAGGAGCCTGCATGCCACACTTGTAAAAATCTGCACGGCTTTCTGGAATGTGGCTCGTCTAAAATCCACTGTTTGGACTCCATAAACATTCAGGAAGCATTGATGAGTGTCAGTGGCTGCCATGTTTTCCTCATGAAAGAATACACTTACATCCCTTTGCTTCGTCAGCACTTCCACATCAGTCATCATTTTGTCAGACTGCCCCACTGCTGCCATCTGTCACCTGGCAACCACATGTAATAGAATATTGGTGGGAAAATTCAACATCTACTGCCGTACCACCAACATCTGCCTCTGATGTTGTGGGACAACATAATAAATTAAGAGGCGTTAATTTCAGAACAGCCCTTGTATTTTCTCTTCTGAACTGAAGAAAAAATATTTGTTTTGAAAGTTGCAGAGAAAGTAAAGTTTTCATAATTCTTTTTATTCTGTGTTTAGATTAAAACATATGCTGCTTTTCAGTTAAAAAAATAATCCTTCAGAACTATGCTGAGAAAAATGTTAACCTTTGGGATGCTTAAGTCAGATATAGGGCCTGTGTAAAACCTCAGTCATATCTTGGTAAAAACAGGTTAGATGTTTAATGAGAATGATTAGAAAAAAGATAGAAAACAGAACTTTGTGTGGTAAAAATTTAATGTAGAAAGAAGAAAAAAATATTAAATTTTGTCATGAAGATTTGGTGGTAGTTTTCAGTCTCATTACTTTCATGCTGGTGTAAACTTTTACCTCTTGATCTGATCTGAATCTGCTAACTTTATCTCTTAGTAAATCATCTCAGTAAGAAGGAGATTTATGACTTTAGGAAAGGGTATAATAATAAGAACTATATGAAGTTAGCTAACTTTAAACTAAAAATGAGACATATGTTTTTGTTATGTAAGCAATTAACCAGTGGAATAATATTTTTATGGATATAAAGAATTTTGGATTATTTTTAAAAACCTTGGTTTTAATGTTTTAAAACTACAGTAGCTCAAGTTGGAAAATTAAATACAAGATAATTTTAAGATCTGATATCTGGGAATTCAAGATGTCTCCTCATAAAATATTAATTTCTTTGAACTGAAAATGTAACACTGTAGTATGGTCTATGTATTTGCATTGGCATTTAAAATTATTCCCATGAGCACAAGATGTGGAGCTTCTGGAACAGGTGCAGAGAAGGGTTGTGAAGATGATCAGAGAGCTAAAGCAACTCACCTACTAACAGGCCAAGGGAGCGGAGCTTTGCGTAAAGGCTCAGATACTTGATACTGGCTTTCAAAATAATCACAGGCAGAAGGGAATTCAACTTCTTTTTATATGGGTAGTAATAGGGCAAGAGGAAACTATTTTAAATTAAAAGAGGAGAGATTTAAATTAGATAGTGGGGAAATTTTTCATTCAAAACATGGTGAGATGCTAGAACAGACTGCACAGATAAGCTGTGGATGTCCCATCCCTGAAGGAGTTCAAGGCCAGGTTGGATGTGGCCCTGGACAACCTGATCTGGTGCTTGATTTAGTGATTGGCAACCCTGCCTGCAGCAGAGTGGTTGGAACTAGATGACTTTTGAGGTCCTTTCCAACCAAAGCCATTCTATGATTTTATTCTATAATACTGTTAGATATTCTAGTTATATTTTTAAGTGGAAGAATTGAGATTTAATAAAATAAATATAATATTTTCTTAACTAACAGATTTTTGAAAATATTCCAGAATTGGAAAAAAAAATGTAGCCATTTATTATTCCAGTCAGACTTCCCATTAAAATCTATGACTTCATAGATTTCCAATTCAAATTAATTCAACATTATTATTTAAAGTAATAGTTTCTTTAGGTCAGACTACTCCTCACAGCCCTGCAAGGGCATATTGTTGACAAAGCTGTGGGTACAAGTCATCATAAGGCAGCATTGCTGAAACAGTGAAAATAGATTTATTATTCATCAGGGAATAATCTCTGCTCTGCTGATGAGTAATGAAATGTTGTATTGTTTCTGCTTTTATTGGTTTGTGGTAGATATTACTAAGAATAATTTGTTATGTTTAACAAATTATTTTCATTTAAAACATTTCCCTGTGCTAGAAATAAATATTTATTACAGTACATGATTAAAATATGTGGCAAAAAAAAATAATAATCCAGATGTGCAAGAAGCACAGGAGAGTTCATTCAATGTTCTGTGCCTTAATGGAATCAGCGAATAACTTATGTTGAACTTTGTTCCAGCTTCTAAATTTAACATAACACAAGTTTAATCGATGTCATATGAAATTTATATTTTCCAAAGTGACAATCACCTCAAAGAGGTATTATTTTGACAGGAACGGAGCTCTGAGAGTACAGGAGGTATTTTTCCTTTTCTTCGGGCCACGTCTAATATATGATATACAGGATGGTAGATCATCACCTACTGTAACATTCAAAGGTTTTATTTTCAATCATGTAAAATAGATATGAATGGAAGTTGATCTACTTAGATGACTGATTTTGCAAGTAACAGATTCTATGAAACCCATGAAACAAATTCAAACACAATGTCAACATTTTTTACAATTAGAAACAGATAGCCTAGTGTTAAGTGCTAAGCTAAGTGAGTTATCTATAATCACATCTTTGTAATACCTCATATCCTGCTTTTTTATAAACAAAATCTGTATTAGGTTCTATGGAACTGATTCAGTTCTTTTGGAGAAGCTGGAAGAGGACTTCCATAGTTATTACTTAGCTACAGACTTAAGATCGAAGTTACCTGATTTAGGAGCTCATCAACTTCAGTGTTAAATAAATTAAGTCTCCTCCTTCAAGTCTTATCTGCTGCTTTTACAACCAGCATTTGTGTGTTCAGATAGTCTGCTGGTTTCCTGGTTTGAATGTAGCTGCTTTTCTACTTTTATATATAGCCATCCAAATGAAGATGGACACATCCCTCAGTTTCATTAAAAAGAAGTCTTAAAATTACTTTCAATTAAAACTGTGCTCAATAATATTGGACTGCTTATCCAATAAAAATGAAATAGAAAAGAATTTTTTGTGCTTGATGCAATCAGTCATTAGAAATATTACAGATGCTGTTTTGTAGACATATATTAAGTATGTATTTTTAAAATACTTGATTAATGCTCTCTGTTTTTAAAGTTCATTTTATATTTCCTTCTTTTTTTCTCATTTAAAGCTTCCATTTGCTTCTATTTGTATGGTTTTCCTTCTAATTATGTTTATATTTTATCTTTCTTCAGAAGTCGTTTCATGTTTTAATTCAAAAAGTATAATACAGATTAATACTGAATTAAAGCAGAGTGTTACATTTTAAGTAAGTCTGATGAACATAGTAGTGTTTGTGTTCTTACTCTGTGTCTGGTTTTATTTGTACACCAGGTGGTTGTAAATGCCCTCTTAGGAGCAATTCCATCCATTATGAATGTGCTTCTTGTTTGCCTTATATTCTGGCTGATCTTCAGTATCATGGGAGTAAATCTATTTGCTGGAAAATTTTACTACTGCGTTAACACTACAACTGATGAGAGATTTGATGTCAGCCAAATCAACAATTATAGCCAATGTGAGGATCTCATTAAAAACAATGAAACTGCCAGATGGAAGAATGTGAAAGTTAACTTTGATAATGTAGGCCTTGGTTACCTTTCTCTGCTTCAAGTGGTAAGTCATCACTCCTGAATTTCTATTTCTATTTTTTTCCTCTGTTGTTTACTTCTAACAGAAGAAGTTATTTCTATTTTTTCCTTTCAGATAGAAATATTTTTCCTTACCTCTTTGTTTGGTATTATTTTTATGAAAAATCTTAAGTAAACTGGGGAGTATGAGTGTCAAAAATATATACAAATAGATGTGTGCATATACTGTGTGGAAAACTAAGCAGAGATAGATTTTTAACTTATATGGAGTGTATTTTTGAACCTTTCTTCAAATATACATCATCTTGGTTCATCTGATATCAGCCTTGCTTCTCTGTGCAACTGTATGTATGCTGTGCTTCTACTTGTTGGAAGTTGATCTTGGTTTCAAAAGAGTTGAATATACAGGAGCATATGTGAAAGTCTGGTGCTTTCAGAATTCTCACAACTGAGATATAACATTAAAAGTTAGTGATT
The DNA here is from genome assembly GCF_038088225.1 of Cyrtonyx montezumae. Classification (NCBI taxonomy): domain Eukaryota; kingdom Metazoa; phylum Chordata; class Aves; order Galliformes; family Odontophoridae; genus Cyrtonyx; species Cyrtonyx montezumae. The sequence continues at coordinate 19,154,723 of NW_027072078.1, read as the reverse complement.
TTATCCCTGTTTGCAAAGCTTCTCTAAAATCGAATTTACATATAATTAAAATTCCTAATATATTTTATGAGATCCTAACTTCAAACTACCGTATGAAAACATGCTTCCCAAGATACTTTTCCAGCAATTCTATGAATCCTGTGAGTTCATATGTTCCAGATTAAAGATATTTCTCTCATCTTTCTGATTGTTAGGACTTAGTATGTTTTTTAGATTTTGGATCATCTGTGCTAACTTCTACAATGCAGTGCATTTTAGGGAGGTACTTCCTCATAAATGATAAGCTAGCTCCTCATGTATGTATTGTTTCTAATCAGTGTTAATTAATTATGACAAATTTGTTGTCATGTACACGGGAAAAATATTCCTGATGCAGAGTGCTATTCATTTCTGTGAGCTATAAAGTTAAGTAGATTTGAACTCCTGCTCAAAAACCCTGCAGTATCACCTCATTAGTTGAAAAGAGTCAGTCATTAGAGGCAAGAGCTGGGGATAGCTCTTAAGTGTGGGTGGGTGTGTGACACCACATAAATAATACAAAGTGTAGAGGCTGTAATGACTATCATAAAAAACAAACAATTCAATTTACCCAAGTTGCATTGAATCTATATCAAGTATACCTACTTTGCTCATACACAGAAAATATTTTTTATAAGGTGTTACTCATAATACATAGAAGTTATTAACTTAATAGAGATTGTTTCCTTTATAGTCAGATACTACAATTTGCTTGTGATTCACTTATATGAATTAAACATACAATGTTTTATTGCCTATTATTATCACACTGAGCTGGTGTTTAGGATGAGCTCTAAACACACTTTGTCTTTAGCTTAAATGTTTCTGACAAGCCCTTTTCCGGGAAAAGAATGAGGTAAACACCAGTGTTCTGTTTGTAGGCTACATTTAAAGGATGGATGGATATCATGTATGCAGCTGTGGATTCTCGTAATGTAAGTATACTCCCTTAATTCCATCAGCTTTGACAGTATGAGCTCTATGACTAAAGAACATAATTTTAATATTGTCCAACAGTAAAAATGGGAGAACAAGGAGTTATTACAGTTTTATAGTTAGAGAAAATTGAAACCATAGGAAAAATACAAGAGATGAAGAAAGCAGAGGAGCAGTCCTAAAAGGTCCAAATTATCTATGGTGCAGTTGGACCAAGATTCCTTAATTCTTCATCAGACTGAACTATTGCTATGAAATGCCTCTTCCTCCTCATTATGTGCACTGAGGTATTACTTATATTTGGAAACAGGCATAGATACACAACTTAGAGATGATGGTTTGTTCCACTGATCCTTTTCTGAAGTGGAGTTTTTCACTATATTCTGCAGGCAGCCTGACTTTTCTTCAAGGCACAGTTCCTATTCTTAACTTGGTTGTGCATTTTCAGATTGTTTTGCCTTCCCCTTGCTTCCCTAGTGCAAACTCTGCTCTAACTCTAAGTAGACAACTGAATACACTGTACTGGTAAAGCTTCAAGATTTTTGTAAGCTACACTCACAACATGAGACCTGTTGTAGTATAATAAATGTGCATAGCTATACCAAGAAAATATGCTTACTTTAAACATAGTTTGGATGCCTTTCTTTAGCCTACCTAGGCCAATTTCTGCAAAGAATATGTGCTGTAACCTAACCAATGTATCCTTTAAATTAAAACTCAGGTTAAAATTAGGGTAGACTGCAGGAAGAGTCTGACAAAAGTGAGATATAAAACAGCTAGAGAAATTGTATTAAACTGACAGCTCATGTAACAAAAGCTAAGATCCAGGGCAACATAGTGCCTGTACGTTGGTGGCTTCCCACAAGATACCCTAAAATGTTCACAGCTTTAAAAGTTGATGTTTCTGGCTGTCTATAGATTCTGATGGATGGTAATCCTCGTTTAAAACAATTGTGTCTTCAGTGTTTATTCTACACTAATATAATGAGTAACAGTTTTGGAAAATGAAGTATCAAGTTCAGTAGCAAAGTCCTTTGTCAAGAATATTACTTCTTAAATAGCAGCTGTTCAGTTCTGTGTCCACGTTTAAACTAAGACTTAGTGTCTATTCCTTTCTGCAGGTTTTGGATCAGCCTAAGTATGAAGATAACCTGTATATGTATCTTTACTTTGTCATCTTTATAATATTTGGATCATTCTTTACCTTGAACCTTTTCATTGGTGTCATCATAGACAATTTCAACCAGCAGAAAAAGAAGATAAGTATTTCAACATTACTCAGAAAACTATAAATTCATCTTTTTGGCCGACAAACAATGATTTTATTTTCTTTTCATGCTTTATTTTAAGATAAATTAACCTGCTTTGCATATAAGATACAACAAATTGATTAAAGCAGTAGTTTGTCTTGATGAGTGTTTGGCAGACAAGTGACACCATAAGTCCTTCCATACTTAGTGAAACATCTGTATAAATATGTGGATTTTGGATTGAAATCTTGAATAAGATCATTAAAAGGCTAACCACTGAAATAGTTAAATATAGCTGTAAAACCTTATGGCTAGATTGTTGTCAAATCTCAGAGCTCAGCAGCCTCAATTTCAGAATCATCATAATAAATATTTTAGTAAACATATTTGTACTCTCTTTTGTCTTCATATTTTGTCAATCTAGCCTCAAAGGGAAGCACTGTTTCAGCAACAGAACTTAACTAACTATCAGGCAAGACAATGAAATGGTGGAAATGCTGCTGGAATCATATAGTGAAATTTGTTGAGATGAAGAGAAATTGGCTTCTTTTCCTACTCAATCCATATAATAGTTCCAGGTCTTCTGCTTCAAGTCCTGCATTTGCAGTTAGAAACAAAGGTTATGAGATATGTTTGTATAGTGAACTTATGGTTTGTCATTCTCCTTTGGTGTCATAGATGTCGTGAAATTTTGCCAAAACTTACTCAAAAGGAAAAACAAGAGAACAGGATTGGAATGTTTTATTTGCATCTCCATCATAACTTCAGTAGAACAAAGAATACACACGTCTCCTTCTTGAAGCTTCCTATTCTCTGCACCACCCAAATAAAAAACAGAAGTCTACTACAAACATTTAAAGTTCAAGAGTCTTTAAAAAAAATATCCTAAACATTGAAAGTGACATATATAAAGCATTTTTTTTGTTACTCGTATATATAATCAAGATAAAAGGGATTTAAATATCTATTCTAATTTCCCCACAGATGAGAAAGTGAATGAGTGATTATTAATAACATGTATTGGTGCTTGTAAGTATTCAATAGAAATACATGATTATAACCAGTTTTTGTCTCTTTTCTTTACTTTGGAGGTCAAGATATTTTTATGACAGAAGAGCAGAAGAAATACTACAATGCAATGAAAAAGTTGGGCTCAAAGAAACCACAAAAGCCTATACCACGACCAGCAGTAAGAATAAAAATGTCCTTTTTTTTTTAACATTGATTTAAGAACTGTTTTGGTTGACTTAGACTTAATTAAAATAAATTTACAAAAAAAAAAAGTGTTATACAAAAAAAGACTTATTCATCTGCAATCCAAGATATTTCTCTTTTGTAGCCTAAACATGAAGCACTCTTAACCTTTCCTTTTTTTCCCCTTCATTCATGATACTATGATTCTATGATTTCCTTTTTACGGATGGCAATGACATTACATGTGGCATTTTTTCAAAACCAAGAAAAAGATGAGAACAATTAACTGTGACAATCTATTTGTTGAAATATGTGAAAGCTTTAGGGCACAGGCCTTTCCAGTCAGCAAAGAAGTCTGGAAGCATGTTACAATATCATTACCTGAAAAAAAACATTCTTTTTACCTCTCACATTCATTCCTGCTGCAGAATTCTTGTAATGGTTTTTCCTCCACCTCTCCCTTGGCAATTCAGAACAAATATAAGGCAGTGATTCCAGCTCTGCAGTTCTACTTTGGACTGTGGAACCAGATGGGCAGTCCATTCAGCCATCAGTAAAGTCTCTGTAGATAAAAAATGCAAGATGTTGTAAAAGTTGTTTTGGTGATATGAAGAGCACTGAAAATTGGGCTTGAAAATTTTCCTTAAGATTTCAGACAAATGAAATGCTATTAACTGTCAGCCTCTTCACGATACCCTACCTTGTGGTTTTATTCTAACTTTTGTTAGATTAAGAGTTCATCTAGTACTGTGTCACAAATGCTTACAGTAAACTTGTTTGAGATAGAAAATTGACCTTTGCAACTTTAAAAGAAAATGCAACGTGAATATTTTAAAATCTCCTTGTTAATGCTTATAGACACAGTACTTGCATTTCTGTTTGTGTTTCCATGTCCAAACTGGAAAATTAATACTACGAAAAGCGTTTTGGAAGATGTGAAATCCCCAGCGTGCTTGATTTAATTAATTTGTAACAATTGGGAAAAAAAAAGAAATTTTACCCAATGCATAACATAATTAATCTGCTTTTTTTTTTTCCCTTTTTTTTTTTTTTCCCAGAACAAATTCCAAGGCATGGTCTTTGATTTTGTAACAAAACAAGCATTTGATATCAGTATCATGATACTTATCTGCCTTAACATGGTGACAATGATGGTAGAAACAGATGACCAGAGTGAAGACATGGAAAACATTTTATATTGGATTAACCTGGTGTTTATCGTACTTTTCACTGGAGAATGTGTCTTGAAATTGATTTCACTTCGCCATTACTACTTCACCATCGGCTGGAATATTTTTGATTTTGTTGTTGTCATTCTCTCCATTGTAGGTAAGAACAATTCATTTTGATGAAAAAGCTGAAACTGAAATTTAGTACTATCATTGACTAATATAACGTGTTTTTCAACAGGAATGTTCTTAGCTGAGATGATTGAGAAATATTTTGTGTCCCCTACTTTGTTCCGAGTCATCCGACTTGCCAGAATAGGTCGCATCCTGCGTCTCATTAAGGGCGCAAAGGGAATCCGCACTCTGCTTTTCGCTCTGATGATGTCTCTTCCTGCTTTGTTCAACATTGGCCTGCTGCTGTTCTTGGTCATGTTTATCTATGCGATATTTGGCATGTCCAACTTCGCCTACGTTAAGAGGGAAGTAGGAATTGATGACATGTTCAACTTTGAAACATTTGGCAACAGCATGATCTGCCTTTTTCAAATTACCACATCTGCTGGCTGGGATGGCTTGTTAGCCCCGATTCTTAACAGTGGGGAGCCAGACTGTGACCCTCATAAAGACCATCCAGGGAGCTCTGTCAAAGGCGACTGTGGCAACCCTTCGGTTGGGATTTTCTTCTTTGTCAGCTACATCATCATATCCTTTCTGGTGGTGGTGAACATGTACATCGCTGTGATTCTGGAGAACTTCAGTGTTGCTACTGAAGAAAGTGCTGAGCCCTTGAGTGAGGATGACTTTGAAATGTTCTATGAAGTCTGGGAGAAGTTTGATCCAGATGCAACACAATTCATAGAGTTCAGTAAACTGTCAGATTTTGCAGCTTCGTTAGATCCTCCTCTTCTCATAGCAAAACCAAACAAGGTCCAGCTGATTGCAATGGATCTGCCCATGGTAAGCGGTGACAGAATTCACTGCCTTGACATTTTGTTTGCTTTCACAAAGCGTGTGTTAGGGGAAAGTGGGGAGATGGATGCCCTCAGAATACAGATGGAAGATCGTTTTATGGCAGCCAATCCTTCCAAAGTCTCCTATGAACCAATCACTACCACATTAAAACGGAAACAGGAAGAGGTATCTGCTGTTGTTATTCAACGTGCTTTCAGGCGTCATCTTTTAAGGCAGAAAGTCAAGAAAGTTTCATGTATATTTAATCAGGATAAAGGTAAAGATGAGGATGATCTGCCCATGAAAGAAGATATGATCATGGATAAATTAAATGAGAACTCAACTCCAGAGAAAACAGATATGACCCCATCCACAACCTCCCCACCATCCTATGATAGTGTAACAAAGCCAGACAAAGATAAATATGAAAAAGACAAATCAGAAAAAGAAGATAAAGGTAAAGACAGCAGGGAAAGTAAAAAGTAACAGAATTCTGTTTGTGATAAACTGTTTACAGCCTGAGAAAATATGTATTTGTGTCCACAGGACTCCTTTAGGAGGTACATGCCAAACTGACAGTTTTTACATATATAAATATATATATAATTATATATATATAAAAGGTCAGTGCCTCTAACAAGACAGTGACCCCTCGTCATCAAACTGCAACTCTGTAAAACAGGGTAACATCTTGACAGGAGGTTGTTGTTTTTATTACCAGCTGACACTGCTGAAGAGAAGATAAAATGGCCAATCAGACTGTAGGGACTGGTTTTAGAAAAGGTGCAGACCTGGGAATCTCTGTGTTTAACATAAAACACTCAGTACAAAAATTGTATCCACTGTTTGCATTTCAACAGCCACATCTGCCATATTTTTACAAAAATCAGTGTTGGTGAACTTATCATTTTTTAATTCACAGGTTGTTTACTATTATATGTGACTATTTTTGTAAATGGGTTTTATGTTGGGGAAGGGGGTATGAGAACCAGGTGTTCTGCTCTCGGATTCTCTATAATGTACAGACAGAAGTGATCTGCATGAAGGCATGCTGCACTTGTAGTTCATGCATGGAAAAACATGACGTCGCACAAAGCAGCAGAGTCTGACTACTTCCATGTTTCAGGGTGGCTCTATATTTTGAGGTGCTTAAAAACAGTATCCATCCAGTATCTCATCCAGACAGATCTTAATGTGCCTGTAAATTCCCATAGTCTACAAGAATAGAACAGATGTTTTATTTTTTCATGTCATTTAAGTCTAGTTGAATGAACTGCATAGAAAATTTAGCGAGAGACTTGAAGTCCATTTTTAAGTATTCTTCTGTAAAAAAAACATCTTTCCCAAACCTGGGAATTCAAATTTACCAAACCCCACAAAATTTAAGGATTTTGAAGTTGTTCTGCCTCACCCTGCAGTATCGTTTAGCCATCTTCTGCTCTCAGCAAGGTTGACATTGTATGTATTGATTAAAAAAGTACCGTCTATGTAAATAGTTATTTTATCCTGTGGTGCATGTTTGAGCAAACAAATAATGACTCGTGCACAATATTTATTGCATCAAATATGTACCACAATAAGTGTAGTTTGCAAGCTTTCAAGAGCTAAGATGAAATATTCTGTACCATTATAGATAGTTTGGAAGCTATCACTGATGCATGTTTATCTTGCCTTTGCTGCTGTAATTTTACTCCTTCCACTGTTAAAAGTCGAATATGGGAAGCCATATCTCAGTGGTTAAGTGAAACAAATTGGTCAATCAGACTTCATTCTTTCATGTCATCAAGCAATAGTTTGCAGCTACTCAAGAGCTTCTTGCTTTGCATTCTAAAATTTTAAGTGAGTACTGTACGGTGTATAGTTGAGCTGTACAGGATTTGTTGCAAACTGCTGAATCTGATGAAAATACGTGGATAGAATTTTCTAAGAAAATATAAATATTGTAAAAATATCATTTTATTTTTTTTCAGTGTTTTGTACATAAAATAAGAAATTATAATTATCTTCAGGTTGATGTCACTGTCACTTTTGTTACTTTCTATCCATAGCACTTTTTAATTCAAGAACTTCATGAAATAAGAAACAAAGGAGAGGATGGGGTAGCTTTAGGTTTCTGCTTTTTTATTAGTACTGTATTTTTGCACATATTTTAATGTGAAATAAGTTTCAAACTGAGTCCAAAATGCACTTGCTTCCAAATAGATATAACTTGTAATTGAAATGTGGTGGGGAAGATTTGTTTAAAATTCTAGCACTGCCTGCATCAGAAGTTTAAAGGTAGTCTTTTTATTCATGAAATCTTTACCAGTGTTTGTTTACATAGACTATTCTTGTTGATTCATGCTGCACTAGAACTGTTCTAAATATAATATGGGATCCACAATGTTTCTTTTTTTCCACAGGAGTTAAATAGCAAACTTGTATAACTGATCACATCAGGACATTTTGTGTTTCTTACACAAGCAAAAATTCGATGTTGAGTCCTCCTTTTACAAAAAAAAAAATATTGACTTGTGTGTCGGTGAACTGCATGCAGGAAAATGCTATACCATAAAGACCAGTAAACCACATTACAGTTGAGCCAAAAGAATAAAGATTTCATTTTTTATTGTATTCAATTGTTCTGTCTTTGTTTCCATCGCTACAAACTGTGGCTATCAACAGGTGCTGCATCAAAAAAATATGAATACATAAAAGAAGAAGTAAGGAATAGTGATTAAAAATCATTTTAATAATAATATTGTGGAAAGTAAAATATTGAAGCTGTGTGCTATCACGAAGATTTGTAATATGATTTGCACTTTGACTCACTGGCTTATTAATCCTTTCAAATTTGTTCTAGGATAGGATGACATTTATGTGCCTGATACGTTATACCCTTTTTTATGTCAGGTGTTCTGAGAAAACTAGGGAAACAGATGTTAAAGGAACTAGCTGCCAAGGCTACAGAACAGCATGTATCATTTCAGTGATATTCTTTGTATTTCAGTGATATTTTACATTTGAAGTCAATAATTACCTTTGCGTTATAAGGAAAATCTTGTTTTGTAAAATGGTTATGATTTATTCTTTTATTTCAAGGCAGGAGAGGGTGGAAGCCAGCAGAAGCTTCGGTAGAACATCTGGACAAAGGACAAAATTCATACCTTTTTTTAAATCTTAGGGTGCTGAATGGAATTATAATGTATAAAAATACTATAATGTTGCATTTCTATGGAGGATTTATACGTGGTGCTGCCAAGGAGCTGGTGTACACACTGGGTGCTGTGTGTGCCTGTGGGAGCACTGGATCGGGATGCAGAAGGCAGGCGTTGAGCAGCTGGGGTGGCAGTGGAATTGAGAAAAGTGCACTGATGGCATCAGTCTTGTCATGCAGATTTCCTCATTGTGTCTGAGCTTGATGGAATCCATCCATGGCTGTTGGAAAGTGCCTTTGTAACGAGACTACCTATCCGGCCTATACAGAAACAGCAGTTTGCTGTAAAACGGAGAGACGAGATACTGTCACGAGGCTTTATTCTGATTGCAAGGTATGACCATTCTCTCACCGCATTAAAATGAGTGAGAGTTCATGTACCTCCCTGCGAAGTCACCTGTGGTTCTCAAAAAAGTAACGCTTGCAACAGCAAAAGCAGGAGAGCCAAATTTTGAGGTAGCAGTCGCATTCGAATGCTGTTCCTGAAGAGAAGGCTGCTCGGCTGCACAGTCAAGGGCTGCCTTGAATACATGAAAAGCTCGGAAATACGGGCAACGTCTCGAAGTTCCGGCTGGCCGATTGGTTTAGTGGCAGGAGAGGCATGACAAAAAAGGCACGTGTCATACGAGTTACGCCACCCAGAGATAATCCGGGCTTTTGAACAGAAGCTGAGGACAAATAATAATAAAAACACAAGCAGGGTCGCTGCCGCTCGAGGCCGCCCCGCCGTGCCCTGCCCGCGTCAGCGCACGCTGCAGGCACAGCGCCGCCCCGCGGCTGCTCCGCGCTGCAGTTGGCACCGCCCCGCCCGGAGCTCCGAGCGGCACGCGGCGGCCGCAGCTGCAGGGCCAGGTGAGCGGCCGTGAGCTCGTGCGGAGGAGCGTGCGTCGCGCGCGGCCTCAGAGCGGCGGCTCGAGCCCAACGGCCGCACGGCTGAGGCGGCGGCGGCCTGCGGGAGCTGCTCGGTGTGGCTGCGTGGGATATAACGGCGGCGCGAGGCTGGCGGACTCGGTGAGGACCTGCGGACGCATTGCACACTCGCGTGGGCGCCGAGCGTTTCCCGGCGTGGAAGCGGGGCGGGCCGCGCTCCGGTTCGCGGAGCGCTCGGGGTTGGCCGCGCGGAGCTCCTCGTGCCGCTGCTGCGGGGCTGCAGAGCCGCGCGTGGCGACTCCAGCGGAGCGGTCACGGGCGGAGCAGCGCGGAGCGGGAGCGGGGCCGCAAATGGCCGCCAGGTGAGAGCCGAGTGCCTCCCTTTTCTCGGGGTGCCCGTGGGAGAGCGGAGTTTTAAAATAGCCCGGACGAGGAAGATGAGCTGCGAAGCGCTGCGGGGAATTGATGCGGAGGTGCTCGAGTCCCTGACGCGCTGCCCGGCGGCTGCGGGCCGTGCTCGGCCGCTCTTTGTTCGTGCGGTGTTTCGCTTTGTACGAGGCACGGAGCGGGCTGGCCCGGCAGCGTGCTTTGCCGGGTGAGGAGGGTAAGGCACCGAGCGTGCTAACTGCTGCTTGTTCAGGGCAGGGAGTGAGCCGGGAGGCAGGAAAGAGCCTGCAGAGATGGCTTCCGTTTATCTTAGTGACTACACATCTCTTATTGTGAAACATTCATGGGGGTCTCAAACGGAGCTCGTTGGAGCTGTGTACCTTTTCATCCTGAAAAGCCGCGGTGCTCCTTCTGGGGCACGAGGTACGTGAGCACTGTCGGTCCTTGGCTCTGCAGGGCTCTGTCCTGGACTATTTCTTCCATTTTTTTTTTCATTTTTAATAGTGAAATGTAAGTAGGGGAATCTTTGCACGTGGTCAGTAGTGAGTAAATAGGGACAGTTGGCTTGAGAGAAGAGCAGCTGGTGGCCCTGGCAGCAGTAGGCATCTGCTGGAGCTTGTGCGGACCTGAGAAATAGTGACTCATCAAATAGACGAGCTTCTTGTGAGGGACTGATAGGTGCAGGTAAGATGATCTGGAAGAGTAAATGTTCTCCTGCTTTACTTTGGTTCTGTTTGTACGGTCTGTGATATGCTTTGTGGCATTACATGAGCTGCTCTTACTTTGCGCCCTTATTCCTCACAGTCACCCATGGGGCAGAGACGTATCTAATTTTGCTAATTCTGACAGACTATTATTAGATGGGTGCACCACTGTGATCATGAAATGTCGCTGTAAGAAGTGTTGCACATGGAACTGCTTCACTTTGTTGTTGTATGTTGCTTGACCTCTGGCTCACTTTAAATATATTTGCAGTTCTTGCAAACAAACCATTGCACGTGGGATGGATGGCACAGAGGGTGAGCAGGAGTCACTGCTTCTGGCACGGGCATGCTCTGCTATGACATCAAAAGACATTTGATTTCATAGCAGCTATTCGACAGAAAAATAAATCTACCATCTCTGAAGGATTGTAGCAGAATGTTGCAACAGCTGTGTTTGGTTGTTTGGTGATTCTGTGCTGTTGCAGGCACCCTTTGATTGGTGTTCGTTTTGCTGCTTGTTACTCACACCTGTGGGAGCAGCCTGTGCACAGCTGGGGCTGGTGTGGTGTGGTCTGGTGCTGATCCCTCACCTCCATTTGCAGTCAGCAGCCATCCCATAGGCCCATTCCTCTTACATTATGCTCTTTTTGTTACCGGGCGAGAACAGAGGCACAGAGGGCAGGCTATGCACGTAACTAATCCTGAAATGCTGTATTAAACAATTGCATTTTAAACTCACTGTTTGGAACCTGCCTTATGCAGTGCTCCTTTTTTTGGCATATTTTAGTCATTTTATTTTATTTAAGATCTGTTTATTGGCGCGTGCATCTGTGGGCACTGCATAAGCCACTGGGGCATGTCTGGATATACTGAGCATATCTGGAAGATATATGCCAATTATTTTTCCTATGTTGCTCATAATACATCTATTTTCAACTCTTCTTTGCTTGCCTTATTCTGTAGAACGACGTATGTAGGTCACTTATATTGAAAATGTGCTAGATATTTGTGGGAGGGGGTTTGTGAGTGAGATTTGAGGAAACCTTTTGCTTTCAGGCTGAGCACACGCCAGCGTTTGTGCTGAGAAGCCCAGGGACGTGGTGGCCCAGCAGAGGTTCCTGTTCCCGCCTGCCTGTGCCATGATGGACTCGTTTTGCAGTTCCCATGGCAACAGGGATTTTTGATCTGTGAAACAGAACACTGTACAGGGTTTGAGGAGCTGTATGTTCTCTTTATTACAGAAGTGATTTTGATCTGTGAAAGGAGCTGGGCAGGCTCCCTCGTGTTCTTGCCTCATCCCATACCCCCTTTTAATAATCTGTGTCTTGCTTGTAAGATTACGTGGAAATGTGAATTCCTCTTTGATTGGACCAGCTTTAATTTTTGACCTAGTATAGGGGATGGTAGAAAATTGGTTAAGGCTCACTGTAATTAATGATGTGAGAAACCTGCTGCTTCCAGGTGGGCAGATAGGGCCACAGCTGTAAACATTGGGTGTATGTATAAAGCACTGAGTAGAGTTGCTCAAGATTTGCGTTGGCTCCTGCTCGTGTTGCTTCGGCTTGCTGGACATCATTTCCCACACGCATTAAAATGGGCTTACACATTTTGACACAAGAATCTCAACATTCTGTTCATAATACATAGACAAAAATTCGTGAACAATTGTAGTGATGTGTTTTTGTGTGTGTGCTGACTGCTCACCTCTTCAAATGAATGTATCGATGATTTTGCCCAGAAGAATTGACGAGGGCAGGGTGTGGCCCAGGGTTATGGTCAGAGTGTTGGCACATCCTGAGCCCATCTTGTGCCATGGAGCTGCCTTCCCAGCAGCGCTGGTGCTGTGATGGAAGCTAGAGCACAATGTCTTCCTCCACAGATGCTCCTCTGCTGGTTACATGGATCTGTGGTGTTGGGGTTGTTTCCCACTTCTTTTTTGAGAACCGGTTCCAAAAAAGGATCCGTTTCTAACTTGTTGCACTCCCCACACATCTCCTGTGATCCCTTCCCTTCTCCTTTTGATAGTGGTAAAAAATAAAATAGGAATGATGTGGTTACTGATGGAAGCAGTATGTGCAAACTAGGTGATTGCCTGATCAGGCAAAGCCTGTTCGCAGTGGCCTGCTGGTTTTCAAGGATCTGTGCTGGGAATCCTGTCTCTCCTTGCCTCCATTACCACAGACACAGGGTTTTTGTGGAACCATGGAAACCAATCACTGTTGTTTGATGCTCGGCTTAATGTGAGCCGGCAGTGTGCCCAGGTGGCCAAGAAGGCCAACGGCATCCTGGCCTGTATTAGAAATAGTGTAGCCAGCAGGAGCAGGGAGGTGATCATCCCCCTGTACTCAGCTCTGGTATGGCCTCACCTTGAGTACTGTGTTCAGTTTTGGGCCCCTCACTACAAGAAGGACATTGAGGCCCTGGAGCGTGTTCAGAGAAGGGCAACAAAACTGGTGAGGGGTCTGGAGCACAAGTCTTATGAGGAGCGGCTGAGGGAGCTGGGATTGTTTAGTCTGGAGAAGAGGAGGCTCAGAGGAGACCTTATTGCACTCTACCACTTCCTGAAGGGGGGTTGTGGTGAGGAGGGGGTGGGCCTCTTCTCCCTGATAAATAATGACAGGACGAGAGGGAATGGCCACAAGTTGCGCCGGGGAAGATTTAGATTAGACCTGAGGAAACATTTTTTCTCTGAAAGAGTGGTCAGGCACTGGAATGGCCTGCCTAGGGAGGTGGTTGAGGCACCATCCCTAGCGCTGTTCAAGAAGCGTTTAGATGAGGTGCTAAGGGATTTGATTTAGTAGTTCAGTGGGTAGGGATGGTGATAGGAGGATGGTTGGACTAGATGATCTTGTAGGTCCTTTCCAACCTAATGTACCTATGAACCTAGGAACTGCCCTGCTTTGAGCTTTGCAACTGAAGCTGCTCATCCAACTGTGTGCAGTTCTTGCGTTTCAGTGTTTGGGCAGTAACTACACCCAAACATCCATCTGTAAAAGGTCTCTCACCAGTTCTAGTGCAACGTGGATACGTGGGGTACACTGAAGTATGAAATGGTAATGGGTTTTTCGAGTGAAACTTGAGCTGCCATAAAGTGCTGATTTTTTCTTTTTACTTTCTGGGGGATAAAATGAGATAGTTATGTAGCTTGGCCCTCTTTGCTGTCCTCCTGAAGAAAAGTCTCTAATCATCTGAGCGCTGATGTTGAACAGTAGCTTCTAGCCTGCAAGTGTGTATCATTCAAGATGATTTGCTTGGTGTCTGGGCATCCTCATGTTTGGGGATTTGGAAAGATCAGGATGTGAATGTGGGAATTAGGACCATGGGCATTCACATCTGTATGATAAGTGACATCTGGCAGTGCATTGTATGCCACCTCTGCCACTGCTCCCCACCTCAGCTTGTTTGTGTGAGTGTGAAGGTTTATTGTGATATCCGACTTTCTGGTTTTACTTGTCATACCAGGCACTAGAGTCCTTCTCTGCACAGCTTGTGAAGTGCTCCCTGGACATTTGTGAGAGAAGATGATTGCTTGGGAATGCTTGAGAAATGCTTCAAGTTTGGGAGAGAGGATCCCTTAAATGCAATTAAAGAATCAGAAAAGCTATGAGTTGTAATCTCTGATGTTTTCCATTGTGCATTGAGGGGCTGTGTGGTTGGTGACCGTGGAGCACTGGGTGCAGAGGCCATGCAGCCAGCTGTTGCCTCCACTGAGTGTACATTGGAGGTGGTGACACAGCCGCTGACCCTGGGTTGTTCTCGGCTATAAATCCTCCAGCTGCCATCTCTGCTGCTCCCCAGCATGTGCTGTTCACATTTACAGGCTTTTCAGATCATCTCCGTCACCATCTGCTGCATAATGGAAACAAAACCTTTTGCTGTGGGGAGCCAGCCATGGAGCTCTGAGCAGTGGTGGAGATTTCCAATAAAAGTGTACCATCAGTGAGAGTGGATCTTGGCTTTGTTTCTGTGCTGTGTGCTCATCACCAGGCTGTCCTGGTGGGTGAGAAACAGTGAGGTAGTGACCCCTTTATGGGGACATAAACATTTTTCTATACCGTATGTGTGCTTTCATGCCTCTGTACAGAAATACTGCACATCTTAATGTCTCTAATTAGAAAGAAAACGTAGTCCATATGTGAAACATCTTGTCAGCATAAATATATTAGTGACATTTATCCTGCATGGGCAATTAGACAATAAGGAGCAGCATTCCCTAACTGCAAGTACTCACTAGGTGTCAGTGCATGCTTGCACCAAGCTGATGGTCTCATGGAGAAGCTCACTGAAAAATGGCACCTCCCCTATGAAGAGTGATTTTAAAGGGAATTACTACTTGTGCCCTCCAAACGTAGCCTTCCTTACATTTTAACAACCGCATGTCAAAAGGAAGTAATTCAATCTTCTTTTAGGAGCAGTCTGATAAAAATGCTTATTTAAAAATGTAAATCTTACTTTATGCTAAATAAAGGTAATTTAATGGCTTTCAGTAGCCCATGTGTTGACTGATCCAAGTAGCCTTCTTGCCAGTATCCAGTCTATTACTGATGAAATACTCAACTTGATAGCATTTCAGCTTCCGCTTCTGACTAAAATCTCGGAGAAGATGTGAGGAAAATTGTTTTTTGCAAGGATGTATGATCTGCAGCACAAACACATTCACTTAATTATTTTCAAAACTACTGTTTCCCTAAAGGGCAGCAGGAGATCAAGTCTGTAAACATCAGTAGAAGTGGAAGAAAAATGCCATAAACATAGCTGAAATCGCTTCATTTTATATAAGAAAATGAGCTAGCTCTCTTGTTGTATGTGCCCTATGACTAGAGTGAAATGCCACGCTTACTAAAATACCCTTTAATGACTGTATTACTTGCACCTTAGTATTAGATTTTGATTTTTAAACAGATGAAAATTAAAAATATTTAACCTTGTTCTTAGCACTGTTTTTATGACATATGACTAGAGATTTTTTTTATTTTTTCAATCTGCTTGAAGAAAAGAGCATTCATCTAGAACTTCAACAGTGCGAAGCGTTTTGTTTCATCTTGTATATGGAAGCGTTCAGTTACAACTGTGCGTAAGAAGGTTAGAGTTTCAAAAATATTCATTTGACAGAAACGTGAAATGACTGCTGTATCTTCTGTTTCATACCCAAATTCTATTAAATTTTAATCCATAGCACTTAGCAGTGAAAATATATTGCCCTCTTCTATGTAATCTTTTTACAGGGAGGGCATCTTTAGCACTGCTCTCTGGTACCTGAGGAAGTTACTGACAAATTGCGGTTTGTTTGCTTAATGAAAAACGTGTTTATAGTGCTTAACACCCTGTTGCTGCTGTATCAGCGTGTAACAGGAGTAGGATGTGATTGTTTCATGCTGACCTTCAGCATTTTCCCTCTTGTTGCAGCTGTAAATGAGAAGTATCATTGGTGTCATCTATGTTGACTCAGTGACAGCATGGCACTTAACTCTCAGATACTTTCTATCTGATCATGGGACACAAAGGCATATTTTTCCCACACCAGCTGCCCTCTGGTTATTTTGTATAATAAGTGTTATTTGCTACATCCCTTACTGCAGGGCCAGCTACCTTCCTAGCCTGATTTTTGAGGCAAGCTTTGGTTTGGTTGTACAAGGTGGCCCATTACAGGCACACTAGCAAGTTTGTAGAGATTAAAATAGACCTTTGTTTGACATATGCTTCTCTCTTACACAGTCATACTGAATATAAATGCATCTAAGTTCTAACTATGGGAGACTCCAAGTGACTTGTTGCTGCATGTGATTCCTCGACTTTCTGTCTCTGAATGCTGAACAAAAGCCCATTCTCCACTGTCAATTGCTCATTAACTTCACCAGAATTATCAATTCACAAGGATGCAGAATAGGGCAGATTCTGTCACTGTCTTAACAATTACTCCTAGCTAAGGCTTAAGAATTTGCACATGAGAATTGCTGATTTTTTTGTTTGTTTCTGTTGACAACTCTGGGATTCTTCCAGGGCCACTTCAGAAGTTTATCGATCTGAAAATAGATGTGTGTGCATAATGATGTCTTATTGTCTCTTGTTTGATGCATCTTAAGTAATTTGGTTTAAATAACTCCCAGTGTTTGTTTTTTGCCGTTTCATTAGTAGCCATGATGTTTTCTTGGTATGTTTCCAGAGAATTTTGTGGTTGAGGGAAACCTTTTCAGAAGGGTGGGTGCTGCTCTGGAGGTGGCTAGTAAGGCACTTGCAGCTCAGGAAAACAGTTTGATGGTTCTCTACTATTCTAACCTTTAAAGTAGTACTTAAAAGCTCACTCACAGCTCACTCATCCTGCATTTCACAGTGTTTTCTAGATGGCTGAAATGGGCATACTAGCAAAATCTTAAGACCGAATTTTTTGTGTATGGGCAGTCGTGTACACTGAGAATCACATCTTTGATCAGTGATCAGTCTTCTGTTGGTAGACTCTTAATGCGATAGCTTTCTTTTTTACAAATAAGACATATACTTGTTACTGTGCTTTCCTTGGTCTGAAAATGTTCAGGTCTGTACCTGCATTTTCCAGAAATGTGCCATAATACAAAAGAATTTGGAGAAGACAGTGCTGAGCAGGAGTCAGTCTCCTAGGTAAAGTAGACAATAAGGGGCATAGCACTCAAACCTAATTATTGGGTCATTCAGCTGCACAAAGGGGTAGTTGGGCTTGCTTTATTGTTTGCAGGGTTGATTTCCATTTTGGAAACAGGGACGGGAATCCTCTTTCATCCTCTTCTAGAACTGCTTTGTAAATCTATATCTGGAGGTGCAAGTGGAATTCTTGTTGAACAGACTTTGGTGTGGATAGGAAATTTGATCCTTTGTCAGAAATAGAACTACACTGATGCTGTAGTTGCTTCTATAAAATACCTTAACCATGGCCCTAAACAAAGAAGGTGAAGAATCTTATACTTTCAAAGTACAGATGGTCTTTGGTATGTATTGAAGTAATTATTAGTATAAGACTGAAAATTTCCAGGCAGCTTGAGGCATATGTAAGGATTTTCACTTAGCTTTTTGGGGGCATCTATTTTCTTAATTACTATCAAGGTCTGAACGGCTTGATTCAAAATGAGCTGAAAGGTTTCATCAAGTTGGTGCACTGGTAAAGGAAGAAATATAAATAAAAGAAGAAAATAGTCTAAATTGTAAAATAAGCAGAAAGAAAAGGTATTCTTAGTAGTCTTTCAGGCATTCAGTAGTGATGATTAAGCAAGGTGTCATAATGCATCTGTCACAGCCAAAAAAAAAAAAAAAAAAGAGCACTGTCCCTCCCTGAACTAGCAGTCAGTGGCCTTTATAGTGCCAGTCTGTCTGTGCTCCTTCCAGAAGGGATAGCACCTCATCCTTTGTCTTCCATGCTCCGCCAGCAGTATGCTTATCACTGGAGCTGCTACAGCTGATTTTATTTATTTATTTATTTATTTTTCCCAGAACTAAAATGTAGGTTAGTCTGAAACAAACCAACTGAAAGCTGAACTTGTTCAGGAGTGCTTAATTTTATCTTTCAGTTCTGAGTCTAGATTATGGTTCAAAAGAAATTTGTTTTCAAAATCTGGTGCTTCGGCCTTGGCTTGTTTACTGTTTGTTTTGAGGAGTCAATTTCTGAATTTGGAAAGAACTTATCTGACTTAGGTGTTGGTATAATTGGAACCGGAAATAATTTCTTTAATAGGAATCTGCTTTATAAGATAGTCACAGATGAACTAATGGCAATCTGTGCATGCTCTTGTGCAGAAGTTCATTACTTTCCTTTTTCCTCTATTGTATTGTTTTTCTGTACCACTTTTGATTTCTCTGAAGGCAGATGACTGCACTGCTAGGTTGATGGAAGGAATATAGGTAGATATTGCTAAGTGGGTGGGAGTCTGAGGAGCTGAAGTTTATGCAGCTTGAGTTTCTATGAGGTGAAAATTACTCTGCCTTGCATGTGTTTCTCAATTTTGCCCTGAGATTTGTTCCCACTTGGCAGTATTTTCATGGGGCTTTCTGGTGTCCTTACACAAGCTTTATTTTCTTTTTTAAGAGCAAAGGAGAGTTTTTTGAGTTAGCTTAATAAGGGCTGGAGAAAACTTAGCTTATTGTAACAGGTCTGCAGTAATGTTTCTCTTAAAATGGAGGAAGGTACTATATCACTTTTCAACTGGCAATGTATTCCTTTTTTTATTTATTTTTGTTCTCATTATCTTAGAATAGTTTTTACAGCCCTTTGAAAATTCCACCTGAAGTAAATTGTTGTCAAGTGTCAGAGCCACTGACTCATGTGGCCTCTCTTTAGTATCCTCATATAAAACAGGCTTGGTTTCTTACTCTTTTAAACTGGAACAAATGCTGTTAGGCAGAGCTGATTCAGGGATGGCATGGTCTTCTAGGTTCTATTAAAGAGTAAAATTGCCTGAATGTAAAATAATCCTCGTTTTTTTTTTTTCTTGAAGCTGATCAAATTCTTTAGGGCAATGTGTTTTTGCTGGGCATCACCAGTAATTGCTTGGTTGCTTCTCCAGTCTGAGCAGTCATCCCTTCAGGCTTTGGTAAATGCAGACAGTAGGGCATTCAAGCCAATAAACTTGTATGTCTGCTGCATTTTCATATGGTGAAATTTCTGATTTCAGAGTTCTAGTTAGTTCAGAGATTTGCACATTCTATGTGGTAGCCTCTCACTATTTAAAACTTGGATTGCTGAAATCCTATATGCTGTGGTGATTTCTAAGGCTAGTAGATGATGGCATTTGTCCACCGATAGTGAGAAAGAAACCTCAACTCTCCATTTGCTGTCAATCATAAATCGTCAGCAATTTCCTTGCTGTCGATGCAGTTTCAAGTTAAGGAAATGTGAGCAAGCTTGGCCTGGGTTTTATAGCACAACATGACTGGGTGCCAGTTCTTTTGACCAAGCAGATTTTTTCCAGGCAGCGGCACTGAGTGCACATTGATGAGTCATACACACTTCACTCTTCACTTTCTTGTTTTTCTTGTGTCAGTGTTCATTCTTCTTGGGACCGTACTGTGACATTCCTTATTGATGCTGGGTTCGGAGTTGCTGCAGGAAATCAACAGTGGCTGAGAAGTTCAGATAGTAGTGTCGCTGCCTTGCGGTGCTTCGCCCATCTCTTTCCAGGGATCTGTCCACAAGTGTCTGCTTAGATTTCAGTTGTTCCTGGGAGCTACAGAAGCACTTCTTGCTCACTGGTAAAACTACTTTTCTAAAATGGTTATTTTATAAAAAGAAAGAGAAGTTGGCAATCTATTCTGGATTTAAGAAAATTAAAACTCAGAATCCAGAGGTTCTAATTCAGAGGCATCAGTAGAAAATATTTTCCTTGGTAGGAAGGAAATCATTTGTTTTGTGATGCATCCTGCATATGCTGGATGTGGCTTTTTGTAGTAATAATATGGGTTCAGAAACAGCTGATTCCATTCTATAAGTAAGAGGAAATACTAGTTCCACCTTCCTTTTTACCCCCACAGCTTCTCAGGTGTACATCAACTGGATGGTGATTTTCCCCGTTCTCAAATCTATTGTATGTTGCATGAGGGAGTTGAAAAAGAGAGCAGAATTATGTATAAAGTTGTTGTTTGCTTTTATTTATTTATTTTTTGTCCTCCATCTTTAAGACAAAATCTTTTGAGAGGCTGGACATTTTCCTCTCACAAACCATATAAGTCATTGGTGCAACACTTGGCTGCTAGCCATGTGAGCCATTTTTACTATAGGCAGGTTCTCAGTCATTTTGGACTTAAGTTCCACAGCAGATCTTCCATCCTGGCACTGACAGTAGTTGTCTGTCCTGGGCTGCATCATCTCTGACGCCTAAGGAATGCTCTGTGCTGGGCTTCCTTAGCTTCCTCTAGACTTGCTGCCCTTTGCTATTCTGCTGACAGATCTTTCAGCACTCCTGTTCAAATTACTTGACAGTATCTCCCAGTGTGGCAGCACACGTGGTGTTTTCAGGAGCTTCTCCTAACCCTGCTACTATCAGTTTGTAGCAGCAGATGCATTTTTCCTGGATTGGTGTGTTTTGATTTGTTTTGGATTTTTTTTTTGGGGGGGGGGGGGGGGTGGGGGAGTTTGTTAGAGGGTTGTTATTATGTATGTTTGTTTTTAATGGTCTGACTGCAAAAAACAAAATTCCTAAGGAAGAACAGAAGCAGCCTGCGTGTGAGTGCCTGGGGACCCATGGGTATCCGGAGTGTGGGCAGAGCTCTTGGCCTGTATTTCAAACCACACATTCCAGTCAGGGTAGACTGGTGGGATGTAGGGCACTGAGAATCAAAGCGTTATAAAGTCTCTCTCCTCTGAGGAGACTTAGTAAATCTGATATGTGGTACATGATGTATCTTCCAGGAGTCTTGCTAGCAGAATGGTGAATAAGATTTTTATTTCTAAACTCTGTTGTGAATTTTTGTCTGATGTCTTCATTATCATAACAGTCTTTTAGGCCAGCGATTATGTTGTTGGAGATGTGTCTGCTTCCTGTGTTTCTAGGTGAGCTGGTGACTCTTCTGCTCCTGACCCAGGCAGCAGCCACCATTTTTCTTAAGGAAATGCTGAATACTGCGGTCATCAGCCTGATGAACAAGTTGCTGAGACTCAAATGTCTGCCTGTGGCTTTCTCCAAATATCAGTCTCCATTTGTGTCTTTGTTAAACAGTGTGCCTGAGCTGCTCTCACACTTTACAGAACTGGTATACAGTAATTAGTTTCTAAAGAAAGACTGTGGTCAACTATCAAAATGTTAGATAACCTGAGGTGGTTGCTGGGAGTCACCTGCTTTATGACTGCCTGTGTGGATTATCAAGTGGAGATAAAAAGAGATGATACTGATAGAGTTCTTCAGTGTACATTTATCCCCTGGCCATTTTTTTTCTTTCTTTCTCTTCTACTTGCAAAGGGTTTGCATTTCAGAAGAAGCCAAACTGTTGTGTGTCAACAGTTTACCAGGCTCGTTTGGCCTGGTTCCGCGACAATTGGTGCAGGGTACCCACACCCCAGGAAAGGGGAAGGGGGAAAGGGAAAAAGGAGATGGGCCTAAAAACAAAACAGCAGCAACAATCTGAGGAGGAAAGATAATCTACTAAATAAGATACTGGAAAGCAAAATAACACGATATAATACAATATAACTGGAATTGAAGCTAATACATCAAATAAAATGGGTTAATGCTGAAGGCGGACAGCAGCGAGCACCCACTGCTGAGTCCATCCCAAAGGAAAGAGAGTGTCCCGTGACCGCAGACACTTTTTATCTTTCCCTCTGGGCGGAAACACATAAAAATGCAAAGCATTGCACAGTCCTCTGGAATGTAGTTCTTCTCTTCTGAGACAGGTATACCCATAACTATGGATGGTCCACAGAGCTGGAGCATTAACTCTTTAACTCTTAATGCACTACATGATGTTATGATGTGGAATACCAATGCCGAAAATCATAAAACCATGATAGTGAGCAATGCGCTGCCCAGCATTTTATGTATGAGAACAGAGAGATGCAGCACATCTTATACCAGATTGCAGAAAGAAAAGACAGCCTTGGTTTGCTTCGGATGTATGTATGAAGTAACGGCCACTAATGAAAGACTGGCTGCAGAGCTTAACAAACTGGTGATCTTCTTTGATGTCAGACATTGTTGCGGTTTTCACTATTGATTTATCTTTAAAGAATTTTAACTGCTCTGTCTTTAGATAAGTAAATCCTTCATGGCTCTAGGAAGGAAATTGGCATGTGCACTAAGGAGGCATGGACTAAGTATGGGATAGAATAAAGCAGAAAGAGGGGAAAAAAATCTGTATTATTAGATGAAATAGAACAGCTGAAAATCTTTTTTAATAAAGGGAAGCATAAGGCCTAGAGAGAAGGAAAATGGGATTACTGATAGAGCCTATGGAGGGAGGAGAGTAGACCAATTAGCTCTGCTAAAGAAAGAGGCTGAGGAAGGATATTCCGGAAAGAGTCAGGTTGTTATAAAATACAAAAGATTTGTTTGAGCTTCTAATTACTCACCGAGCTGTGTCAGTTCACCTTTACAATCAGAGCTGTCTAAAGCATTAAGATAAATATGGGTTTTATTTGTGTGGGTTTTTCCTTTTTTTTCCACCATCTCTTTTAATTTACTTTGTCAGTACCATTATATGGTAAAGCAAAGGAGACCACTGAGATGTATTTTATATATGCTTTCTAATATTTTTCTCTGAAGCTTTTTTTCTTTCCTCTTCATAAAGGAGGTGATTCTTCAAGATGTCACCCCTCCATAAACAGATTGCTAAAAGAAGCTTTAGTCTTCATATAGCCAAAAAGGGTGGAAGCAAATATTTTAGCAGCAACAGAGTTGATAAGGAAAAGAAGTGAAGAAAGCCTTTGCAGGAGCCTGCCGAAATATGTATGTTAAGAAGTGTATGTTAAGAAGTGTTAAGTAGAGGTGGAAAAAGTCGAAAAAAGCTGAAATGGCTGAATGATTATAAACCCCCTCACTAATCACTTGAGTTGCATCACAAACTGGGTACAGGCCTGGGTACAAAAAGAACATGCTTTCCTTTTCTCCATCTTTGCATAAATGAAACTAATTAATCCAGTGATAGTTCTCCAGAGCTGGAAAGGTTAGTTAACACTTTGAGGATTCTGGCAGTGGAAGCGGCCAGCCTGGTTCAGCCGCCATGGCCAGGAGTAGCAGGGCAGCTCCAAAGGGACTGGAAGGCAGCACTCAGGGCAGCAGGCAGGGCCCATTGGGCACCTGGGACCTCAGCACAGAGCGGGGTTGGCAGCCTGGTGAGGACAGCTGACTCGTGGTCACCCAGCGGGTCTCAGGTTCCCCTGAGGAGGTTAAGCCTGTGTTTGGCCACTGGGGCATATGGTTGGGTACTGCATGGCTGCAGCATGGGTGTAGCATAGCTTGCGCATGGCCAACAGCAAGAGGCTTAACTTAAAAAAAGCTTCCTGGCAAGGGATGCTCAGGCCCATGGTGGGCCACTTCGTGGTTTTTTTTTCATTCAGGATCAACAGCTGCATTGTCTGTAATTTGTTCTTCTGTGCTTCCAAACCCTCAGGACAGGAGACCGTGCAAGTGCAGGCTAGAAAGATTGCACAAACACCACTCTGCTGAGGAGGTTTGCATGTACATATCTTCTAAAATGTGTGAGAAATATCAGCCTGCGTAATGATAACCCTTTTTTTGGAGTACGGCTACCTGAAGTTTCTTATAGAAGATTAACTGTCTTTAATAATTGCTTCAGTCTTGGACTGTTCTAAAGGCTGGGTTTTGTTTGCTTGGTTCTGTTTGCTTAATTTTGTTAATAACTCCCTTATTGCATGGGAGGAACTTGCAAGAAATTCTGACTTACTTATTTGTACTGCTCATTTCTCCCTGAGTAATAATAGTGCTTCAGGATTGCAGCAACAAAATACCTTGTATCTGCATTGAAAGTTTTATATTAAAACCAGTTATGAGTCTACAGTTGTCTGTTTCCTTGCGTCTCCCTCACCAGTTAAGTCAGTAGAGAGGTGAAGCCTTGGTGCTCAACTCTGAACTTATCTGTGCAGATAACAAAGAAGGTAAAGTTGGAGATATCTTCCAGCTAGCTGCTCCTCAGGCATACATCTCTTCAGACTTTGCTTGGTGTTCCTGAAATTTATTTACCACTAAAAAAAATCTTACTGTTCTTTGGGATTAGACATCTAGTAATTATTGTATTTTGAACACTTACAGGAATGAATTCCCATTTTTCTAGGCATTGAGGTAAAGTTTTTTGTTAAATTGAGCTAATTTGCTTGTAGGTGTCTTACAGAATCTGAGTGTTTTGCAGTTTGTTATGATGAGACTGACAGCTAGATTTTCCAGAAGCTAAAACAGCTATTACTTCATAGTGGGAGGAGGCTAATTTGCATGGCCTCACTATGGCTAAAGATCAGTAGTTCAGTGAAGATGGATGCTCTTATTTGAAGGGAGCTGAGGGAGCTGGGATTGTTTAGTCTGGAGAAGAGGAGGGAGCTGAGGGAGCTGGGATTGTTTAGTCTGGAGAAGAGGAGGCTCAGAGGAGACCTTATTGCACTCTACCACTTCCTGAAGGGGGGTTGTGGTGAGGAGGGGGTAGGCCTCTTCTCCCTGATAAGTAATGACAGGACGAGAGGGAATGGCCACAAGTTGCGCCAGGGAAGATTTAGATTAGACCTCAGGAAGCATTTCTTTTCTGAAAGAGTGGTCAGGCACTGGAATGGCCTGCCTAGGGAGGTGGTTGAGGCACCATCCCTAGCGCTGTTCAAGAAGCGTTTAGATGAGGTGCTTAAGGACTTAATTTAGTAGTTGGGTAGAGATAGTGATAGGAGGATGGTTGGACTAGATGATCTTATAGGTCCTTTCCAACCTTATGAACTTATGAACTTATGAAGGAATTCAGTTAATTTAAATGTGAATCTGTGGTTGCTAATAAAAGTTTGTAAATGGGATGGTATTTGCTAGCTTCTGCTTCTTAGTATTTTGTTTTCAAAGGGAAATCCTAGAACACAAGTACTTTGATGTGTCAGCAAAGTACCATTCTTGATATTGATTTTAAACTCTCATGAAATGAACTTATGCTTATGTCTTCATCTGAGCTTATAGCTGATTGATATGGATATGTAGAAAATCGTAATTCTCCTTGCAGTTTGTCTTGAAAAGCACTTTTTCATCATGAATTTAAGAGGCTGCAAGTAGAAATCATAATAGAATGGAGGCACAAAAAATTGAAAATTCTTCATCCACTCATTATTTGCATATGAATTCCTATTTAGGTAGAAAGTTTTGTGTGGGCAAACTTAACCTAGAGCTTTGGCTTTAGGCATTAGATTTGGTCTTAGAGTTGTTGTCAACGATCTTTGTGGGTCTCCTCCAACTCAGGGTATCTCATGATTCTGTGAAATAAGTAATAAAGATGCATAAGCACAGCTTGTATCGGTAGAGCTTTGCATAGATAAAGCTTCAAGAAAAATGTTAGTAGCAATTGTTCTCTTTTAGATATTTTATGAATACTATCTGAAGAACAAAGAAAATGTATTTAGCTGGTGCTTAGGGATACTAAAATGGCTGAAATGAGGCTACAACTTGGTAGAAATTAAAGCCACAGAAAATGTGTTGTCTCCCCACCCTCTATTATTTTGTCCACAGAGCTTCTGATGCTGAATATCTCAAAACTGTAGTGTTATTTTTAGTCTGTGCAATTGGTATTGCTTTACAGAGTTGGAGAGTAGTAGGAAATTACTGTCATCCATCTCTAAATTATAATTTGCATTGAGATTTCAGAGTCTTCCTTTGTGTAAAAGCAGCATTGTTACTTTGATAATCACAAAATTTCTTAAAAGCACAGCAGCACTCTTCAATGACAATCTGGAGAGCTGAGTCAGTATCAAAGAATGTATATAGGCAGTAAGTATTCCTACAGCTGCTTGCTTGTTTTTTTTCTTAGAGAAAGGAGCTGAAGGGGAGAATTGCTATTCACTAGAGGAACTGAAGGTTATTAATAGAGATGTCTTTTTTTTCTTCTCTTTAAATTTCATCATTACCTTTCAGTACAGAGTGTCCTCACTGATTACTAATAGCTTATTAGAACTATTTTTCAGATGTGCTTTCTTTTTTTTTTTTTCCTTCTTGCTGTTTTCTGATTTTGCTAGGGTGCAGAATGGGGGTGGGGAGCGGGAAATAGGGGAGAGGAGAGAGCATGTTCCAGAGGATGCCAGGATGACTTCAGTTATTGGATGACTGTTATCTGATGGATGGAAAAAAGGAAGAGTAAACCTTTAAGTCAGCACCCATAGAGCTGAAACACAGAAAACCAGTTTACAGGTAAGGGAGAAAAAATCCTGTATTGAGCAGCTATTCTTGATGCTTGCCACAATATTTGTTGGCTAATAAGAATGCATTTGAAAGAATCTTACTGTTTGTTCCTCATTAGTGATTTTGAAGCAGCATCTGAGTTTATTACTTCTGTTTTCTTGGAGATGAAAATTTCAACTTAATTGAGATCCATAGGGAAATCTTAGGCATCCCTGATGCTGTTCGAGTACTTCCTTGTGTGACAGTATAGGCATTGCATCTCACTGATGCTGAAGTTGTTCATAATGCTATAGGATGAGAGATCTTTTGTGTGATGGAGTTACTGTTGAAAGTACAGTGTATGCTACCAGCAGCAAAAACAGTGTGGTAGGTCTGAAAAGAGTGAAGGTTCTTTCATGGATTTTTGATTTATTTTTTATGTTTAGAATTTACGTGATTTATATTTCAATCCTAAAATCATTTCATAAAAATGCATACAATTAGATTACACATACCAAGATAGGTATTAGAAGATTTATCTATTGCAGCTTCATGCAAAATTTAATTAATTGTATGAAGCTCATTCTCCAGACTTTATATGTTAGCAGCAGCTTTTAGTTCTCAGAGATGTGGGATGGTGAGGGGTTAATAGTAAAATAGTATACATTAATATAAGTAACTTAGTGCAGAAAACAGGCTTATTTATTGAGGTATGTTATTTGATAGTTTAGAATTACAGAAGGAAGTCCTGATCCCACCAAAGAATTTGGACATAGCAGGATTTTTTATACTGGCGGAGGATTTAAATGTGTCAGCTCCTTCCTGACTCATTTCTGTATGTGTTACACATAGCAAATAGCCATTATACTATTGACATAAATGAATTGTGTTTATAAATTGCTGCCAATGTATACCCTTTTTGAAAAAAATAAGCAAACAATTATTTACAATATTTCACAATAGTGATGGAGTTACCACTGCAGTAGGAATTCATGGAATTAATTTCTTTTAGATAATTATATTTTTGCTGTATTTTATCTCATAATTATCTTAAAATTGCTACTGCAAGTATTCCAGTAACCACTATATATTTCTGTGACCTCTTTTTACTGAAATTTCCTGAAGATAATGTACCGAGAAAAACCTAATTTTTAAGCAATTTTTAATGCTTCCTCTTTTATTGAAGGTGTTCCTTTTTAAATTGTATAGAGTGATTGCTTCTTAAGCAGTTGTTAATTTTTGTGACACTTGTCTGTATCTTACAATACAGTATTATAGATTAATCACTTGACAGAAGAACTGGGAGTGTTATTTCATTAACAACTGTTTTTTCTGACTGTCTTTCCACCCCACTAGAAATACAGTAAGGGGATTATTTTGTTTTCACAGCGTGTATACAGAGCTGAAATAAGAGGAAGGATTAGAAGCTTTCTTCTTGGTTTGAGTCCATATGGTTGTATGTTTATAAAGCTAGATTCTGCTAAAATAATGAAATTTAGTTGTACTAGATTTCAGAGATCAAAATCAGTGAATGCATGTATCCAGTTTTGTTCTTTTTGCTTAGAGCAAATTCTTAAAGTGTTTTTGTTAAAGAAGTGCTGGAGAAAGCCAATGAAATTCTTGCTGAGCACTGAAGAGGAGTGGAAGAAACTCTGTCTTTTGCCCAATTATTTACACACCTTATCAGCTGCCAGCATCTTCAAGCCATTTCTAGAATGGAGCCTGATGTATGTTTGCTAAACAGTCAAAAAAAATCAATATGCTGTAGTGATTTACAAAATGATTCTAAATAGCTGAGAAGCTATTTCTGTATATATTGTAGTGTGAACACTGATAAATAAGAATGACTGAAAAACAGATGAGTTGTATCTGATTTTTTTTTTTTAATTTATAAGCAGTGGATATATTATGAATCTATAAGGAGAATGTTGAATTAGAATCCCAAGTTTATTTTTTCCAGTCATGCTCCTCCCCTTTTTCTTTTCCTGAATTGAGAAGTTTGACTCAAACCAGGTCCAGTAACAGCAAGTTGATGAAAACAAAGATCTAGTTCCACTTGTATTTAAATGATTCTGTCTCCTTGGAAACGCCACTGCTGCTGATGGATTTGGCTTTTGCTGGCTAAAAATACCTACATAATAATGACAGTGTGAAAGATACTGGGTAAAACTAGTGTGTGTAGTCACTGATGTTGAAGTTCCCTAATGATTGATATATTCTACTTGAACTGAATATATGCATGTCCTATCCAGTATTCCCAATCAGCCGCTGCCGGAAGTCACCAGCGGCATGGAAATGAGAGAAACTCATTAGCTGTGGTTTTAGACTTGAGAAGGGAGTACAGGAATGGGGGGCAGGTTTGCTGAAGAACTTGAAAGCAGGAAGCAAGTCAGAAAAACAGTTCATGGTGAGGGTGGGGGTGAGTGTGCCTTGTGCAATATTTAAGTATGCAGGCAGACAGGCTTACTCCCAGTGAGGTCGATGGTAGGGAGGGTAAGTTTAAGCCCTGCATTTGTAATTGAACTCTGTGCAAGTAAAATATATATTTCTTAATTTATTACCTCTAGTGAGGATATCCTCATCAATTTCATGAGTAGGGGACTAAAATGTCATACAAATGATTTTTAAGTTAATTTTAATTATTAAATTACCTTAAACAAAAGCCAAAAACAAAATCACTTAAGATCACTTGCTCTAAGCAAGAAATAGTATTCCATAAATGATGGCTAAGAAAATCCATTGTTTAAAGAATGAAAACCACTTTTTTTTTTTATCTAGTCCTTCCTTATTGATTTTCCGTACATATTACAACTTCTTTTGTTGTTAGCTGATATTCATTACATATGAAAAATACCAATCTGTTTTTTCTTTTCTCTCCTCTTCCACTGGATGGATTCCTGATGTGCCAGGAAAACAGAGCAAATGACAAATCTTCCCTGAATGCTGTGTGGTGGGCAAAATGTGCCTCTTTTTATTTTTTACTTTTTTAAAATAGTGTATACATGTGCTTCATTGTGGGATAGATCAAAGTCATTGATTAATTTTTCATCATTAAATGAGGCATTTTTCCTGTTCTGCAGTGTCTCAAAGGCAACATTAAAGTATTACAAGGTATTGTTACACAGATAAATAATTAATCC
Source organism: Cyrtonyx montezumae (assembly GCF_038088225.1). Classification (NCBI taxonomy): domain Eukaryota; kingdom Metazoa; phylum Chordata; class Aves; order Galliformes; family Odontophoridae; genus Cyrtonyx; species Cyrtonyx montezumae. The sequence continues at coordinate 19,125,105 of NW_027072078.1, read as the reverse complement.
TCTGCAAATTAATGCTAAAATCCATTTTTAGTTGACAACACAAGTACCAAAGGTCATTTAAAGGGAGAGCTGAATACTTGGTTTTATTAATTGAAACGAGTAAGAGGAAAGGATCTGGTATCTTTAATTCTATGAGAGTATTAACATTTTAATAAGGCATATTATTAAGTGGATTATAGAAAATTTTCTATGAGGAAAATAGAAATGAATCATAGCAGGCCTTCCTGTTGACAATAGTGTTTTAGTTTGTTATTGTTTGTTTGTTAGTTTTGTATTGAGATGAGCAAAGCCAGGTCACTTTAAAATTAAAAAACATTATGTAATTTAAGATTCCATAGAGATAATAAATAAATCTGAATGTTGTTTGAGGAATATGATTTGTTACTGCAAGTAATGTCAATGTGTTCTACGGCTGTAGCTGAGTTGTGCCAATATGATGAGTCCTTTGATTTCTGGATGTAGAAGCAGAACTTCCCAGCTGCTGAAAAAGTAATGAGAAAATTTGTCGTACATTGTATGTCACTGTGCCCAATTTGTGGAAGTGGTGATGATAACATGGAGAGAATGCTGCTTTTTTATTTCCTTCTCAATAGCAAGATCTGTAGACAGATCAGCTGAGGTTTTTGCCAGGTTACTTTTATTTTATGCATAATTTTTGTGTCTAGAAAGAAAAAAGAAATTGATAGTTCTGGCATCAGACCGCATAGGTCATATTAGACATGTTATATTGCTATATTTATTATTTCCCCTTGAAAGAAAATATTAATTCACCTAATTCTTGTTTCTAACCTCTCATCTCTTAGACATTTTCATCTTCTTACATATAGGTAGCACCGCTATTGTCAATAATTATTGCAAGAGCTAAGTGAAAAGGATGTGGTCCTTTGTTAGAGTTTGTCCATACACACGTGCACATACATGGCCCCATTCATATGTAAACTGTTAAGCTGGAAAAGTTTGCTCGTCTTTTTCTGGGTAAAAGAGGAAAATGTAGTTCAGAATTACTTACACTGTTTTGGTGTTTTTTATCTTATTTTGAGTTCATTTGTTTGTTAAAACTCCAGCAGACACTGCAGATTTGAGGAGAAGCACTACCACAGTGCAGAGATCATGTGGCCAAAGGAAGAGCTGTTGAATTCATGCTGTCTCTGCTAGCGTTAGTGATGGCAAACAAGCAGCCAGGCTGTGTGTTTAAATTCATGCTGCTCTGCTCCCTCTTGCATGCTGGCTGGAGAGCTCTGAAGACCCTTTCAGCATATGCCAGTTGTGTCCAAAGTATGCTTTGGCAGGAGCATACTGAGCTATGGAAGGTGTCCTGGCATCTTGTGCTGTTCCTCAGCTGGCAGTGATTGATGTTCATAAAAGAACAGTGTGGAAGTTCTTTGCTGAAATTGTGTGAGTATGTCCTCATGTAGCTGGGAGCAGCTTAACGCAAAAGCTCTGCTCCAAAAGCATGCTAAAAATACTACAGCTGGATTCAGTGTCATTCCAGGCAGGGAATGCTAGGGGGAGGTTCAGCAAACCAGATACTCTTTTTGCAAAAAAGTGCAATAAGGATGTGTAGCTAGCATGTTGTACCCTATGTAGCAGAGCAAACATTTCTTCCCATCATCTTTGTGTTTGTTCTTTTTAAAGCTCTGTATCTGTAGAAGTTAGTGGGGCTTATGGCAGCCTCTGGCTCTTTCTTCCACATTTCAATTTTATGGAAGGTTGACGCCTCATAGCCAGAGCTCTGCCACACCCTGTCCTTCAACAGAACAGCCTAAAAAGTAATATGCCTTTTCTGGGAACCCACATAGGAATTTGGAAGTTTCTTCTGGGGTAAAAATACTTCAGTAAGAGAGGCCAAATACATTGCAATATTTTTGGAGGGTTTTGTTTTGTTTTGTTTTCTTCAGACAGAAGCAAGATAAAATCTTTTGATGAGAAGATTTAAGTTAGTGAGATTTTATCATCAAATCAAATACCTCCAAATTTGGTGGTATTACCTGAAAACTTTGGTGGGGATTCCATGACAGAGATCCAGCTGAAGTTCTCTCAGATGACTCAGATGAAGGTTAGGTGTCATGGGCCTGAATTTGTGACCCAGCTTCAGCTTGACTTTGTCATGAATCTCCTGTTTGCCTGTAGGACTCAGTGCCCTTCATGTATCTTTTGATCTGTTGGAAGCAGTTTTTGATTCAACGACACACTTATAAAACTGTTATGAGTGAAACAGAGTTTCAGACTGTACAGCTTCCATGGGCAAATCTCATCTGCAAGGGAGAGCCTTCTCTCTTGTTGAGTGCCTCTGAATCCACTTCTGCCAGGTTGCACCCTGCAGCTGAGTGCAGAATTCCTGGATGTCTGGTTGAATTAGCACTGCCTTTTACTCATCTCTCTTTGCTCTTCAGGGAGCATGCTGAGAGAAGGCCCAGGAGAGCTAGCCTAGAATTTTCTTCTGTTTGCAGAACTGTGTGTGTTTCCTGTAGCTGTTGAACTCATCATAAAGTTGCTTTAATGCTGCTGTATGTGAACATTTTATATTTGAGTAGTGAAGGGGGGATATTTGCACACTTGGTGTGTAGGACTTTATGATATACGACTGGAGAGTGAAGGGGTACGGAACTGCCACTCACTGTTATATCCATACAACATGTAGACAGGAGGGTGAGCATATGCCAGCATGCCTTTGGCATTCTAAGTTCATTGCCAGTGGAGCTAGTTGGCATGTACAGTGAAGCGTGCAACAATGTGTAGGCAGTCTGGAAGATTCGTGGGTTAGTGCTCAAGTGTGAAATCAGGAGTGCTCTAAAATGATGGTATAGAAAGCCTGCAAAGAGCAGGCTTGGCAGGATTTAGTTTGCAGTGTTGGAACAGATTCCCCAGGTTGATTTGCACAGCCATATTCCTATAGGATTTACATAGTGCTATGGGTTTAGCTAGTCTGAAGCAAGCAAAGACTCTTCCTAGTTTATGTCTGTGTAACTGACCCCTGCCGTAAGCATCCATTATGAATAGGATTATACTAATGGTCCCTGTGCCTATACAGTAGTCTCTAAGTGGAATTATCCTGCTGTGTGTTTTTATTTTTTATGGATTTTACTTGTGAAATTATCAGAGCCTACCTCTGACAACTGGTGCTTGTGATTAGAGCTGCCAAATACGCCGAAACATGTATTGCAAACATAAATTTGAATTCTGAACAGCTGTTTGATTCATGTTCTTGTACCGCTGCTGTTCACTGTTTGCAAGCATTCATGCAAATGGATTTGTCTGCATTAATGCAGTCCTTTACATGAATAGTCATTTTCACAAGCAAATGATATTCTTTGTGTGAGTGATGTCACTATAGACGCTTTCAGTTTTGACTCTTTTTTTTCCCCCTTTAAAAACTGTCATTTATACAAAGAGCAAAATAATAAAGTGTGATTTGTGTAACCAAGCCTCGATCAGTTCATGACCAACTCTTACTGATGTTTTCCAGCAGGTAAGAAAAATGTCTTAAAAATACATCAAGTTTCGTTTGTGAGCTGATAAGTAAACGTAAATGCAAAAAGAATATTAATCACAATAAATAATCCAAACATCTCTGCTTGTAGGTGTCAATATACATGATTTAACTGTGAAATGATTTGCCAAGTCTCCCTAGCATCTTATAGCACATGCTGACTGGCCAGTGGGTGGGAGTTGTTTGTGATGAGTACTGAGCAGTAATGCTTTATGCGTAACATCTGTTTTCTGCATCCTCCTGTTCTGTTTGCAGTCATCTACACAGGAGCGGGTTTTGTTCAGAAGCAAATCTGTATGCCTGCTCCAGACCTTGTCTAATTTTTGACTTGCTTCCAGTTGATACATTTGAGACAAGGCAAGATGCTGTGTAACTCACGTATTAAGTCTTTGTTTGCCTAACATTTATTTTTGTTTCTAGATAAGAATTTTTATCCAGGAAGATTTTATCATGGATGTGATCAGTTCTCAAGGAGAAATCAATTAAAAATAATGTTTTATAAGTGAATGAAAGAAGAAAATAATTGCTTTTTTTTAATAGTAGAATTGTTTGTGTTCTTGCACTTTTTCTCTTGTTTATTCTGTTTGCTTGTTTGGAGTTTGGTTTTTTTCTTAATGGAGTTTTAGGCAGTATCTGCTTCCTGTAGTGAACACGAAGGTGCATAATCTGAGACAGGGATCTATTTCATTATTTCATATCTATTTGATTTTCTGTTTTGGCTGTTATCTGTGGTACACTGATACATACTTGTGTCCGTGTCTTTACAGATATATTCCATTCTTTTTCAGTTACTCATATGGTGACATATGAGCTGTATATATATCTAGTGCTGTATTTTGCAACACAGTTGTTTCTTTGTAGACTGTGACTTGAAGGAGCGTCTCTTTGTTGTGGAGCAAAGATTTTTTGTATTCCTTATTTCTATATTGCAGCTTGTTGTCTATTTTTCTAGTATCTTCTAGCATGTTTGAAAGCAATAGCAGAAGTGCAAGTTGGGAGAAAAGTCTTCACCTCTCCACGTGCTGCCTACCCGACTGGTACTTTTTGTTCTGTGGATTGTATTTTTGTTTTGCTTTTTTGTTGTCTGTGGGTTCCAGTGAAGGACTGTGGGTGACAGCTAATGATGGTGTGGAGATGGCTGGCCAGCTTGTCTTTCAGGGGCAGCAGGTGAGGGAAAAGCTTCTCCTGAGACCACAGGAAGCAATTCATTGCCACCCCTCCCTTCTACTCACTGGCAATTCTAGCACAGCTCTTCTGGGGCTTTTCACTGGTATGTGGAGATACCTGCTTCCCAAAGGACTCCTGCAAAGAGATCGTTACTACGGTTTTCTGAAACCTTCAGCCTTTTCCAGATACAAGAAGGAGGCAATCCAGCTAGGCTTTTGCATTATTTTTCTCTATAGGTTACAGGTAGTGACTTATTACTTCTCTAATTTAAATTTTAATGTGAACTACACATCTACTTTTCTTAGTCACATGATGTTTGTTTTCTGTAGAGTCATGTAATCTTTTTGTGTACTGGATTCTATGTAGAAATATGCTGCTGTACTATTTCCAACTATTGAAAGTTCAACTGAAATAAGCCTTTGGGGTCTTGTCTTGTCCCCAGAACCTGTATAGTCTTAAGATCAGGCTGGGTTTGAATTTCTTTGTGACTGTAGTTGCCTCCTTTATATTCCCAAAAATCTAAAACTACAGATTTAGTTGTAACAATTCAGTTAAGAGTTCCCTGTCCTCATTCCTTGATTCTGGACTTTGGAAACCTTGATAGATATCACAAACTTTGTGTTTTCATTGCTGTCAGAATTTGGACTGCTCTTTACTCTGTTTTCCACTGGGATGTGTCCTGTGACCAACAGAGTACAAAGTAACTCTTGGATAAGCAGTACTGTACTGTATGCTGCCATGCTTACAGTTCCTGGAGATGTGGATGTGATACAAGTAGCATGATGTCTGTGTAAATGAGATATTGGTTAAATGCATCAGACTGAACATGCCTCAGTGCAATGCAGATGCGCGTCTTTCTGAAGAATATTGGCTTATGGAATGGCAGCTGTTTATACAGATGTGATTCTGAGGGAATCTCCTGCTGGTACACAGTGTGTACAAGCATATATCATCTGCATGATATCCACGCTCTTGAATAATGGAAGTATCTTTCCTTTCCCCTATCTAGTGTTTTCCTGCAGAGACTTGATACCAGAGACACACAAATCAACAGATCCTAAACAAGGGCAGTGCCTAAATTCATGGTGATACTCAGCTTCTGCAGTGCTCCCTTATACCGTGGCTGATCTGTATCAGCTAGCTGTGTATAGAACTAGTATGCGTGTTAGTTCCAGGGATCCTGGAAACTGTACGGTAGGGTTAATTGCAGAAATCTTAATAAGATGCCTTTACTGCTACCAGCTCATGACGCTGGATGCAAATGTGGGCTATGCTAAGTGCAAGGAAATTTAAAACTCTTTGTTAAAAATAGTTGTTATGCTACTAACTGTAAACAGTTATGGTTACTGAGACTCTTGCCATCTGTGACAGCTTTACTGAGGGGCAAGATGCATGTTAGTCATCTAGGCACTGTGTGCTGTACTTGCAAAAGACAATGTCTGGCAAAAAAGGCTTTAGTCTAGAAATCATTTTGGGCTATGAAATCAGCTCTTTCTGACAGCCTGCACACTAGTGATGATTACAGCTATTAGGTTTGCTTTGCAGTGCAGTTATGACAGAGCTTCTTTGGACTTGGAGCTTTAAGACTCCTGTAGCCACAATTTCAATGTACTTAGACATGGATTTGACCTAGGTTTTGATTGCACAGTAAACTGTCAGCCCTTTTCTTACTCTTTCTGCCTTTTCACTGAGATGTTTCAGTGTAAGCATTTTCCTTCTCACACTCCAGCTGCTTCTTTACCCTGTTCTGCAGTCAAGCTATAATCCTTTGGTTTTGATATTGCAGGCTGTTGCCATGGAAATAATTGTGATTCCGCAAATTCGGTGCTGTAAGCTCTGCAGGAAGCAGTGGAAAAGGTGGTTGGCAAGAGATACCGTGAGGATGTGGATGGCAGTTTGGAAGAGTTATTTCTGACTATCTTTTGGTGGTTTTTTTCTTAACTTTTTTTAAGTGGCGTTATGTTAATTGTTGTTTTTTAATAAGATATTAAGATATTTAAGGTATGTAGTCTTTTTTTTTTTTTTTTTTTTTCCCTAATGCTATTGTAAACTGTAAGGTGATACAGGATGATTCTTTTCTTGTCCTCAGGATAAAAATTTAATTCTTTCTTTGCAGCATATAGTTACTTATCTTTGGAGAAAGGGGTAAAGGTTGAGATGTATGCTTGTGCTGTTTGTCATGTCTTTGAGCCTAAAGAAATCCCTTTCAGGAAAACAATTTTTTTTTTTTTTTGTACATAGTAAAAGTTGAAAAGATCTTGACAGGCATATGCATTTAAAACTGTCTATGTGGCTGACAGTATTAGAACCTAATATATTCTTTATTTAATTTCTAGTAAGCTCTGCAGACAAATAAGTTCAGTGGCGAAGATCATATAATGCAGCATCTGTTCTTATTATGTTGCATTATCGTAGCATTCCACATCTATATTGAAATCTTTTCTCTCAATTAGACATTTTCATAAAGGTAAATTGAAATGTAGTGGAGGAAAATACTTCATTATAAGATAAATTGAACTGGCTGCTTATAGAAGCTGAAGTCGAGTAACATTCAGAAGAATGAGAATTTTTGCTACATATAGTAGCTTGGAACCATTAAATAGCAGGTTTTTTTATTTTGTTTTTTGTTGGCTGTGGTGGCGGTGGATTTTTTCTTTTTTTTTTTCTGAGCTATTTACAGCAACTTTTCACTGATTAGTATAGTCAGAGAGCAGATATTATCAGTAACTTAAATTAAGATCTTGCAATTAATTACATCACAAGGATGCAATCAGTAATGATGCTGATAGTAAACTTATAAGTTTTTTTTTTTTTAATTAAAGATATAGGAAAAGAAACTTATTTAGCCTGTTAAATGCATTAAGATGATCTAGGAATTGCTTTAATATTATTTCAAACTTGTCTTCATTTAGCATTCCATAAGTATGGATAAAAAGGTCAGATATTTTAAATGAACGCGAAACAACAAAGAATTGCCAATGTGGCTCTGGCTGTTATTGGACAGTACTGTTAGAAAAAGAAGGTGGTAGGGATAGATTTAGTCCCACGATACTTCACCTGAATGAATGGAACTGGCCTATGCACGTGCCACTGCTCTGAATATCTGAATTTTCTAAGTGCTCCACAACAAACTTCTGAATTAATTAAAACTGCTAAATGATCCCATAGCAGCATTTTCAGGGTATGGCCTGACAAGATGCTAAGTATCTCATGGTCTAAAATCTAATTGAGCATGTGGGCATTTGCTAGTGCTGAGTGTTTCTTTCTGAACTGTGCTTAGTGACTAATACTGATTTTTGTCATGTAATGCTTCTAGGTGCCAAGTAAGTTTTTAAGTGTTGTGTGAATATGCATTTCTACTGTATTGGATGATGTTCACTTTATGCTTGACCAAAGCATAAAGTGAAATACTTATTATTCAGTTTTATGCCTGAAAGTTAGTTACAGAATGACCATTCTGGTAGAATGCAAATAACACTTTCTGTCTTAAGAAGACTGTAATAGAATTGAAATGTCTTCTGGACAGCTTTTCCTGTAAAATTGTTTAAAAACCTGTGATAAGGAGCCATTTAACTGAAGGTAGGGGTATTAGAATGATATATATATCAAAGCTCCTGCAGGTGAAATGAATTGGAAGACCTGGACAGCAGGCAGGTGTTTCAAAGCTTCATTACTCTGTTCTTGTTACAGGTGCATGTGACAGCATTGCAGCAATGAGTGGAATTTTAAAGAGGAAGTTTGAAGAAGTTAGTGGCACCTCACCTTGCTCCTGCCTGTGGGATTCAGATGATGACATTTCTAGCAGTGAAAGCGCTGACAGTGGAAGCAATGTCCACCCATCAACTTCTAATCATTTTACCCGTAAGTACTAAAGAGGTGTATAAGGCATCTAGAAGAGTTCTGCTTACTTTGAAGAAATACAATGTAGTCTGCCTGATCTAATTTGAAGGTTTATTTTGTCTGATTTACTGCATTTCAGTATTAATAGTGTGGGGAGATCCTTACTGTTTAAAAACAACTTTTTCCTTTAGTAGTCTTTTTTGGTAAAAGTTAGTAGTTGTCAGAGTGCATAACTTCACTTTTGTACCTTATCAATTACAGATAGGGAATGTGAAATGTTTTAAGTAAATGGAAGGATGTCTTCCATTTTGGGTGATAATTTTGAAGAAAACTAAGCAGTAACTAAGTTACGAGGCCAGTGTTTTTGCAGTGTTTTTTTTTTTTTTTTGTCTGTTCAGGGCTGAGTAGCCTGCACTTCTGTTGCATATCAGGCAGCTGATCCCTGTAATCACTCATTCTGTCACCTGAGGCTCAGTCTTTTCTTCTACCACTTACAGGAACAGATTTTCTCACTGAAATTAAAATAGTAGTGAGAAGAACAAAGACTGAGATGATCTGAGATGCAGGTAGATATGTGAAGTCGACCACCCTCTTCCACCTCCAACTAATTACTGCTCTGATTTGTGTTTAGGCTCTTGCTGTTGGCTCTTGAACTTGAACTCTCCAAGCTTAGCAATATGGTTTTCAGGCTGAAATTTCTTCCACTTGTCAGTCTGCCAGTGCTTTAGTCTAGCAAATAGGCTTCAGGGCATGGTGCAGATACATTTATTTTCCTTAGCTTTGGCCAATTTTCCATTTGTATGTGGCTTTTGTTTTTCATTTTCATTGTTTCCTTCTTAACAAAACCACAACATATTTGCTGGTCGTTTCTATAGGTAATGGCAGTATTTTAATGCAACTCAGTTCAGGTAACTATTTTGTCAGGTTTTCGAGAGGAAGAAACATACACAAAGCAACAAAATCTGCGACTGCCACAATAGCAGACTTTATAAATCACAAAATAAACTGATTTGAAGTAGTGTGTGTTTTGTTTTGTTTTTGTGAAGTAGAAATAAATAGCAGAGCTGGAATGTAAGGAACATGGCTCTTCCTAACTTAATCTTGGATGATATAATGGAGTCAAAATAGAAGCCATGTGTTCTTCTTTTTACAGTAGTATTTTTTATCAGAGCATCAGTTCTGTAGTCCAAGAAAATGCAACAGTTGATATAAATTAGCTGAGGTACTTATTGTTACTTCCGTTTTGTTTCCTCCAAGAGTAATCAGTGGTATGATCTAAGTACAGTTTTATTTTTCTAAAACCATTGTTTTTAGAAGTATACTACTATATTTTCAAGGGAGAATGAGTTTAAGTGATCACAGTTTACTACTTGTGTAAGATTTTCTTATACAGTAGCATTTGGAATTTTGTATTTTGTATCAGAACATTTATTTCCATCCAGATACTTGTAATAGTCATTTTCAGGTTCCTGTCTTCTCTTGCTGTTGTTTTCTATTAGTCATCAGCTTCTGTAAAACCCAGATGTTAAAATTTGTTATCAGTTCAAGATCTCTCAGTGCATGAGTTGAAATAAGAATATTCATAAATAGAAACAATGTGATAAACTTGCAGGATTAGGTTGCATAATATTTGAATGTATAGCAAAACTTGAAAACTTGTGGCTTGCTGCCATATGCAGCTACATTCTCAGTAGCACACACTGTATGTAACAGCAGGTTTTTAGAATATATGAAACCTGTTTCCTCTTGGATTTTTTCCTTCTCAGCCCACTTTATGCATTGGTGTGTCTTATGCTGAGTTTCCACTGTGTGCCCAAAGCCAATGTGCTGTTCAGAAAAATCTCAGAAGATTCATATAAATTCTTCTTTATCAGTACATGTGCAAATCCATTGCTTCTCTCAGGGACTTCTGAGACACACAACTGCAGCCTTAAAAATCCTCTGTTATGCCACAAGCTCCAATAATCTGTCACATTGTACACAGCAATTCTTTCTAATAGTGGAATGTAATAATATCACAATCTTTCATAAGCTAAACATCGATTAAGACTGCTGTTAATAATTAATACCCAACATTTTACATTAATCCTTTTATTTATTTCTTTTATTTAATCAGAAGTAAATGTTGGGCATATCTAAAGAATTTAAAAGATTATAGAAGCATTTTATTGGTTTTCATGTTCCCAGTAGCGTCCATGGAAGTGAATGTACCTATTTCAGTAAATGATGTATATCAGTATACATGTTTGTATATATTTATAGTATCCAAAAAGCAACAGGGTGTATGTGTGTAAATGTATATGTAATTTGAAAAAGTGTGTGTATATATGTGTGTGTTTGTGTATGTAATATATGTACAAGTGCAGTAAATGCACTAATGGTTTATAGAAATGCTAAATGGTACTTTAGATGCAAAACTTGCCATAGAACCAAGGAGTGAGAAGTTACAGCATTTCATACATGTTATTGACTGCTGTTCTAGCTGCAGTAACTCTCTTCCTCCCTTCTATCCCACCCAAAGATTTAAGGATTCCTTGTGTGAACCAAGCAGTTCTTTTCTGATAAGATGACTGTACTATGCAAGCAAATTAATTCATGCCATCCTTGTAAAGGAAGGCTGAGTGGTGTTTATTAAACCCTTGAAGAAAGTTTACTTTTTCACTCATTGTTTGCCATTCATTTTATGGGAAGCAAGATTTCACTTTGTGAGTTCAGAAGGAAGTTCTGATTTAAAACAGGGAAGTTGATGGGGATTTGTGCTGGCCCAAACTTAAGCTCAAGTGCAGCTGGGAAATTATATCTGATTACTGTCCGTTAGCCTTCTAGAGATTGATGAAGTATGTTGCAAACCATACCCTTTCTGCTAATTATAAATCGTATGCAAAAGGGTGACAATGAAGTGCTAAAAGACACTTATTTTGTTCACTTCCAGTAGGGCCAGCCTAGCAATTTTCCTTATATTGTATCTGCTTAAAGAGCCAAATGGCTGCAGTAAGTCACAGCTGTCAATTAGTTATCGTCAGGTGTCAAGTGGTTCCAGTAAAAGGATGGAGGAACACTTGTGTGTTGGTTTTGGTCTGTGATTAGGCTCAGGGTGGTAGATATGGCTCATATCCTTTGTTAAGAGTTGAGCTTTATTTTACTGACGTGTTGCATGTGAAGAACCTCAAATAAGGTATTGTATAGCAATGGGCTTTTGTGGGTTAGGACAGAGGTTTGCAGCTTGATTCTTTTTCTGAAAAGAATATTGTAAGAGGCAGGAACTAATGGCAGTGTGTGTTTCTGAAGTAATGTTTTATTTGTCTCAGTTTAAAAGGCAGAAAATGAGAACAGTGGCCAAAAGTCACTCCAGTATATCTCAGACTTTGAATCAAAGAAATTCAGGCTCCTTAACCCAGAGGCTCATGCTGAATTGTTTGAAAAGGGCCTTCCAGCATTTAGTATGACCGATGTGTAAAGCAAGAGTAAGACTGTTGCTTTACAGACTCTGACCAGATTATAAAAAGCAGTAATCACACCTGTTGCTACAAGATGTGAGAAACTACTTGTCTCTCCATTTAAATTCACTGAGGCGTTTCTGACATGGAAACCTGAGCCAGCAGTCGTTTTCCATTATCCCATTGTTTTGTCATGACTGACTTCAGTTTTTACAGTTTCTATGACAACTGTGAGTTTTGATTGGTGAAGAGTGAGAGTGAAGTGCTGAAACTGTTTTTGGACAGTACAGTATTTTTCTGTCAACAGAGCGTAGTGAACACATCAAGATGTTCTTCACGGAGCAGTGCTGTAATTGAATTGCTGCTTAAATAGGGATACCTGCTTGTGGCAGACTCCACATACACTAATTTTTCTGGTAGAACCGTTGAGAAGAAAACCCTGATACTGTTGCAGAATAGCTTTCTGGAAAATTATTGATAGATTATAATTTAAGACATTCTTGCTTTTCAAATCACGTGGATACCTATGTTACCATGTCAGTATGTAAAGGAATGAAAGAAAAAAAAAAGGAGAGAAGAACAAGACAGTGACTTTTTCTGGATTACAAGAGAGCAGAAAGAATCCTTGGAATAAGAGGAAATGCAGAGAGGAGCTAATAGAGAGCTACTGGGGAAGAAAGATAGCTTGTTAATCATATATGAATGAAAAGAGAAGAGGTTCCCTGAGGCAGGAGGAGTTTGACAAGCAGCAGGGTGTTTTAGAGTAAGAGCAAGAAAGCGCTAACAGATTTTCTTTGGCAAATATGTCAGCTTGCAGAACGGGCCACAGATTGGCTGGCTCATAACTGGGAAAGAAGTAGGGCTAATGAACAAAATGAGAATGAACCTGTTTTATCAAGATCAAAGAAATATAGTGCTCTGACAGTTTGTAAATTCTTGTAAAAGTGACTCATCTTCTTTCATTACAATGATATACAGAACATGTTTCAAAAACACAGTAGAAGATTACTGGAAAAAATTGATTGGGATTCTGTAGCACTTCAAGTTCTGGTTTATATTTGCTAGAGGAAAGCACTTTCCAGTTGTGCAAATACTGGTCTGCAGTTAGGAGTACGTACTGATGGTAACATGATATATGGAATGAGATTTGCTGCTTTGCCCTTGTCTGTGAGATTTGCTAAAAATTAAACTTGATAGTTTGTCTTTGATTTGTAATGCAGAATTATACACACATATATATAAATTATTAAAGTATTATATCAGATCCAAGCCACTAGTTGAAACTTTTTATAGTAGTTATCTTCAGATACTTTTCTAATATGCAAAATAACTTATTAATTTTACAAATGCATGAAAATCACTTAAAGACGTAGAATATGAGGTTTGTTTTCCTGTATCATGTATATACAACTTTTAAAAAATTAGATCATAGTGACTGTGACTTTCTTGATAAAGAGGAATGTGGCTAAACCTCCAGTCTTTAAAGTTAGTTCTTCCTTTCAGCTGATTTTAAGCTTGAATTTGAACTATTCTTACCCAGCATTGATTACGGGTGAAATTGTGAGGTTAATATGTCAATGGGCTTTGTTTTAGTGCAGAATTTCCCCATAGTCTTTGACAAATAATACCGTAATTTTGAAATTATTTTTCTAGTGGTAAAAAAGATAGATATATTGAGTGCTAACTGTAGCTGTTGTGCTTCTTGGACACAAGGAAGCACTATGATATTTGCTTTCTAGTGAAAGCTTGGGCGATCTGATACTATTACATTAAATTCTGTAGGAAAATCATTGATGAATCAAATCATAAAATCAGGAAAAAGGATATTTTTCTGTTACCAGTTTATAACTTCTAATAGCTTCATCTTTGTCTGAAAGATTTTTCATTTCATACGTTTCTTACAAATTCTGCATACTGGTTTATAACTTTTAATACCAGCCTTTAGAGATGTTCAGAATTTGTGCTTTAAACAAATTACATTGTTTGTGTACAGAATACATTATTTACGCCTGAGAGATATGAATAAAATGTGAGGATGCTGAGTACCTCCTGAGACATGGGAGTTAATTCATTGTTTTCAGTTGGAATATTTTGCTAGAAGAGAGCTTTGTGACTGATCAAAAGCAGGTGTGGGAGAGTCTAGTATGCTGGGAAGGAAAGTATGTCAGTTGTACAATGAGAGGAAACGAGCTGCAAGGCAGATCTGTAAAAATGATGCCTGCTTCATATGGACTTGCAGAAGATTCCTGCAATTTTTACATATGTTTTCTTTGAATAGAGATATTAAAAAAAAATTAAGACTATTATTCTCAGTTGTGTCTTATCAGAACTACAAGGAGCAGTTTAGGACACGGTTCTTCATTAGCAGCGCTGTCTTTCAAGGGCACCTCCTGCAAGTCAGTGATTTGCATTTCTATCAATGGCCACTAAAGAGGCTATCTTTTTTTCCTAGTTGAAATGCTAAAGTTGACACCTGCCAAGATGCTATTCGTCTTAGAAATGAATGTAATTCTATTAAGTGTAGTATCCGAGTAACTTCTAAAACTGGCAAAATATCAGTCTCCTCTGTGCCATTCAACACTATTGATTGTCATTAATCTGTGTACTTGAATATGTAACATTTTTGGCGTTCTAACTGTACACAAGATTACTAGTACTACCCCACCACATGTGTGTGTGGATGGCATTCAGACCTTGAAGCTTGTTTTAGAGTTTTCATAATATCTTTAATAAATAATGATGACGAGAAGTAGCTGGTTCTGTTTGAACCCTCATAATAGTGAATAATAGTTTTAGAGAGGAAAACAGCTTGTGGTTGGTCAAAGACATTGATTTGTCCTGCTATTTCACTATCAAAGCCGGTTAGTGTCTTTGTGTAGCATGGAGTCTTTCTATTTTAATGAATTAATTGCCAATTCCGTATTCTGGTGTAATAGTGGTGAGAGGTATTTTCACCATCAGATTGACTGAAAATTGTACCCCATTCTCCTAAATGAGGCCTCAACTTTTCTTGTCCATGGTTCCATTCCTATTATATTACTGCATTTTGCTGTGTGTTTATGCACAAGATTATCATACTCCAACCATTAAGTCCCACTTGCGGTCTGTACTGAATACACCGTCACAGAACTTGCTGTGCTCTTACCAAAGACAGCTTCAGCCAGTGTGAGTCCATTTTGAACTTTCTGTATTACTGATGTTCAGTGTATTGCTCTGTATAGATATGTTTTGTAAACTTGTAAAATTAATCGCCTGCATTTTTGGGAGTCCGGGCTTGTTGCATACAACAAGTAGCCTTTTAATACCATAAATTGATTTCTGTGTGTCTCTGGCTGGCTTGCAGAGTAGCTTATCTACTGAAGGATATTAGGAAAAACTTTTGAAAATGTTAAAGCAGGGGTTATGTTTGCAAGTAGTTGCTTGGAATTGCCCTTAATTTACATTAGGTTTATCCCTTTAATGGAGGCATAGTTGTGTTTGTACCTCACCTTCTACCAAAGAAAGCAGCTGTAGGTAGTGGTCATCTGTAGAGCTACAGTGCAGCAGTGGTTACTATGGAAACTGTAGGTGACCTACATTTTACTAAAAAAGTAAGAAAGTTTCTGTGATAATTTTTTTTAATTCAGCATACCTATCAATTTCTACTGATTTTCATTTTTTACACATTACTTTGCTCATATAATATTATCACAGTTTTGAGTGGTATGGAGTGGACATGCAAATCTTGGAGCAGTGATACCATCTCATTTTTACACCACTGTTTAGTAGAAGTTGTCACCTTTGTCATGTCTGATGACATGGTAACACATTTTCATTAATTATAGGGTGCTTTATAGGAATGTATTTATGTAGCTACTAGTCTGTGCTCCATAATAGCTTGGAATGAAAAGGCTCATTCTTGTGAATGTATTTATTTGACTAGTGCTGCAAGTCACTAATCTACTGTATGAAGAAAGCTACTCAAATTGCTGAGCACTGTGAAGTATCAAGCTTCTGGCTTCAGAGAATTCAGTTTGTCAGTGCCTTAAAAATTTAAATGTTTTCTCAAAATTAAAGGAGAGTATATTACTGAGGGTGTTTGGGGGTAAAGAGCCGCCAGAAGAGAGCACTGTATGTGATGAAGTAGTTTTTAAACATGCATTTCACTCAGTGAGATTAACATAGAAGGATAAGTGTAGAGCAGTAACTGTTGTAATTGGAATAGAACCATGGCTTACAGGTACACTAGGCACGAATTTTCAGGAAAAAAAAATATTAAATAGATTCAGAGAGATAGGATTTGCATTAATTTTATTTTATTTGGCTAGGTTTGCTGGTATTTAGATAAAACCCCTGTTCCGCTTTGAACTATTTAATTTGCTTTCTCTGTAGTATGAAGAACTCCTAGTTTCATAGAAATTAAAGATGGAAAAGCTAAAGTATTGACTTACTTGAGGGTGAGGTGGAACTGTACAAATCCCTAACTACCTGTATTTGCAGTCTCTGCTATCCCACTGGCAGTGCGTGATGTTGGGCTGTTCACACACACAATGTCGTATGCATCTGGCAGCTGATATTGGAACTTCCATTGGTTTCTTCCCTATTTCTATTGTGATCAAAAGCTTATTTTCCAAATTTGTTTGATCCTAAAAATATCTTAAGCGTGCCTTAAAGAGAGACATATCAGTTGTTATACCACTAAAACTCGAGGTCAAAGTAAATATAACGTGAGGGAACTTGATGCCCAGAGAGTCACAGCTAGCAGAACATGCCCAGCACAGAAGGAGATGGAAATTGCCAGAGTTTTGTCTGGAATCTGTACATATCTTCTTATGCTCACACTGCTGTGAACCAGCTATGAACACAAAATACCTTCCAGGCACATTCGAAGTGCCTCTCTGCTACTTCTGGCCATGAGCCTGTCTCTGCTGTGCTCAATTTTCAGTGCCACAGAAGAAGGTGAGAAATGATCAGTCAAACCACATAAGCAAGTTCTGCATTTGGAGGTCTTGAAATGAATATTCCAGTCTGATCTTTTGCAAGTTAAAGTGAGATACTGAACCAAGATATTATGATGGTTTTTTTCAAGCAGGATCACAAATGTTACAAGACAAAATAGAAAGTGTTGCAAATTGGTACCTGTAATTGCAGGGCTGGAATAGTCATTGGCTTGTGCCTGTTTCCTTCTTCTCTCTTTACCATAGCCACGTGCCCAAGTGTACAGTATAGATTAGTTGGAGAATTTTTCCAAAACTTATACCCAAGAATGTGTTTTAGAAATATAAGAAACCTTGCTTTAAGTGCTTCAGCAGATGGCAAGTCTGTCACCTGCCTTGCTAAGCAACAGTAATGTTTAATTGTCCTTGCTGTTCCTGAATTTTGTTCCGTTCAGTGACAGACACCTAGGTGTTCAGGCTTCCTGTTGTATCAGAACAGAAGTGGCTAGTGTGTACCAGAACAACAGAGTGCATACTGGCTGTGTGCTCAAAGCTTGCGTGTTGACCCATTTAAAACAGCAAGTCAGATCTGCTCATTCTGAAATACAACATATAAGATAGTAACTTAGATCAATCTTAAATATTTTAGCAAAGTAGCTTATATGATTTATACACGTAAATTACACGCTCTTCTGAAATGTTTCCTCTGTGTTTATTGTTTTTGTTACAAACAAATTGAAGTTGCTGTTTATTCTGTGAGTTTGTATAAGGCATCACCGATAATTTTATAGAAATTCTAAATGTTTGTTGGTATCACTTTAACAGTAATAAGACATTAATTTCATTTTTTTAAGGACAGATTAAGGAAATGTCTACAGACTGAAAACATGATTTCAGAGGTCTAAAAGTCTCCTGAGAAACTGCCCTTCTTTGAGATCACAAGGTCAGTAGTACTGTAGCAGTTAATCACATGCATCTATCTATACACTTATGGAGACCCAATTTCAGTTTGGTACCACTTAATGGTACAGAATGTAGTGTTATATTTTACATCTCTGCAGAGATTGTACACAATTTTAGAAGAGCATTAGGGAAAACATTCTAATTTCCAGTTACAACATTGTTTAAAATTGCTTAAAATTTATGCTAAAAGCTTTTGGATTATTGTACATCAACAGCTTCCAATGTAATTAGGTTTTACAGGAGAAATGTTCTTAACTTTTTGCCTGTGTTTGTAAATGAATTAACTGTTGTGTATTTGCATCTTTCTTTACTTGCAAAAAATATGAGCTATTTAATATTCTGGAGAACACTAACTTGTCTGAAGAGGTGCTTCCAAAGCTTGTATTTTAATTTATAACATCATGATGCAGTTTTTTTTTTCCTGAAACTGGAAGTAATGGATATGATTTATTCAAACACAAAGCACTATCCAGCTGAAGTAGTAAATGTGTTCAAAGAACTGTGTGTAATCAGTGTGGTATAATAAGAACTTCATCACAAAGGAGTTGTATAAGTAAAGCTATCTCTTAGATAACCTGTTCATAATTTGCTGTAAGTTTTGCTCAGATACTAGAAAACATGTACAGTTTTTTCCTTTTAGGTGTTTGTTGTTAGAATGCTATTTTTAAATGTTACACATACTAATGAAGGAAAGCATGATTGCAGTTAACTCTTACCTGAAAAGTCTGAAACCAGAATGTGAATGCAGACACTAAAACAGGCTTTTCATGAACAACTGTGGATGTAAATGTAGTAGTATTCTGCTTATGTACAGCACCATATCACATGGGGATGCACACAAGGGCAGTGTTCATTGACCACTTTTCATTTCCTTTTTCTTGTTGGTTGTTGTTGGAGTCAAACAAACTTAGTATATTATTTCTACCAAAGACAGTTAAGACTTGACTTACAGTAGTCGGAGCCCTAAATTATGTAGTCTGTTTTTTGATTGTCTTTGAGTTATTTTTCTTTTTCTCTAGTTGTGTTGTGTAGAGAAGAATGATCCTCTCATTTGTGTGGTTAGCGTGCTGGAAGGTGGAACTATAATTAAAAAAACAAACACAACAGAAAACTGTCCTGTTGACTTTAGGTGTGCTCAATAAAGTCAGTAAGTTGGTAAACACTGCAGGAAACTTTCCAAATGAGCCTTACTGCTACCATTGTTCTATTGATGGGTGCAATTAAAAATAGTATTTGGAAAGGAAATAGACCAATATTCCTTTGGCCACATCAGAGAGGGTATTTGTGAGGAGTTTTCAAGTACTGAGTAGTAGTTTACACATCAAAATGAGTAAGGGCACTGGTAATATGTGCCCTTCTCTAGACAGATGGGATGTATATGTAAAAATTTGGGAAAATCTTCACGAGAATAGTATGTTTGTGTTGCAGTATAATAATTTCAACTACATTTAAATTATAGTGTATAAGTAAACCTTACAGTGTAAGGCTTAATTGCATAATCGTTTTTGAAGAAATATTTTTGAGATTTAGTATGTACATTGTAGTGTGACGTGTAACTTTCTTCTCAGGGTTCTGGTGAATTCTTTCATGACTTCATTAGCTCTT
The DNA here is from genome assembly GCF_038088225.1 of Cyrtonyx montezumae. Taxonomy (NCBI): domain Eukaryota; kingdom Metazoa; phylum Chordata; class Aves; order Galliformes; family Odontophoridae; genus Cyrtonyx; species Cyrtonyx montezumae. The sequence continues at coordinate 19,105,687 of NW_027072078.1, read as the reverse complement.
AATGGGTTTTAGAGACCAGGGGAGGCTTAGCTAGGACTTATTAGCAAGAAAGAAATATGTAAGGATGTTTGACAGTTAATAGGTGTGCAAACGTGCAGAATCCTCCGAATCATTCATTCAGAGTGTAACATCAGAGATCACCAAACCCAGTGCTCTGAGTGCTATGTTAATTCCTGTTTTCTATCTCTCATGCTATATTAAAATTCTTCAGGTAACCACGTCAGGTACCTGAATGTTTAGTTGAATATTGATATTGTAACAGAATTTTAGTGAAAAGGAGGACCTTCTTCTGCAGAGACTTTTCCATATTTGTAATGGATAAACTGACCTTCTGTGAAGAATTACAACATAATTCTATGTAATGTGAATAAAATCAGTTTGTTTATTTCAAAGAAAAAAAAGTATTAGGATTTTTAAAAGTACATAATGTAAACATCTAAACCTCGATGCTTGTTAATAGAATGAAGGTTTGTTGTTCAGTGTCTTTTTAGTATGACTAGTAGTGTAGAGCTCAAAGACATTTTGAAGATATTGTTAAGGAACAAGTCTTACCTCAGTTTACTTGAAATAATTGAAATGTCAGTTTCTGACTTGAACTTGCGTATCTTATTTTAGTTTTTTGTTGAAAATGAAAGTGGGATAAAAAGTATCCTGCAAAGCAATCTAGACCAAACACAGTGAAATGCAGTTGCAGATGATAGGTAGCTCAATGCTAGCATTTTACATAGGAAATAACTTCAGGAGTTACATGCTAAACATTTACAGAGTTGTTACAGTTTTTCACTCAGTATCAAGTCTGTGGATAAAGAAAAGGGTGTTAAGCTGCCCCTGCAGAGGAGCACCCAATTCTTGCAGCTGTCTGCGGTCTTGTGCCTGGTTGTTAGTAGCTGTGTGTTACTATAGAACTTGGTGTCTTTGCTCATTGTGATGAGAAGACATTCAGATAAGAACTCAGCTTTCCTTCTTTTTTTTTTTTTCTGTTAAACCTCCTTAAAGCACACACTCACCTGGGTACCCAAAACTGTTAAGGCTCACTGTTGCTCAGATGGAGTAACAGTGAATCTGAAGGGGCATTCCTTCCCTTCACCGCCTTCATAAACAGCTTCATCTGCTCTTTTCTGCAGGGGACTTTCTCTTTGTCAGTACATGAATTCTTCCCTCTCGCGTTGCTGTGGGGATAAGATACCTTAGCAGTTCATTAGTGTATTCATTTCCACATTAAACAGTAAATAGTTTGCAGACCAAATAATGTATTTAAACAAATGGGACTACTGAAAGTCTTCATTTGGATGGGATTTGGAATATGTTTGCAATTAGCTCTAAGCCCCTGAAAGGGTGAGGTTCCCTTTAGAATCATAGTATCATAGAATAGTTTGAGTTGGAAAGGACCTTTAAGATCATCTAGTTCCAACTCCCTGCTATAGACAAGGACACCTCCCCCTAGACCTGGTTGCTCAGAGCACCATCCAGCTTGGCTTTGAATGCTTTCAGGGAGGGTATGTTCACAACCTCGCTGGATAAACTGTTCTGTTGTCTCACCACCCTCGCATTAAAGAATTTCTTCCTGATATCTAGTCTAACTCTACCCTCTTCAATTTTAAAACCATCTCCCCTCATCCTATTACTATATACCTTTATAAGAAGCTCTCTCCTCAGCTTTCCTGTAGGCCCCCTTCAGGTACTGGAAGGCTACTGAAAGGTCTCCTTGGAGCCTTCTCTTCTCCAGGTTGAAGATCCCCAGCTCTCTCAGCCTGTCCTCGTAGGGGAGGTGCTTCCAGCCCTCTGATCGCCTTTGCGGCCCTCCTCTGAATCTGCTCCAACAATTAATGTCCATTTGCTGGGCGCTGTAGAACTAGTTGCAGTACTCCAGGTGGAGTCTTGATGAGAGCAGAGGGGCAGAATCACCTCCCTCCACCTGCTGGTCATGCTTCTCTTGATGCAACCCAGGATATGGTTGGCCTTCTGAGCTGCAAGGGCACGTTGCTGGCTCATTTTGAATCTATCAACAACTGACACTCTCAATTCCTTCTCATCAGGGCTGCTCTCAAGCCATTCTCCACCCAACCTGTATCTGTGCTAGGGATTGCCACAGTGCAGATGCAGGACCTTGCAATTGGCATAGGTTCACCTCCCAGGTCTGTCCAGGACCCTCTGGATAGCATCCCTTTCCTCTAGCGTGTCAGCTATACCACACAGCAAGTGGTGGTGTCTGCAAATTTGCTGAGGGTGTCTTCAATGCCCCTGTCCATGTCACCTACAAAGGCATTACATAACACCGATCCCTGAGAACTGCCATTCATCACTGGTCTCTACTTGGACACTGTGTGCAACCATCCAGCAAATTCCTTATCCAGTGAGTGGTCCATCCATCAAATCAATTTTTCTCCAATTTGGCGACTAAGATGTCATGTGAGGCAGTGTTCAAATACTTTGCACAAATCCAGATTGATGATATCAGTTGCTCTCCCTTTATCCACTGATGCTGTAACTCCATTGTGAAAGTCCATCAGGTTTGTCCAGCACAACTTGCCCTTGGTGAAGCCATGCTGGTTACCACCGACCACCTTGTCTTTATTTTCCATGTGCCTTAGTAGGAGCTTCAGGAGTATCTACTCCATTGTCTTGCCAGGCACAGAGGTGAGACTTGTCTGGCCTGTAGTTCCCAAGTTTTCCAAGATGTATTTAATAAATAACTTAATATAGGAGATAATAGCATAAATAAATAGTATGATAACAGTACAGTTATGTACAGTAATGTATTTTTTTTCCTTCTTTTGGACTGTTTTCTCTTTGCCATTCCTTTTGTGGAGGGTAAGTTTGTTCTTTATGTTTTTTAAATGCTAGCTTGACTTTCTGTTGCTAATTCACAGGAGTAAACAAATAACAAGAGGGGGAAAAGCTGAGAAAATTTACAATGTAACCTATGATGGAGGTGGATCTACACAGAGTTACTGATTAAAAGTTATGTCCAGGCTTCTGTGCGAACCAGTTAATTCAGCATAGCTTTAGAAGTGGTTGTTGCAGCTGTTTCACAACATATTACATTCAGTAGTTGAAGCATCTTGTTACTTCTGTGTTGCCTTCCCCAGGCAGTAGTCTCTCTCTCACACTTCGTTGGCACCCCATCTACTCTCTTCCCATTCAGTGTCACAACAGCCTCCATTTAATTTCTCCCTGTGGATCAGAAGAAATGTCGACGGTCACTACACCCTGAAAAGAGCAAGAAAATTAAAAGTATACACCTTGTTGCATTTAAGTGGAGCCCTTTGCCCCTTTCTGGAGTGTTTTCTTCGCTCTATGTGTCCAGGTTTGAATTTTTTTCTTACAGATGATCGATAGAAATTTCTATGTACTTACAAGATGCCAACTTTTTATGAACCAGGCTTTATTTCTGTTGTACATAAGAAAGAGGAAGTGACAGTTAATAACAGTTCTGCTTTTGACTTTTTCATGTCCAAATACAAGGTTCCTATCCACCATCTCTGCATAACAATCTGGCTAATAACAGAGGAGTAAAAAGACTCTAGCCCATCTGTGACTTCTGAAATAATTCAGCAAGGACTGGACACTGATGGTGATGAAAGGTGTACATATGTATGCTGTCTTAACTACAGGTTGCGGAGTTCAGAAAGACTGATCTAATTGTGCTGGAACAGCTTCCTGGACAGAGCAACTGTACAACCTATAGAAGAAACCTGACTCAGTTGTTTTTAATGTCTGAGTCTTCTAACAATGTGTGTTGTATTATAGTATCTAGATTCAGTGGCTGTTTTCTGCACTAGAAAATGCCCATGAGAGTTACTGCAAGTGTTCTCTTCTGATAGTGCTGGCTTGGTGCTAGCAGGAGTGTTTGATTAGCCCAGGAGAAATATATGGCACAAAGCTTTAGCAAGTGCTGTAAACTGCTGAAGGAGTTGATTCCTGATATCACAAATGTATGTTTTCCCTTGCCAGGATCTATAAAACTTCAAGACAACTGAGCAGATGTCTCATAGCTGATACTTGAGGAACTAATGAGATTTTTTTCTTTAAACGGACATAATTTAATTATGCATGACATTGGCTGCATTTTAATGGATAGCATGATAAAGCCTGAACCCCTCGAGTGAGGTCAGCCTATCTGCTAGTGTCTTGTTCTTAGCAGTACCTAAGCATATAAAGAAAAATTCTTCTCTTATACTAAAAATCTTCCAGTGCTCAGTTCAAGATAAGTTTTAATCCAAATTTATATTAAAAGGGAACTTGAAAGATGTATCTGACCGTAAATTCCCTTGTATCACTTTTCTTTTTAGAAGTTAGGAATAAGAGATAAAAAGGCATGTGCCCCATGTTTCAACATAGAGAATAACTACTGCAGGATTTCTCTCTTAGTATGAGGGTTTTCTGTTGTAGAGCTGTTGTTTCCTTTCTAAGAGTTTTGCTAAGAGAGTAATATGAAAAAAAATAAAGCATTGGATGGTAGAACTCAATATTTAGAGAGCAAAAATAATTTATTTATTTGATACTTACTATTAAGCAAGCTATAAAAGTGCTTGGGATTTCTACTTCAGGTCTGGGAACCAGGGTAAGAATTGTGAGTAGTTCCACTGAAGAAACTGTATTATTTGATGAATGAGCACTTTCATAGCACCTGTATCCTTTTGTCTTTTAAGATACACATATTGTTGATTATCTGATGTAATGGCTCAAATATGATTTAGGGATTTCAGAGACCTGTATCCTAGGCTCTAGAGTTTCCCTGCTTTGGAAATTAGAGATTCATTAAATAGATCTGTCTGATAGAGACATAAGGCCCTGTTACATTCTTACCTAATGCACTGGGACCATGTTTTTTTTAATATCTGTTCTCACTAAGTCAAAACTTTGAAAACCCAGCCACCATTGTATGAGAACAAATGGTTAAGGATGCTGATGAACAATTTAGAAGTTATTATTCATTCTTAAATTTTTTAACAATCTGTTTGTCCCTATCTCTATTTCTTCATCATCATCCATGTTGTCATTTTGATTGCTTGAAAAACATGAAAATTCAGTGGTCTGGTTTAGTACTATAGTCCTAGGCGCATTCTTGTTATTTCTAATCCATCAAGAGTATCCAGCAGCTCCTTTATTTCTTTATTTAGGCTCTCCTACACAGCAGTCTAATAAGGTCAGAAAGGTCAGAAGAAACTAGCAGGAAAGGTTAAAATGGCTTATGCATGGGTCCTTTTCTGTAGGCTGATACTCAGCATGCTAGGAATGGGTCAGATTATACTGTTTGGATTGTGCAGTGAAATAATGACATTACCAATTTGACAAGTATTCTTCGTTATCCTTTCCCACAGAATGTGTTTCCATGACTAGAGCAATTAGCAGGGATTATCTTTGAGAAAAGGAATAAATGGCTTTTAACTGCTTTGTGTATATGAAAATAATGCTAGCTTGTTTAAACTTTTCCTATCTGAAGGATTTTTTTTTGTAAATTCAAGTGATAGGATATCAGAAGAAATGTTAGTTTCCCATCCACCTACTGCTGTTGCTTAGATGTAAATAGAAATGTGAAGTTAACATGAGACCTAAATTTCCTTAATTTCCATTTGACATTATAAATTTTTTGTTATTACAGTTTGGAAAATAACAGTTTTAATATTTTAATATTTTAATAACAGTATAACAGTTTGGAAAATAATTTTCAAAATTATTAGGTGCTCTCCAGCTGGTGGTGTTGCAGAATACTTTGTTCTTTTGATCACTAAGATCACAACAGTGGGATAAGTAACAAAAAGGTGTGTATATATATATATATATATATATATATATATATATTTTTTTTTTTTTTAATGGAGAAGCAAGGCATGGGATAATTAAATTGCTCAAAGTCTCATAAAGTTACTTGACAGAAAAAGCTTTCGGAGTTTGAACTGGTTTTGGAAACTGATCTCAGGTCTTTCCTGCCGGTCCCATGCTGGTAATTCTTTTTACAATACAAAGAAAAGTTCAAATTCAGCATTACTTAAAACATTAGTAACAACTTTATAAGGAGAATAACAGTTGCCTAGCAATTTGTAAGTGCTTGGTCATTTCTTTGCAATTGCTCTTTTTTAAGATTGTGTGCTATTTGTTGCATTTTTTATATGTAATGCTGAAATATATTCTATCCAGTTTTGACTTGAGAGTTCTCTTTGGTTTCTCACTGCTTGGTAAAAGTAACCATATTTTACATTTAAAGTATACTTGAGCCCGTGTATATCTGTTTCTGTTGTCTGAAGCTTTGGCTTTGAATGAAGATTGAGTGTTGGATAGTGTTCTAGTGCTGCCATTGGTGGAGCCACCTGGGTACCTGTTTTGTATGCTGAGATTGAACAAAGCACCAGATGTGTGGAGAGGCAGGAATTTTCAGTGCAGTTCTTTTTCAGGCTAGATTTGACTCAGCTATCAGCCTGTATCTGTAGACTAGTATCTTGTGGGTTTGGTTTTTTGTTTTTTTTTGCGTGGTTTTTGTTTGTTTTTGTTTTTGTCCTTAAGCTCCCTCTTCCCCCCCCCCCCCCCCCCCCCTTCACAGTATTCTGGGGTCGTCCGTCTTTTCTCCACAAACATTCTGATTGTATGCAACTACCTTTTCTCTCTTCCAATTCTTGCTCAGTGAACATTTCACTTTGTGAATTTTGTCTCTGTTTGCTGAAGATTTGGGATGCATTTGCATTTATTATTCTTATTATATGGGATGCTTTTTTATTATTATTTCTCTAAAAAGGTTAGAAATATGTTCCAAGCAAATGTTGACTGTCAGTATCACAACGTGGTGTTTTTCTTTATTCATTAACTTTGTCATTCAATTACCTTAGAACTCATGTGCCTTATTAACATATATTCTAGATATAAAGGCATTTGCTACGCATCAGAATAAACATTCTGTCTTCATCTTTCACAACGCGTCCTCAGGAGTTTTCAGTATTTCATCTTCTGAAATGCCACCTTGTCTATGCATTTTCCCAGACTTGGTTCTCCTAGTTGCTTCTCAGTTTATTTTTCTAAAGGTACTTTGTTTTCTCTTTCTCCACCCAATATCTTTCTGTACACTTATACCTTTAGCAACATTTTCATTTCCATGTGGACTTCTTTCTTCTTTGTCTCGTAAATAGGTGTATCCCTCTCAGATTTTTACAGTGAAATAGTTTTTCCATTGAGCAGATTCTCATACATATCCTCTAAAATAATCAACTGAACTTGTCTGTGAAACAACCTTCTTAGTATTTCCCATCTCAGATGTCACAAAATCCTATCCTTAACACGTTTTCATGACATGCTCTTGTGTATATCAGTGCTGCTTCAAAGATAATGCCTTCCTGACCATTTGATGTATCTCTCTGTATCCCCTGTAGCAGCATGCTTTTTTTTTTTACTGTCCTTAATGTATACTATTTGCTTCTGTTTCTCAATAAAGAAGCAAGTTCTTCTGATTCTGAGATAACTTTTGAGATGACAAGTGATATCTCTCTGTTTTCTCTGCACTCCCAGTTCATTGAACGTACCTTTTTCTCCTATTTGACATGTAAAATATATAGCTTTTAAGGCAGAGACCACTTTGGCATCTGTTATTGCTATTGTTATTGCAGTATGATAATCTAAAGATAGCTATCAGGATAAGGTTTGTGGGGAAAGTAATTTAGTGAGATGAACTTCTACAGGTAGGAAAAAAAGGCAGGCTTTGTGTGTATGATCCCTTTCTCATGTTCTCAGAGGGTTCCATTTTCTTAGTTTATCTCAATTGCCTACTTGAAGGTTCTGCTTTTCTCTGCAAAATCTGCCTGTTTCATGGCTTGTCAGACTGGCTGTCATCAAAAGGCTAGTAATTATTGATCTGGGTCTGATCCAGTATGAATGTAGTTTTTGAGGTTGTCGGCAAGTGCAGCAAAAGAATAGTAGGATCAACACAGACTATGTACCAACCTGCCATTTTAATTCTTCTACAAGCTAAATAGGACCACTCAGGAATTGTCTAGGTACTGGAGATAATAAGAAAACTGCAGGATACACAGTTGTGAACTCAATGCCATTGTAAATTATATGAAAAAAGTTTCCTACATGTAAGTAGGGCCATTGCTGTATCTCATTCCAAGACATCCAGGGGAGTTAAGTTGTCTTTTGCTCTGGAATAACAGAGCAGTGGCCCTGGCAAACTATTATACTTCTTGAAATCTGAAATGGTGGAAGTCTGTGTTAAGAATCCTGTATCTTAGGATATCAACAGCAGACATAGAGCAGAATGAAAATGGTTTCTTGGACAGAGCCAGAACTGTAGTAGAGCTTGTGAAATTTGCCCGCCTAAAGATACGGAATGAGACAGCCAAGGACCTTAACTTCATGCTTTTCAGTCACAAATCTGGTGAGTTCCTCAACAAGCTTAGAGGTGTTGATCTGGCAGAAGTCTATTAACAGCAAATGACAGCTGGTGCTGTCAGCTTGAACCTTTGCTGTAACCTAGGTCAAAACAGACAAGTGGACTGGATTCTTTCTAAATATTTGACAATGAGTATTATTTCCATCTATTATAGCTGAAACAAACAGTGTCCATATGCTTCTAGAAAGGAAAATATTATGACAGAGATAATAACCTTAATGTTTAAAGATGCCTGACCAAAGGAGTAAGCGGATGGAGAAACTGCAGTCATTGCAGGGTTGCCAAAACTAACATTGAAGTAGTAATCAGTGCTTTTCTGCAATGCTGCAAACTGAAAAATGATGCAATTTCTTGTCAGGTAATGTCAGTGGTCCCCACAGCACAAGTTTTGTCTGAGCTGGAAATTGATGAGCTTATTCAAACTGTTTGAATATAAACCTTGCAGGAAGTCTTGTTTGTTTATTGAATCTTTTTCACTGTCAAATGATGAGGTTTTGTTGTTTATTTATTCAAAAATACTTCCCTCAACTGAAAATGCAACACATGAAAAGATGAAAAAAAAATTCAGTATTTAGATGTTGTAGCCTGACATATTCAACCCCTTGCTTGCTGTACTTCAGTCTGAGTGATAAATAGATATATTTCCTCTTGCTGTTGAACAGAAGTCTTAACTGGAACGTCAAGTCCTACAACTAATAAGTATCAAGTAGTTTAACATTAAAAATTCATGCAGCTGGCTGAAGAGCTGAAATCTTGAAAAATATTTGAGTTATAAAAATGTTCTAATAGAAGTCTTTACTCAGTTGTGATGCCTTTTAGATAGAACTCTGAGGTAAAAACAATCAGTTGATTGCCACTTCTACAGAAGAACTTCCAGATTTCAGCACTGATTCTTGTACAGTTCCAGATCATGTGAAAACTGCACTTATTCTTTGTACTCTTGGACGGTTAGGTCAACAACCCAGCCCAATTTGATAGTTCATTAAAGTCATGGATTTATACCAGCACATCCTAGAACTTTCCACTAATTAGTAATATGACTGTGCTTATTTAAGTATTATTAATCTATCTGCATCCTATATAAAAGAAATAGAAATAATTCTTTCTTGGAAAGAATATTTCTGATTTGGAGGCACTTACTTTCTTAAGTTTATTTCAGTGTTGAACAGTTCCACATAAAAGCTGTAATTTCCAAGATATTATAAAGAAATAGTAAAATGTTTACAGCAGTAACATGGTGCTTCAGGTTTTAACTTAAGGTCTGATATATGTGCTATGAAATTTATTTTGGGTGTTAAATATACGATAGGATTTTTCACTGAATTTCTTTAACATTGATTTTGGAGGAAGTCAGAGCATTGCCATGTCTCTAGGGGATGAGAGGAATCTCCTGCAAAATATACTTAGTTCTTTTCCATGTAATCCGTTGCCATGAAACTTATGGGGAGGGGAGGTGGAATGTGCTGCGTTGTGTTCCTTTTGGTATAGAAAACGCAACATGTGCAGTAAAATTCCCAGTGCAATACTGATAGTAGCAGTGATGCTGGTGCACAAACAAAGAAGTAATGAAATATATTTTCGACCTCCTGTGGAAACACATAAGGGAAAGAAATCAATGCCAGCTAAATAGAAATTTATTATGGGCAGAATTATTACAGGAGAATAAGTTTCTAGGCTGTAAAGGTTACTTGAAACAGTGAAGAGTTTACATACAATCTAAAAAACTCAGTGTTATTTTAAACTTTAAATGATGTGTAGGGTGGTATGTGGGATGTACAAAGGCAGGAACAAGTCTTGCAGCAGAATTACTTCTCTGGAATGAGATCCTAAACTGATGTTTAGAAATTCAGTGGAGACACCTTATTTTAGAATTTAGTTATGTTCTGTTCTATGGGTATAAAACTCCACTGCGTGTTTTATTGTAAGTGTTGTAAGTTGTGATGCTTTGTGAGTTACTGCCTAGCTGCTGAAAAACATAAAGAATTGTTTGCATTGTGGTTCAGATCTATTGTATTTTATCGCCGTCTCTGCTTAAATTGAAATCTGTGTATTTATGGTTGTCAGGAAGAAATTCAAAGACTGTAACAATCGAAGATTCATCTTCCAGTGGATGGAATCTTGAGTTGTTCATAAAATCTAGAGTTTGTCTGCTCCACTATATAAATGGTGAAAGCGAGGGGTGAGACAATGTTACTGGTTACAGCAGTGCTCTAGGAAGTGATACTAAGGATAAGTCTGTAAGGAAAGATAGTCTTCTTCTTCCTGACTGGATTCTTTTCTTCTTCGAACTCCATTGTCTCAGTAACCTTCTATTTGGAGGAAAAGAGAAAAGGAAAATATTTGAAGCAAGCATGGTAGCTAAGATTTCTTTTTTCAGACTTCATTTTAAATTTTTATTTTTAAGCTTTCTACTGTTCAACAGCCAAGTTAAATTTGTAAGCTGGAAAATGATACCATGAGAAAAAGTGCACTTAGTAACCAAGCAGGAGAAAAGCAAAGGCAGTAGACAGAGTATGTCAGTTAATTAAAAACTAAAAACCACCTTTGATTCTTGCATTTGTCTTGCAATATCTTATGCCACCAAGCATAGCTGTATAGTTCTGAATTACTCCCTGGCACAGATCATGTTGCTATGTCAGAGCTGTCATGGAAACTAGCTGGAGCAAAGCTGGCTTATGAAATGCATACAAGACAGTGCAGGCAGTCTCTGTTCTTATAGAATTTGGCTTTTTTGAGGTTTTTTAATTTTTTTAAATATGATACAAGCAATTTCCTCTTCAATATAAAGCTTAACTTCTGTTTTTTTTGAGAAAGTGTGTTTTCTGCTGGTGTTTTGGACCTTGCATAAGGCTGACATTGGCTCTATCAGGCATTACAGCAACACTTAACTTAATTGCTTTGATTATTCACATAATCTAATGCAACAGTAATCAAGAGATTGTTTTGCTGCTTGCAATACACCTCAGTATATCAGTTCACCTGCCACAGTGTTAATATATTCTTTTGGTAGTTAACCAGCAGTTTTCAAAAAGTTTGCAAAAGGGGAGAAGAACTCTCAGTATTTACTGCAGGGGTTATGTTTGTTTGAGCTCAGTAGCCCTTGAAAGGCGTAGTACTGCACGAATCTATCTAACTGCTTTCTGGAAGGAAGTGTGCTTTCCTCTGAGGTACCACCTTAATATGGAGGTTGTTAAGATTTTTTTTTATCATAGAAAGATCCAGGTATTGTAATACATAGCAATAAAAATGAGGTTGTTTTCAAGACAGTCTGTAGGAAATTGGTAGTTGTATACCTCATAAAATACATAAAGAGCATTCGTTGCTACTCTGTGGCTGCTTTACACCGTGTAACTTAGGAAGATGCTTCTGGTGTGGAGGAGCTTCAGAAGACAGAAAATAGGGAAACTGTACATGCTGCCTTTCAAACTGATGCGACAAATGCACCAGACATAAGAATGAAGGGTGGCACTAGCAGCCTTATGCTGACATGCTGTAGAGTCGCTCCAAAACTAAGGCAGCTAAAATCAGAACAGCTTCTAATGCTTGCCCTTCAGCTGTAATCATCTTTTCTCTCTGTCTATTGAGCTGAGGATGTCTTCTTAATTAGATTTGTCAATTTCCCCAAATTTCTAGCCTCTTATTTCAAAATATGGTTGTACTTCTCTGTGAAAAATGTAATTGAGAAGTAAGTTTTTCATATTTATGTACTTCAAGAATGTTCTTCAGGCAAGCTGTTGAAATCCTACAAGCCCCAGTATTTTGAACTGAGTCGTTAATATGGAACTACTTGAAGACAGTTGAGTTTTGGGTCTGATGTATCTAGAGGAAGCAAAACATGTGGGATCTGGGGAGAGAAAGAGTATTTGATTAAATTATATTTGGTCTGGAAAGAAGTATGTGGAATTAATATTTAAGGTTATCCTACCCCAGTGGTATTGACAGTAACTTCAAATGGAGAGCTTTAATATTTCACTGTTTTCCTTCAAAGAAAGTAGTTCTGTAGAACTAGTGGAGTGGCATTGTTCCATGGGAAATTTGCAGCAATACCTCATCCTGAGCTCAAATTAGAGGAGCTTGCATGCATAAAATCTGTAGATGTTACTGAATAAATGATTGTAAGTCTTTGACTTCTGAAACTGAAAGTCAACTGTGAGGCATTTGGAGTTGTTGATGCTGTAGCTCATAAAATAGAAGCCATGACCTCCAAACTGTACTACTTCTGAGAGCTGGAATAGAGCATGTGTGCTTTATGGGACACTTCTCATAAATCCTGGGCTTCAGGTTTGTCACTGAACTGCAAAAGAGTAAACCCTCTTTTCTCAGCTGGTGTGCGGATTGGCATTCCTGGTCTTCTTGAAGAAATCGGTGCTCTTGCATATAATTTTAAGGTACTCTTTTGGAAAAATAAGGCACTGGGTGCAAACGGCTCCTTTTTGTCTCATGCAATTAAGCAGTGCTGTCTCAGTAGTAGTTGAAATTCATATCTAAATCATGCAACTGTGATATAAGATCCTGAACAGCAGATTAGGTTCAATACAAACCAGTTTACTTGCATAAAGTGGGAATGAGCTGAAGTTCAAATTTTAGTTTTTCTGATAAATGGCACTTTAAAAAAAAATCTATGCAAGATCCATATTTCAGTGAATAGAGTCTGTGTAAAAGTACTTAAGCTTAAATGCACACAAGCTAGGACAAAGCAGACATATATTCCTTTCTAATGGTGGAGATGATTCAGCATCCAAACTTCCTTCTTTAGCTGTAGCCTCTGCAGAATAGAAAAGCGTAAGAATTTTCCTTTGAATTGGTCTTCCTTCAGAGCAGTGTGGGATCTGGCAGACAATTTACCTGTATTTACAATTTGTCAGCAGATTCTTGGTTCTGCTTTTATTTGGATTTACTGGAAGCCTTATATTATACAGCCCTTGCCTCCCCCTTGACTCTCATGGGAGGCTTTGCATGGGAGGTTTGTTAAGCATTTGCATGTTATACTTCCACCTTTGTTTCAAAGAGGTGATGTTAGATTTTTGTGATAGACAAGACTTCTCAGGGATAATCCAACAAGTCCTGTGTAAGAGATACCAGGAAGCGTTTGGAGTTCTTCCTTCTGTGGCGTGACAAAGGAGGTTTGGGTTCTTGCTGCTTTGAAACTCTTGGGTGATCTGTAACTCCTTAGGGGTTAAAGCATTTCAAACTAGTATGATGAAATTCCAGGAGTTGGTTCTGATAGAGACCTGCTTCTATTTATTATACCTGTAAGAATAGAGTATGGGATGGAATATACAGAGGTTCATAAAAATGGCAAGTTGGAATTTGAAAATTCCAAATTTCACTGTGGAGGATTGAAGTGTTTTTTCCCCAAACTTGAAGAGCTGAATGACGGAGGCTGCTTTCCATGCAGCACTAAGAATGCTTGCTGCTATTGTCTCCCTGCAGAAGCAAGTAGTTCCTGCAAACTGGTTTAACAGTATCATCTTGAATATGTTTTCCTCTAACCTTTCAAGATTTGAGAAGTGTTCCATAGTGTATATAATAACACCCAGAAAATGTGGAATAATACTCTTTACCAGTTTTTTTTCTTTCCATCTGCCAAGCGTTTGGTTTTTCTCCCCCCTCTTCCTCCCCCTCTTCTCCTCCCCCAACCAGTGCTGCTGCAGCAAAATGCCTGCCTTTTGTTTATGTCTTCCTTCACTAGCCTTGTGACATCATCAATGATATTGCCAGGGAAAAAAATATGCATAGCTGCAGCTAGCCCAGCTGTTTGTTAGGAGCACGTCTAGCCTGCTTTCATTTCTTCTCATTAATGTCTGTGTGGTAGTGTTTCCTGCTTAAGAGACATGGAGGGTTCTCAGCCACCAGCCATCTGCTCAGTCGTTGTCTTTGGGCAGATAAAAATGGTGACATTTTAAAATACACACATTCTTGATAATAATTTTTTTTTTGTTTTGTTTTTTAATAAAATGAATGTGAGATTCTAGAAGGGTTTTATCCCTGGGTTGAACAGTACGTAGTTCTGTGTCCTTTACTTCCTGTCTTTTATAATTCAGTGCAATCACAGAGACTGCGTATCAGCCGATGGAAAACCTTAATAATACATGATGAGAGAGATGTGGAGAACAATAAAGAATCTCAGAGTTTTGTCATTGATTTGCATGGCGACAGTAAAGTGCATGAATCTGTTTGTCATGCTTGTTCCTTCTTCCATGCCAATCAGTAGCAAAACTTCATAGTACCAGAATAAAGCCAATAAAGTGCAACAAGCTGTCATTTATTCTAATGAGGGAGGTTTTAAAGAGAAGGAGTCGGGATTTCATTTGTGGAATGTTAATGAGAAAGCAGTTCCTTTTTGGCAGCTTATGTTTTGAAAATGCTATGAATTGTTCCAGAGATAATTCACAATTTCATAGCAGAGCGCATCTTTGCGGTGTTATTATTAGGGTTAATTACTTGCTCAGCACCAGTTTTCAGGATGGAGATGTTCATTAATTGTCACTCGTTCTCTGTTAGAATTTAAAACTAGAATACTGTGGTAATTCTGAGTTAGGAATTAGGTTATCTTGAAAAAATCCATGGATTGGGGACTCTGATAATGTTACCAATGAAAAAAATCTTTATTACATTTTTATAAATAGATGCTTCTGTAATTTTGCGTGTACTTATTCACCTAGTCCTGTATAAAACCCTCGGGTAAATATTAAGCTTGGGGGCAATATAAAACATTTACATTTAAAATTAGTGTAAAATAAACAAAAAGAGAAAACCAGCCAACCCAAAAAACCCAATCTCAAGACTGAGTGTCATCGCACACATTATCAAGATGGGATCAGACTTCATGGCGCTTTATAATTTGTCATTTCGGTCTGGGAATAATCCTTGCTCAAATGGCCAATTCTTATTCACCTGAATGGTCGCACTGAAACCGGCAAAACTAATTTTACGATCAAAGATAGCAGGATAATGCCTTTGGCTGATGAGGCAAATTGAAATCAAGGGGCTGCTTTTTAGGAGCAGTTTTTCATTCAGAAGCTCATCCTCCACATAAAGGATAAACACCGGCAGATTAAACATGTTGGCAAAATATTACCTCTTTAGAATATTAATAGCAGTGTGTGTGGAGCACTGCAGACAATGCAAGGCTTTCACTGCTGCCCACGAGGAAAAATGACTTCAAAACTCCTTTGAAGGTCTACTTGAACCTTCTTTGCAAAGCGAATAACTACAAATAATAATATTAATAAGAAGTTGAAGGGTTTTTCCATAGCGTCTGATGCCTTCACGAGCTAAAGCAGCTTTCGAATTTGTTATTCCTTCCTCACAGTAGACCTCAGCTGATGGGAGGGGGTGGAAAAAAAAATATCCATAGTCAGTGAGATGAGTGGCATGCCTGGCTTCCTCCGGCAGCGCTCCCATGTGATCGCACAGGCAGCCTCAGTGAGCGAGCGGCGCCGGCAGCAGTAGGTAATGGGGCTTTGTGCGCGGCGCTGCGCTGCTCGCTGAACAATAAAGCATATGGTACCCGCAGCACGGCGGTGCTGGGAGCCGCGGGAGGATCTGCTGCGCTGGCAAGACAGGGAACATGTCAAACGTTATAAAATGACCGTCAGTCTGGGTTGGTTCCTAATTAATAAAAACAGTGCATGGATTGGAAAAACAGCAATTTGAACAGGTCAGTTTTTTTTTGTTTTTCGTTTTTTACAGATTATTCACGCCCGTCAATATTTAAAATCTAAGTGGTGGTTTTGCTATTTCCTTATTCTGAGTGGAGCCACGTATTTTCTTGCATTGGGTGAGGTGGGATTGTAAGGCTGCACATGGTGTGACACCAAGACATTGTGTGCGTTCTGTGACCAGACGCGTCCTAACAGCGTTGTTAGCATTGTTCCTACGGAAGTCAAACTTTAATTATGCATGAAAACTGAAAGTGAAATTAAATTTATGCTGGATGGATCATTTACCAATATCATAAAATATTTAATAATAACAGCCTATTATTCTGCTATGTATGCAAGACTAATTCTGTCTCGATAGGAAACATGTAGTGTTTACGTTTGGTCTGAGATCGTATGTTGGTGGAGCAGATCAGATGCTTTGGGTTTTTTCTTTCATTTTTTTTTTTCCTGAGATAAATCTGGAAGTGGTGTAGTGGTGTTTTGTTTTTAACACAGCTGTATGTGCACAGGACCGATATGCTGCATCCCTCTGTGTTTATTCCGCTCTTATTTAAGACAGAATGCATCGAGTCATTTTCAAGCAGGCATCCATCTCTCTAACTTAAGGAATCTGGACATCGGTTTTACGTGTTTTGAAATCCGGTGCGGCAGAGCACCGACGTGCCGCGTCTCCATCATACACCATCGGGCACCAACCCCGCGCACCTTCCCGGCCGTAGATCTCTAGGGCCGTGCTCCTGCAGCCCTCGGGTGAGCGAGGCTGCGGCGCCGGCCGGGAGGGCCGGACCCGGCCCGAGGAATGCCGCTCAGCGGGGTGGGGAGCGGAGAAACAAAACGCGGCCAGGCCGGGCGCCGCGACCGTGCAGGGTCTTTGGGCTTTGGGCCGAGGAGCGCCGCTAGCCGTAGCCGTTTGCCCGCCGCGGCCGCGCTGCATTCCCTCGGCCGTCGCTTCCCTCCCGCCGTCGCGGCCCTATTTAATTAGAAAAGGCGAAACAGAAACGAGAGGCCCGCTCTGCCGCCGCGGGGACGGGGGTCACGGGCGCGCGGATCTCCCTGGAAACCGCGGCGGCGGCGGGCGGGGCGGGGCGGGGCGTGCGCGCGCTGCCGTGGGGGCCCGGCCCCGCCGCCGTCCCGGAGGGCCGAGCCCGGCGTGCCCCGAGGCGGGGGGCGGGGCCTTACGTGGGGCTGCCCGGCCGGAGCTGTGCAGCTCCTGAGCTTCTCCTTTAACAGAATCGGTGCTTTCAAGTGCAGAGTTCTCTGCAAATATTGCTGAAGTCGGTCTGAAGGTGCGCTAATCGCTGTGTTGCTGTTCAGATTAATTTGGTATCAAAACGCGTACGGCTTGGCATCGCTCAGCGAAAGGGCTTGTACGTTTTAGGATGTGTTAGAATGCCTGCCTTTCCTGCAGTCTGCTTAATGAGCACATGCAGCATGTGTATCCATCCCGGTGACACACACTGAACGTGCTCCTCTGAACTAAATGGAGAACACAATGTATAGTCGTGTGATTATGCAGTTGCCATATTTACTTTTTAAAAGTGCAGTGGGTTTTAAGATGAGATGTACAAGGCATTTAGGTTCTTACAGTCAGTATGTACGTAAGTGTAACTCATAACAGTTTGTGCTGTACACCAGCAGGACCATCAGAGCTGCTTTATTGCTCTGAAGGAACCATTGCTGTGACACAGGCCTGCCCTTTCCATCCATGCATAAAGGATCAAAAAGACAGTTTTCCCGTGTACAGAACCTTCATGGTTCAGGCGTTCGTGTTCTAAAGCACTCCCTGTATTGAGTTATTTAAAGAACATTAAAGAAAAAATCCCAAGACCTCCTGAAGCAAGCAGGTGTTCTGGGCTGATGCCAAGTTATGGTAATGCTGAAACACACTTCTTTTGTGATTTAAACCCCATTAGAAATATGGTCTGGAAAAGCATACTGCTGCAAGTCTGAATGCTGGATGTCAAGCTCCTTTAAACATCATGAATAGAACCAAGTCTTTCTCTTGCATCCAATGTTATGGAGACGGAAACGTGGAACTGCTGAAATTTGGCATTGATTCTGCTGCTCCCTATTTATTCAGAAGCTGAGAAATCTACGTCTGGTGTTTAACGTTTAGATTTAGAGCATGTGTAGAATTTATCTTGTTCAGCATCTTATAACTTTTTTTTTGGGAAAGGAACTCTTGCTGAAAAACACATTGGTTTCAGCAGACCTAACAGAGAGATGATAAGATTCAGTATTAATTGGAGATGTTTAAGTCATGGTGTAGGACACATAATTGAGACTATTTGGAGATTCATTCCAAAGCACTTAAATATATTCTTCAAAATAGCAATAAATGATTCTGCTCTTTAAAACTCTTACTTGCTCTCAAAATATACTTCTGCTAACTGAACCTCATGTTTAGAGTTTTGTAGATTTGTTTTTTTGTTTTTTTTAAGTTTATTTATTTTTTTAAAAAGTTTTTATTTTTCCCATACAAGCAGATGGAGACCTTTTCTCTACTTTTAACCTTAAGCCCCCAGAAAGTTTGCATTTCTCAGACCTCTGTTTTCCATCGTTTAATCTTAGCTTTTCACAATGAGATAGAGAAAATGGAAAGAGGAAAATAAATATGTGTCAGCATAAAAATTTGATGGAAAGTCCACTCAATATGTAAGTTGTGTAAAAGGGAGATCAGAAAAAATGGAGTAGAGCTATTTCAAGTTTTTAGATTTTTAAGTTTAAATATAAAACCATAAACAAGAATTCGTAAAACTTTGCACTGAAATGCATGAGACCATGTATGTCTGAGCTTTCTGATAACCTTCAGCAATCGCTCCGAGGGCCCTGGGCAGGAACTAGAACGTTTACCAGCTGAAACTCCACTATCCTCTGTAGTCTTTGGATTTCCATGTGGAAATATAATCCAAGTGCCGCTGTTACATAGGGCCAGGCTGTGGAGTGAATGAGCCTCCAAGGTACTGGTAGCTTTCATCATAATTCTGCCCCCCGAGGGTAAGCCAGAGCAATTGGGGGTTGCATTGCTTTTTCGTACTTCATACTGGTAAATCATTTTTATGTATAGCTGTAAGTAAAGTCATTTTCTTCCTTTATGCTGTGAGTCAAGATACACAGGTCTGTGCCGAGCTCTGTGCTGCTGCTGCTGTTTGGTGGCAGTACTCAGTGAGTGCATCTGTTCTCAAGTTAACATTTTTGTCTTTGTATATTTGATTACCACGTGGGGAGGGAAAGTGTGCAACTCCTGTGGGACTCCAAGTTTTGCTTGTAGGTCCAGAGGCTTTGTTGAACCGGTCCCCCCTGAAAGGAGCTCAAAGACTTTGTAGCTTTCCATTAAGTTGACTGGTTGTTCACCATTGTGGCCCCCTCACCCACACACATTTCTAAGCTGTTTAACAATTAAATGGGAAAGTGAAAATCACAGAATATTAAACTTTTTGTCTCATATCCCCTGGAAAATACAGAATAACCAAGGATTTTATAAGGCAAAATATCACGAAATATATAAATTTAAATGTATATATATATATTGGTCATGAAGTATAAGCCACATAGCCTCACAGCAGAGCTTTCCAGGAGACCATCGGGCAGATACATAGTTCTGTCCCAGCTGAGTCATATGGCTATGATGGTGAGTGGTTGTAAGGTGCATACGAATTAGGCAGTGCCATGGCAGATGCTTCTCAGATTCTGTTCATTGCTGACGTGGTGACAAGTCTATTGGGAGCTGTGTGGCTACACATAGAGGTTGTTAGACCTGCAGCTCTTTTGTCAACCTTCCATAAGAGTTTTCAGCTTTGAGATAAAGCACGAACTGAACAGGACTTTTAGACTTTTTTATTATGATGCTAAGTCTCTGCAGCCATAGATTCCAGATTTTCTCCAGTATTACAGAAAAACAAAGTGAGTCAGTACTGAAGTTTAATACAATTAGTCTAATTTTAGATCAACCTCATTGTGGTCTGTAACTTAACATATAATTCTGTGTAACACCCTACGTTTTCTTCCTGTGCTGTTGTGTTGAAATGCAATGTTTCAGGCAAGTAAGGACCAACGTATGTTTTTTGATGACCAAAGATACGAAGTTGCTAAGGATAAGACTGACTGTAATTGAGTATACGCTTTAAAACTCCTAGCTTTTGAGGTTGTCAGTCACTGAAATTACTGAGAAGACCACAGGCTTGTAGAGAAGTGTTTTAGTTCATTGACTGCATGTGTTATGCTGCTCTATAGAAGTCTGCCATTTCATTCAGTGAGGCAGTCGTTGCTAAGTCCAGGAATTTGAAATCTTTGTTTAGCTGATCTGTTTGACTGATTTCTTAAGAAAATAAGTCTACACTGTTATGCCTTCTTTGTGCCTGTCGTAATGTCCCCTACATCTGTCATATTTTCCTTATTAACTTCTTACATCATTTCATCTGAGTTTGCAAGACCAGCAGATGATCCTCAAATATTCTGTGAATAAGTGTTGAGATAGAGAAGAGACAGACTGTTAATTTACAGCAATTAAAAAAGTTTGCTCTGTGGCTAAATCTCTGATTATTAAAGTAACCGCACAAATGAGTGCGTTAAATGAACCATCTCTGAGGAGGGCATCAGTGAGCCAAACCTCCTACTGTGCCTCAGGTGGGCCAACTACAGCGTGCACATCCATAAGCAATCAGGCTCCCTTTGTTTCACAGAATACCTTTACTTTCTAAGTCTGAAATTAAATTTACTGATATTTTCTGCCTGATAACTGAGTAACTGATTTTTACCTTGTGCTACTTGCAGAAGAGAAGGTGAATTGTCCCCACTATATGTGTTTCTGTGGAATGAGGAGTTTTAGCAACTGCTGTATTATATAAATTATGGAAATATGTAGCCTACATTCAGTAATTCATTGTGTCTCTTACTTTTTTTTGTGAATTTTCACCTTCATTGTTTATTGTTGAAATACTGTTACTGCTAAAATTCTGCAGGGTATTTTAAATACATTTACTGGGGTTTTTTGTTTGTTTTGGTTTCATAAATGCACTATGTATAGAGGCAAATGACAGAAGCAAATATTAACTTCCTTTAATTTGCATGTGGCTTTTGCAGGCCTGAATGCCTTCTCGTGACTGTCTCAAGTGTGCATTAAACCTGCAAATAGTAATGTTGTATGTTGGTTGTACGTGGGCCTTGATTTGGGCATGAAAACTTGAGTTATTACAGCCATAAAGCTATTTTGGAAGATAGTAGTTTTGTAACATCACGACCTTCCAGTAGATATTAATAATTTATATGTTGCAGTAGAAATAGTTTTGTTGACTATATTCTCTGGAGAAAAAGATGCACTTAAACATCCTTTTACTAATTTTGGCCAACCCTTGAATGAATTCATGATTTTGGTCTTCAAAAAAGAGGAAAAGAGAAGGATAAGAAACAACAAGCAAGCACAACAAACCAATGTCTCTTGCTTCATTGTTTTTATGTTATCAGATATAAAAACAAAACAATAAAAAAAAAAGTCAACAGGATCACACTGTGAGTTTTAAATGGCTTGTTAGTGAGATTGGAGGGACGTGACCCAACCGTTAGAGCTCTGCACCAGATTCTCTGTTCTTCCTCAGAGAAAACCTAGAGGCTGCTGAGTCCCAGGTCTGTATCTGGGCTTTTATGGGCGCAGGAAAAGGTATTCCTGTGGCTGTGACAAGTTGGAAGCATGGGGTTGGACAAAGTGATCTGCCAAACTGGAATTTGAATGCTGGATTAAGAATAGTTGATACTGTCTCCATTAGGGAACGAGCTGAGTGTGACTATTGTGTAACAAACTGCAGCTCTACTAAAACGCAAATGGCTGCTGGCTGTGTGCTGGCAGCTCTTTAATATCTCAGGATTTGGTGTGTAATAGACTATTGTTCATGCTACTTATGCTATGAACTCTTACATACAGTGTTTGGTAAGGCATATTGAACATTCATGTGAAATGTGTATATGTAATTACATTTTTTCAGGTTGTGGCAAAGGGAAACCTATGTTACAACAGCAAAAGAATCTGCAGAGTCAAACAGTTAACTGGGAAACAGCATAATTTTTGCACTCATATGTCTCTTTGCTGTGTATTTTTATATTCAGAATAGCATATATTTACACTTCAGAGACACATGTTGAAGCTCAGAATACATTCTGCAGCACAGTGACTGTATTAGGGCAGTGTTCTGCTTGGCGATTCAGTTCTGCTGAGGAGCTGTGCTTATTGATACAGTCTGCTTCTGCTGTTTAGTCTGGCTTGTTCAAAGGGAGCTAAGTGGGTGCGTAACCTTAGCTATGTGTTCAAATACATAACATAGATTCATAGTTGCAGCATGACAGTGGTCAGCTTTGAGGCTTGCTTGTATATTTTTATATTTGTTTACCCTCACCTTTATAACTGCCTTTAGTCATCATGACAGCACATGGCTTTGCTGATTGATTAAAAAGAGAAGAAAATTGGAATTCCCGCATTTTTGAATCAGCTTCTGGTTTCTGTAGGAACTATATATATTTTTTTTATTTAAGCTTTCAACTCCTTCTCATGTTCATCTTTTTTTTTTCTCTCTCTCTGCAGTTAAACATCATCCATTGTGCTGTTATTTGCTCCTTATTGTCATTCTCAAGAATTTACTAATTTAGACAGAAGTTCATATGTTTAGACATTTCTTATACATTTGAGAGATGCTTCAGTAACCATTTCTTTTCCTCAGAGTTCTAGAGCATGAAAGTACTTCCTTCTGCAGTAGTTGCAAGATTTTATTCTGATTGTTTTACTTTTTAAAGCTTTTTAATAGAAGTTGTTGGACTAATTAAGAACCAAAAGTAAGTCTTAAAATAAGCAGGCCTAAGTAACCATGACCGTAAACATCGTGGCATGTTTTTGATATTGGAGAATCATCGCACAAGTGCTTCTCTTTATCTTTTTTTACTTTAAACTTGGGAGAAATATTTTAAAACATACATGAAGGTATGTATGAAACTTGCAAAGGAGCTGAAAGAAAATAGGCAAAAACTGAACGAAAAAAGAGAAAGACCTTTGTGCTAGTTCTCCAGAAGAATGTGTTTAGGGTCAGAATAGCCAGCTTAATTGACTCCTGCTAGAGGCAGTGTGAATTTATATCTTTAACCTTGCCTTGACTTTCTGCCTGTATTTACTTGGTCATCTAAGTTGTTGCAGTTGTTTCTTTTGACCATCTCCTTTGGTAGTCTCACTGTTGCCACTTCACTCCCTCCCTGTGTGAAATCCTAATGACTGGAAATACTTTAGAAAGTGTGTAGGCTACAACTAAATATACCGATTCTCTCTGAATCAGTGTTCATGCGTTCTTAAGTATGAAAGGTGCTTCAAAAGTACTGCCTCCTGTTTTATCATGTTGGCCCACCATGCCAGAGGTGAATGTTGGTGGTATGGTGGTAGAGGTTGAACCTTCCCACAGATACTTCATTCTGTGTTGTTGTCATGCGACAGATGGCAGCAGAGTCTGACACGATGGTGTCTGATGAGGAAGTGCATAGGTGTGTCGCTGCATTGCTACATAGGAAAAGAATTATACCCATTCATTGACACTTGCTGAACGTTTATGGAGAGCAAACAGTGGAAATGTGCGCAGTGAGCTGGTGGGTGGTGCATTTCAGCAGCGGTGACAGCGACAGTGGGTCACCTCCACTGGTACAGATTTTGACAAGTGCAGCCTGCAGTTTCATGTTTATCGTGGGTGAAAATGCGTAGCTAATGGTGGTGACTGTTGACAAGTAGTGTTTTGTAGCTGAGAATTTGCTCTATCGAATAGTGCTATTGTGCTCTTTGTACCTGTTATTATTTTCATGGAAATGATTAGGAGGCACTACTTTTGGAGTGACCTATGTAAATCAAGCATTGCCATAGAAGATATATTTTCTGACTAAATTCTTCAATTGCTATCCAGATTACGTATTAACTGTAACATGTAAACTCAATGTTTTGAATGCCTAGTTGAGAGTGTTGAGAGAGCTGGCTTGGTTTTAAGGTGGCCAGAAGACAAATGAATGGAATTCAGTTGCCTTTTATTGAATAGGAGAGACGATCAGAAATAGAATTAGGAAACAAACAGTACAGGTTATCATTCTTCCAGAGATCCTTTATTTAGTAAATCTGCTTTGTTTTTCAAATATTTCTCTTAAGAATCTTTTGGAATTTGTCAGACTCCTATTGTGTTTAAAGACGAGGTGCAATCATGCTGCCAGGTGAGGTGCTTGACTGCAGACCAGTAACGTGCTACAGGGAGGTGCGTGTGTTCCACAGTAGTGTCAGGATGGCTGTAAAATAACTACACTTTGAGCAAAGATGCATTTTGTGACATGGGGAGGAATAAACTGAGTTCTGAGGACCAAAGATCCTTTGCTGCTGAGTAAGGTTTCAGGATTAGTCCCTAACTCGTGTCACCTTAAAGAAATACCTGAGCACGGAACCCCATCTCAGCTATGTATCTGATATCTCTGTGCTCCACCACCACAGTTCAGATCCCTGACCTGAAGGCTGGTGCATTAGCCTTTCCTTCCAAGAATGGAACCTCTTCCTCGTACTCTAGTTTTCTTTAGAAAATCTGCAACTGAGGGGGCATCCCATCTTTTCCTAGCAGTTTAACAGTTAAATTGCTCCCCAGGACAGTGGAGACCCACCTGCTCCTTATTCTGGGAATCATTAACTCAGAACTATGAAGAACCTGTTTGAATAGTAACTGAGTGTACAAGTGCTTTCAGATCTGCACAATTTTCTGCTCCCTTTCTCTGCCTTGTTCTGGCTGATGAACAGTTTAGTTACCGCCTTGAAAGTAGAATAATGTCAGCAGGAGACTGTGCTGTTTTAGGGGAAAACAGGGGCAAAATCATCATACTTAGGTTGGCGTGCACCTCTAGAATTCACCTGGTCCTACAGCCCTGCACAAGATGGGCACTCAGAGAAGGGTGCCAGATGGATTGTGAGGGTCTCCCAGGAGGGGACTCCACGACCTCTCTCAGCCACTGTACCAACACAGTTAGGAAGTGCTTTCTGATGCTTAGGCAGAAAATCCCATATTCCAGTTTGTGCAGTTGCCTCTTGTCCTGATGTTGGGCACCACTGACAAGATCCTGGCTCCTTAAGGTATTTGTGAAGATTGATCAGATCCCCCCCGAGACTCCTCTGTGATGAACTGTCCCAGCTCTCAGTCTGTCCTCATGGTACTACTGCAGCCAGCTGATGATCTTGATGGCCCTTCATTGAGCTCTTTCCAGTACCTCCATGTCTGTCGTGCACTGGGAGGCCCAAAACTGGACACAGTGCTCCAGGGGTGGCTTTGCTAATGGCTGAGAATGCAAGCAGTTATACAGCTGAGAAGTTGCAAATGTAGGTGGTAACACAATTTCAGGCAACTGCGGTGGCCCAGCTTTGGGCTGAGGAACTTGATGTTGCAATTCTGTTTCTGTCTCCATGTCCGTGCGTTCCCTCCACCCCGTCAGCCCGGCACCGAACGTGTTCCCGAACTCCATACACATCACTGGAGGCACTGCACCTCCACTGTAATGTTCACTATTGAGGATTGGAGCGTACTTGTAAATATTGCTGTAAAAATGCAAAAAAAACCTCAGTAACTCCTCTTCAGTTATTTCCACATTGTGGAAAGTACCTGTACGTGTGGCACTCTCTCTTCTACAGCTGCTCTTTACTGTCCAAAATATTGTAGAGGCTGAAATTGCTGTGATTTTGAATGGACTGTGGCTATAGTTTTGGGAGATTTGTTTTGTTGATCTTTTTTCCCAATAAACCAGTATGAAACTTGTTGCCTCAGGAGATCAAGTCAAATGAATTTATAAGAGGCTGTGCACTGTAATATAGCAACATTTCAGCCTTATGCTTAGGGGAAATTGACTGCAAGGATGGGGAAGCAGAGCCATGTATCTTGCAGTGAGTTGTGGCTGGATTTCTCATTCCATTGCTTTCCACTGAAGCATTAAATACTGCTGCTGGAGACAGGATATTAAACCTGCTGCAATCATGTACGTGCTTCTCACAGCTTTTACTTCATAAGAGGTGAATGATCTCCTTTATAATCAAACTTCTGTTCTAGGCCTTGTAATTAAACAACATAATGAAAATTTTGTATAATGTATCTGTAATTTCTAATTTGGGCTTACAAAGGCAAGTTTTAACTTCCCCAGAACTCCATCCTGCTGTGCTTAGGAGCTGGCAGACAATGGGAAACGCTATGTCAGCAAAGCAGAGCAAATAATTGGAACTTTCTGTTGCACTGGGGTGCAGCCTTG
Source organism: Cyrtonyx montezumae (assembly GCF_038088225.1). Taxonomy (NCBI): domain Eukaryota; kingdom Metazoa; phylum Chordata; class Aves; order Galliformes; family Odontophoridae; genus Cyrtonyx; species Cyrtonyx montezumae. Next base: position 19,079,362 of record NW_027072078.1, on the reverse strand, counting down.
CTTTGCTTGCAGTCTCCTTCCTAGGATTTCCTGCAGACAGACCTGTGTTTGCTGACATATCATTTTGAATTAAGTCTTTCAGACTTCCCGTGGCTGGATGAGCCCATCAGTATGGTTTTTGTAGTTGTCAGCTTCCTACAGCCACCTTTGTCCTGCTCTAGCTTCACATCAGGCCAAAAGCTTGATCGCAAACCTCTTGACATGCTGTCTTTGCTTATTCACGTTGGGAAACCGTGGTGTTAGGGCTTGGAGAGAGCTGTGGGGTATGTAGGAGATGCTTAAACTATGTGGCACTCGATGGAGTCTGAGATTTAGCAGATACCTGAGGGTCAACCAAAGTGCTGCACTTACAGGATCAGAACGTACCATCTACATCAATGAGGCTGCCCCCGTGCTAATGAAAAAGACAAAAAGGTACAAGGCTGAGAACAGACTTCTGATGCAGGCAGCAGGGCATGGCTTTTGCGCACATTACTGGCTAGTTTGTTGGCCCTCTGCCAGAGCTGGGGACCTTGCTCAGACTGCCTGCGAGCTTCTCTGGCTCTGCTGCAGTCAGCAGCATCTGGGGGAGCTCAGCACCTGGCCAGCACTGTACAGCATGCTGGTAGGCAGTGTGGCTGCTTTCTGCAGCCTGTGCCTTCATCTCGTCTCCAGTCGTTTAGCCTGGCGTATGTTAGCTTCCTGCAGCTTTTTTAACAGTCATAGAAGAGTTGGTTGGGAGGGAGATGTGGGTGGTGTCTGCTGTGTTTTGTGCCCTACTCGGTGACTGGGATATCACCAGTCCTCAACAAACTTTCTGTGTGGCTGAGTGTTGGCACTTCTCACCTCTGCAGTGCTACGGGAGGCATGAAGCAGGTGAGCGAGCTCAGCTGCCCTTCAGCTCTTGGTTGCTTAGGGGTACGCTTCCTCCTTCATTATCTGCAGTTCATTTTAAATTTCTACCTTTGGTACTAAATTTCTGCTGGAATACTTAGCCTTATAATCTTTCCTTGCAACCTCAGGAGCTTATTAGGCTTCTCATTTCATAGAGTGGGGAGGAGAGAGGTCAGGAAGCAATTAGTGTCTGACTGGAGTGGGGAATTTCTGAATTCCAAGGGTTTCTAAATTGATATTACGATCTTTGTGACTTCATTGCCTTATGTCTTTCTGTATTCTTGGAATTAGAAGAGAATACTTACAATTCCTTACAGGTGTGATGTGAGCAGTAATTACATTACAGTTCCCACTGCCAAATATATGTAATGTTCAGTTATTTAATTTCATATCTGATGGTGAATGTTCCTTCTGAGTGAGGGTGTTTGAAGAGAAACCCCAAATTTTTGTTTGAAGTGTCCCAACATAATTCTTGCTGGGGCTCATGTCTATAGAAGTCGGGGCTGCTACGCACCCTGCAGCTGCTGCACAACATCAGGATGTTGCAGTCATGGTTCTTACTGGCCTGAAGAAAGTCTGTATTTAAAGTTAAATTGCACACCATGAAAAAGGGGTAGCCTGAAAACGGCAGAAATAGCCCCTGAAAGTTCATAGGTTCAGTGATCTGCTACACATTGTTCTAACAACATAACTTGCTACCTATGGAGATGCTTGGAGCACAACGTATAAACATTTGTTTATTTCATGTGGCTTCACTGTCTCTGAAGTAATTATATCTAATCTCATACTAAATGGTTATTTAAGATGAGATGTGGCAACTTATTGTACTTCTAAGTAAAAATGACTTTGGAGAGTACAGCTGAATATTCTGCAGTTGGATCTTTCCATACTTCATTACCTCTGTTCTTGTTCAGGTGCATGTGACAGCATTGCAGCAATGAGTGGAATTCTGAAGAGGAAGTTTGAAGAAGTTGATGGCTCCTCACCTTGCTCCTCCGTACGGGAATCAGACGATGACATTTCTAGCAGTGAAAGCGCCGACAGTGGTGATAGTGTCAATCCTTCCACTTCTAATCATTTTACACGTAAGTACTGATGTTCTGTATCTAAAGAATTGCTTCTGTTCCTCAGAATAAAACACTATAGTTTGATAAAGATGATGGTCTAAAATTAAACATGATAAAATTCACTTTCAGAGAGCTTGTGACTTGCTCAGTGACTTAGAAGACTTGGACCCTTTTGCCTTTGTGTTATCTTTATACAGCATTTGTGATTGTAAAATTGTGAAGGTGCTTGGAAGCCCCTTAATGTTTGCTGTTTGAATTATGTGGCTATTCATAGCAAGTACTGGGGATTGTGCTCGCAGTATTTCAAGCGAGTGCTGTACAGAAGATACTTTTGGTAAGTTTATTTGCTTTCCTTGGACAACTGTCAGCTATCTGCAGTAAGTATTGTATTGGTGAGAGATCTCCAAGGAAGACAATGCTACTTTTTTTTTGTTTGGTTGGGGTTTTTGTTTTGTTTTTTTGAACGGAGGAACATTGTGTATTAGGCACAGAGACATCCATTATGGCAGTAGTTTCTGTTCTTCACGAAGAGGGCATCTGTACTCAGCAATTCTTTTGTGCTCAGATAAACAATTGCTCTTAAGTTGGCAAAGGTAAGTAGGTTATGTGGGCAGTGTGTGTGTGTGTATATACACATATACGATGAATGAATTTACGTTTTGTTTTTGTAGTTTATCATACATGTTGCAGGTGGTTTTGCTGTTTTGATGGTGAACTGTATGTGTTAAAAAGCTGGGTTTTTGTACTTCAGCTCTGCTGTGTATAAATCTATCTACTGGAGCTACTGGCCGTAAAGCTGTTTCTTAGAACTGTGGGCTACGGAATAGATGAGGCGCCTTGTCACCACCCATGTGCACTGTGATCCTTCTAACTGCGTGGTTTAGCTTGTGCCCAGAAGTCATATTTGTGCTGTGTGATATGAAGGCTATTAAAACTGGTTTGTCTGCCTAATGCTGCAGTGCAGTTTGATGTAGGGTCTAGGTGTGAGAATTCAAATCCTCTGGTCTGTTACAGAATGGTCCTCTACAAAGGGTTATGCAGGTGCAACTTTTCTTATGTGTCTACATGTAAGACTCTTCATGAAGTGAATTATATTTAAGATTCAGTATTAGTAGGGGACCTTATAATATGGAAATGCTGTAAAGGAGTAAGTGACCCAGTAAACCCTGGTAGTGGTAATAGGAAACTGTTTGGTGGTGATATTCTCTACATGCTGATCTTTTTAACTTTTGTATCTATTAAAAGACTTACATGATTATTCATCACAGACTGAAAGCGGCCCTTGTACATCAGTCACTGCCACCCACATAGAAGACAGCAATTTTATTGTGAATATGCAAAGAAAGCTAGCAATTCAGAGGAGAAACTTGAGAGACGTTGTAATACATGTATATAACAGTGAGCTTTGTTTATAATTGACACAATAAATGGTTTGATTTCAGAATAAAACCTTTGGGGGAAGCTATAGTGCTTCTGAGTATTATGCTTAGGGGCCCATATGTATGTATCAACTGGCAGTGTCTTCCTTCCAGTCTGTTTTCTTACAAGCAAATCTGAAGCACCATCATCCATCCTTTAGTGACTGGCAGCATGGGGTTTGTAGATCTTGATGCTGACTACAGGTCACTGCAGCATTCACGTTACTTTTGTAACTCAGCCTTTAAAAGCTCTCATGTGGCCCTCAATCTTTTTCCTTTCTAATTGGCCTGACAAAAAGATAATTTTTGAATCACTTGTAGCTACAGCTTTGTTGATGCATCAGTGAGCAGATAGGTTGTTTATAAAGCTATCTACAATCACTGATGCATCTCAGTATTTATATGACCCTTAAAACATTACCTGGTTACCTCGGATATAAACAAGAATGTTTTATCTATCATGCTGCATTAGCATTGAATTCTGTTCAACCTCTCAGCTACTGTGGATCATTCAGATGGGGCAGAAACACCAGAATAAAGCTTTGATGCAAATAACTGTCCCAGTTGTGTGACAGCAGAAAATACATGACTAAGATGTTCATGAGTGATATCTGCTGTGACTACTACAGAGGGGTGGGTGCAGAGTTTCCTTAACAGATCCAGGCAGCAACTGCCCAGGTCACAGGCATCTTTTTCTGAGTCATGAAATGGAATTGTAGTCGTCCTGTGCTAAATAATGTAGCTGCTGCTTTCTGCTACAGGACGTGCATTGCCAGAATGGCTTAATGATTGGTGAGTCTAATATATATTTATATAAAACACAGAGTGTTCTGTAAAGTGCAGACAACTGTTACCATGTCCATAACCAAAAAATAAGTACATCTTGCTTTTTCTTTGTGAGGTATGTATGTTCATATGTCTTCGCATTTTCAGTTCTTGTATCAAACGGTGATCAAGCACATACATTCCACTGACAGATTACATACCATACCATACCATCTTTTATTTACTGTTCTCAGCATCAGAGAGAATGTTCATCTTCAAGCATCATTACAAGTGCGTATACATGGTATTAGGCTCACCAGTATCAATTTTACTATTAAAGATGACTAGAAAGATTTAGAAATGCAAGTACATCCCCATTGCTCTTCTTTTCTTAGGAGTACAGTATGGAGTATTGCTGGGCCGCTAACAAATTAAGATCGTTTTGTGTGTGGCCACTTTAAGAGTTTAGAAGAAGGTATCAAATCCTTGGACATCACTGGGAAGGTTTGGATTCTCTTAAATAACCTTTATGTAAAGGCGGAAGTTTAATTTGGTGGGAGGTCCATAGCAGAAGCCATTACCTGAGCCTTGAGCTTAAAGCTTTTGTTTAATTTCTGGCTAATGACAGAAATCTCAAGGAGCTGGACTTGGAGATGCTAGCTTATTATGGAAGAACACTTAGAAAGCAGAGCTAAGTGCATGTGTTCTTTTTTTTCATGGCATCTTGCAAACATTTTTGTTCCCTGCCACAAGGCGTGGAATTTCCTTGCTACTCAGGAACACGTTCTCTTTGTTTGCTAACTCACATTAGGAAATGCAACCAGGCTGAGAGAGTCTTGATTTTGATTTCCAAAGAAGAGGATACATCTGGGCAGGAAATGCAAAGAAATTCAGTGGAGTGAATTTCTATGAGCTCAGATGCTCATACAGAATGATAGAGCAGAGTATGCAAGAGATCCTGCCTGCTGTCTCTCATCTGCAGTAATGACTGCTGTAGAAGGAGTTTTTAAAAAGCATAAATAGGGATCAGGAGGCTGGCTGATTTTTAGAAGGATTTGTGGTTTTAATTCTGTGTTTGTAGTTTTGAAAATTTCTCTCTGGTAAGTGCATTTCACACAATGTACACAGGGGCAGTTTTTCTTTAAACGAAGCATTTGTTGAAGACATTCACCACATGTGCAAAATGCCTGAAAATGCAAATGAATGGCGAGCTAACCGGAGTCCTATCTGTATGAACTGTCTGATCACACAGGTCCGTGAGGTGGGACAGAGGACTGACTGTAGTCTTAAGAGAGTTCGGCAAATGCAATTGTTATGCATGGGCGTTCCTACAAGGATCCAGTGGCGTCCGCACACTGCTCAGAGCTAGGGACAAGGTCAGAAATAATCATCCAGGAAACAGCAGCTGGCATTTAGAGCAAATAGGGAGGCAGAGAGTGGTTAACTGTCTCTACTTCTCCCTGCAGGATAATTGTATTGCAGAGTACAGAATGTGCGCTGTTGTAGTGAGTGTGGAAGAAAAGTGCTGCGGGTACAGGGCGGTGAGGAAGGAAACATACGGCTTTCTTTGAGATTTCACCAGTAAATTTCCAGCTTTTACCATGCAGAGAATTGTAACATTTCTGTAAGATTTTAAACAAGACTCTGATTGAGGTGAAATGTTAACTGAAGCTTAAATGAAAATCGTCAAATGTCAAACCAGCCTTTTTCAGAAACCATTTCAGTTGGGCACAAATCTAGCATTACACAGGTGTTCCTATCCAGCCACTCCTGTGGGATGAATTTAACCTTGGATTTACCACAGAGGGAGGTACGAGAAGGATGGAGCAGTGAAGCTCTGTTAGGGTCAGTGTTACCATTCCAGTGTTCCTGGAAGCTATTTCTAGAATACTCTGATTTCCCAGGCTTTTGTTTTCAAAGAAGACTGTGGAGCAAGCTGGCTTTGGTCAGTGATATCCGACCTGGTGAGGCTCTGCCTGCTGTGTCACTAGACATGATGGAACGCTGCACGGGAGTCACTGAGCAGCTGGCGATCGGTGTTAATCCTTCTTGCCATGATGGTTTATGTGGCATGAAGAGTATGTAAAAAGCAGATAAATGGGGTAGTAGAGTACAAGAAAAGCTGTGCTTCTTCCTCTCTAAGACAGTTTTAATCGAAAGGGATGCAGTTTTTTCCCAGCCCTTAGGAATATTCATGTGCCTAAGACATTTCTGTGATGGTGACAATGAATTGCCTTGCTCTCATTGATGTGAGAGTGCTAGTAATCTGCCGAGTGGCCATATGGTTTACATTTATTTTAATGCGTCTTTGACATCAGGAGAATAGCTGAGACGGCAGAAGAAAATGCTTATGTTTTGGAGTTCAGCCAGAACTCAGATTATTCATGTTTAGTAATCAAAGAACTACCAGTTTGATCAGTAGAAAATGTTTGAAAATCATTACGGGCTTAAAATGTCACTCACATCAGGATTTTGTAAAATTGGGAAGTATGCTTTGCATTTCACAGCTGAATACAGCTGTATCAGGGTCTGTTCCCAGGTGTGGGGGTTCTGGCTTCTATTTTGGTCATGAGATATATGGAATTAAGTGCTCTGTCTTTCACAGGTTTTTTGCTGCTGTAGGTCCACTGCCCAAAGAACAAAATGAGGATGTGTAAAGCAGATGAAAAGCATGGATGTATAGAGCATTACTTGTATACGAGAGTCATCTGTCAGTACATCATTGCTGCGCCTTACCTGTTTCATCAGTTATAATTTACTCATGCATAAATGAGACTTGGATGTTTCTCCCAAGAGTACACTGAATTTTGGAGGTGCATTAATTCATAATTAGGTATGAGTATGTGAATGCTGGTTGTGTAGAAGAAGGTTGTCCTGCAGCACACAACTCTTGTTTCACGTTGCTGTGCAGCTTTATGAACAAATTGTTGAAAAATCTCAGTTTCTTAAATTAGTGCTGAACAATATAGTCCTGCTTCTGATGGAAAAGGAAGGGCTGTAATGAAAAACCTGATGTCTGGTATTAGGCATTGTGGTGTTCTGTCATCTCCGGCTTGCGGTGCAGTCGTTGCTCAGTTTTGCAATTCTTGGACTTCCCTTGAACGTTCAGTCACCAGATATGTAAGCCAGGAATGGTGCACAAAGAGAACTGGCAGAATTGCCATACGTAGTCATTAAATAATTGTAACTCCTGGGGATAAAGAAAACTGCTATAAGGAGGAGAGGCTAATAGCTGAGGAAAAGATGAATAAATGCATTGCACAGTGTCTTAAGTGCACGCATATCACAAACGTGGATAACAAAAAGGCATGAACAAAGAGCAGGTGGTGTTTCTAAGGTGAGTTAGCCATCCGTGTTTTCCTTACAAAGTTTTCCTTTAAGTCTTTTGGCCTGACCTTTAGGAAGCCTGTTTACAGCAGGTTCAGTTTCCAGAAGCGTGCTACTGAGTGAGTGCTGCATGCATGGGGCTCAGCACTGCCTGCAGCCAGCCCAGAAAGTGCAGCAGCTGCTCTGGCATGATGTGTGCAGACCTGGGAAGGCCTGTGGGACCGGGCACGATGCCACTGGAGGCAGCCAGCTGCAGGCAGGTTATTAACTCTGGCTCTGTTCTACTGAACCACTCTAATGTCAGATGCCAAAAATCAACATTTGAGCTGTTGCTTCCATTTCAAAGGATGAATTCTGGCAGCGCTCTTTGAAGATGTCTGTGTCTGAAGACCTTGTTCAGATATAGTGACGTTTTCTGAGGGACAGTTCTGTAGCAGTAATTACATTAACAGCATCATCCCTCCTTTTGGTAATAGTTTCTGTGTTGCAGTACATATTCGTTATGTCCTTCTGCTGTGTCTTAAGTGGTGTCCTTAGCGGTTATTACAACTGATTCAAACCTACTGTTAAAGGTGCAGTGCGTGCAAAATAACATATGGATCTGAATCCTGCTAAGATGGTGGAAGAATCTGAGTTTTAGTCAGCTTGTAGCGAAAATGACTGAATGAGCTATAGAACACTGTCCCCGGTGCTAGAAAATATTGAACATTTCCATTCAATATATAATACTAATTTCCTTTGAGAAATCGCACAAAGGCAGTGAGAAACTGAGAAAGACTTGTGGAAGTGCAGCAGAACATGTGTGTGTGGTGCCTTTGCAGGGCTGACTGTGCTCCTCTGTGTGCCCACCGTTACAGAGTGGCTGCAGCTCCCCTGGCATGCTGACAGCAGCTTGCTTGTGTCCTCAACAACGGGACACCAGGGTATCTCTGATTTCTGTTTCTGGGTAACCAAGAGCAATCCTGTATTCTTTTGCAGTTCCTGCCTTCTCTGTTCTTACAAACAACGTTGTCATAAATACACTCTGGCTTCTTCCTAACAGTAGGATAGAAGAGATGACGATGGAGTTAGCTGTGGTGCCTCAGCTCTTCCTTTAATAAGCTCGTGTGAGACAGAAACAAACCCAAAAGATAGGATGTGTTTCAGAAATAAATAATTGCATATGATCTGAGGCCTCTGAATGCTTACATGCTTACTTAGGAAGATTAGTGTATAAATTGTCTAACTAGAAACTACAATGTTAATAAATGAAAGCATGAATTTTAATGACCTTTACAACAAATGTATGTTGGATCTCGCTGTATTCAGTGCGGTTGTATAATGCTGTGCTCGTTTTGTTGCAGTTAGAGTACTCCATCATTTTCTTGGAGTTCAGCTTATCTCCATTTTAACACCATTCTTGTCAGTGACAAAACAAAACCCTTGATGGTGTAGCACTGATAATGTAATGGCTAAAAGTGAGAAAAACTAGAAAAAGTTGAGGAAATGTATTAATGGGTTCTTTACGATAGCTCATGGCAACAGCAGTCTTACTGAGACAGCTGACCAAACATTTAGGCATAAACATATGGTGATGTTGTAAATATTGACAACACACACGGGCATCCCTGCCCCTCCCCAGAAATCCACACAGTGGGAAAGCTTATTCATAAAGTGTCACTGTTACTGTAGATGACACTCTTTGTTTTCCAGATGGAATTTGTTAGATTGCACGGCCTTTTGCCTAGCTTCATTTATTAGTGTGTAGACTGTAAATATAAATCCAGGTTTATTTCTTTATTTATTGAAAGTGGTGTAATTCAGCTCTTCCACAGAAACTGACAGAAGAATGGAAGAACTTTTATTCCAGCATTTAGTACTTCTGCCGGTAAGCAACCATGTCAAATATTCCATAGCTGAGTCTAAAAAAATTGCTCTAAATTTAAGTGTTATGAAGATAATAGATGAAGATTCAAAGGTATTTGCTAGCTTGTGTGATCTATGGCCACAATTACCTTGTAGTTCCTCATGAAGCACACACCACACACATATATATGTATGGTTAACCTTCTGTATTTTCTTCCCTTTGATGTTTACCGTGGTTTTATCTGTCATCTCATTTGTGGCTGGCTGTTCTACATAGAAGAAGTGCTGTTTGTCCTTCAGTAGCCATCAGCGCTTCTTCCCAAACACAGCCAAGATCCAGTTGAAGTCCAAATAGCATCAATAGTACTCCATCAGAAACTGGACACGTTTCAGGATGACTGAGACACCTCCTTCAATAGGAGCAGGATATTTTAATATGTGCTTTCCTGTGCATAAGAGCAATAGGCAAAGAACCTTCTGATTCATGGGATATTTACCTTCATTCTTAATTGACAGAGGATGTCATGATATCAAAATTATCCATCTTCCGAGCTTATTAAAGTTCTGGTTTTATTAAAAGCATAAGTTTTGTTTTGAAACTGTGGCATGTATATTAAAAATCACTGCATTACAGTAGGTCTTCATATTAAGGAAAATAGGCATAACCCTATCAAACATTCCTTTCTAACATCATAGGCTTCTGGCCCAAGTAAAACCTCCTGTACGTATTTTTGACAGGCTTTGTTGATAAGGAGTGTCCTTAAACTTTTAAGTTTAAACACGTCTAATGTCGCAGAATTTCTTCTAATTCTTCTATGTACATCCTGTACCTTTCTGCAGTACCCTTCACCAAGGGCCTGAAAGTGAATGTGGTTCTTTATCCATTTTATACTTGTAATTTAGCAAACCTGCGGCATGTCTGAAGAAGTGTGTGGTATTTATTGTGCCTTTAGCTGCTTCTCAGTAATTATAAAAATAGTATTTCAGTGTTTCACAGAACCCAAATTGTTTTCTATGATTGTGTGATTAGGGGATAATCTGTATGTAACTTAGTAACAAGAATATATTTTCCTATATATCTTCTTTCTCATACAGTTAGACCATTATGGTTTTTTAATTAATGTAAAAAGTTTGAGTTTTCTACCCTTTTGAGGCTCAACATTTTGCTACTTAATAATTGGAGAATGAATGAACTGTGTTTTAACTGTGACAATAAACCAAACCTATTTCAAAACGGAGGCTGAAGGCCAAGTGCTCCCAGCCTCTAGAGACAGTGCAGTTTTAGATTAGCAACATAGATCATGTTGTTCTTACAGCTTTTATGGAACGGTTCCAAGCCTTTCAGAACAGTCAGGCACCTTTTAAATCATTTTCCTGCTTGAGATCTGGCAATTCAGTTGCTCATTCACGCCTATCCAGTTGTTGCCTCTAAACTGCAGAGCAATAGCTTACCTACTTTCTTGACACCCTATTGGCATTTTCAGTAAATCAAATGAATCGGACTGCTGGTTTGTCCTAAAAATCAAGGAGGGTCTGTACTGTTTGTATCTCTTACTTTGCTCTAAAAACTCGCCACTGTTACCAGTGGGAAGCGACAGATCAGTAATTACTGCAAGGAGTTGAAAGTGTCATTAAAATTTGGCATTTATTTTTAAATAAATCCTTTTCCTATGAAACTGCATGTTTGTATAATGAAAACTGAGCAAGTGTGAGAGGAATCAGAAAGTAGTTTTAGCAGTAGGACCAAGGGAGAACAGTTTTAACCGTAAAGAAGGGAGATATAGGTTAGACTAGGGGAAAATTCTTTACTCAGAGGGTGATGAGGCACTGACCTGGTTGCCTAGCCTGGGTGGGGCCCTGTGCAGCCTGCTCAGGGGTGGCAGCCCCTGGAAGGGACCGTAAAGATCACGCAGATCCATTCTGTGCTTTTCTTTTAGAAAAGACCTGCTTTTATGATAGTAGAAATTTCTGAGAGTCTGAAACACTAAGCATACTGCCTTTGTAGTTTATCCAACACTAATTTCACACATGTTAAAGTATAAAAGATAGAAGTCTTTTTTGCAGATGTGATCGAGCACTTTAAAGATGGGCTAGCAAATCTGTGCTGGAGCTCTGCATTCCAGTGATGCCTACAGGTTCGAGAGAGAATTGGGGCTGTGGTTCTCCTGACTCCTGTCATACGTGGTGTCTGTGTGTTGTGCTGGGGTTTGAGGAAGTGCCCATTGGTAGATCAGTCTCTTTGAGGTGGCAGTGTATAAGAAATTCATTTTTCTGGGATTTGTTTGTAAAAAGGGCTTTGCATACATGGTAATTTTCTCAAATCTTATCGCCTCGTTTAGACTGCACTTCTCTGAATGGCAGTGTGTGCACAGCATGTACATGTTAAAGTAAATGGAACTACTCAGATGACAGCTTTGCTGTCTGATTGCAAGTTATCATACAGGTAATCGTTAACGTAATCTGTATCTGTTCAGCTTCTTCGATTCTGAAGAGAGAGAAGCGGAAGAGAACAAAAAATGTCCATTTTAACTGCGTTACTGTGTATTACTTCACAAGAAGGCAAGGCTTCACCAGTGTCCCCAGCCAAGGGGGAAGCACGCTGGGAATGTCCACTCGCCACAACAGTGTGCGCCAGTACACGCTGGGAGAGTTTGCGATGGAGCAGGAGAGGCTTCACCGGGAGATGCTACGAGAGCACCTCAGAGAAGAAAAACTCAATTCCCTGAAATTAAAGGTAAAACTCGTTAACTTTGAGCCTTGCCTTATGTATTTTCAAGAGCAGTTATATGGGCCCAGTGTGCATCTTTTAAACAACCTCCTTCTTGCTTTCAAGTCTAATTTCAGTGAAAGTAATTGCATTTTGTATTTCATCATTTTATTTTGCTGAAGATACATACATTTTTTTTTGACATTATGAATTGCTGATGTAGTTTTTGTCAGTGTGTACCTCAAAGTGCTTTAGAAGGATGTGGTTCTTTATGTACTTTGTTTTCTATAAAGAAGATGATGAAGGCAGAGAGAGACTGGAACTTAGTCTGAAATTAGGGTCTGGAACTGCCTCAGAGCCCTGGCAGAGTGTCCTGTTCAGTCCAAGGAATTACAACATCTTAAGTACAGAAAGCAAAACACCTTATTTTCTTTGCCTATCTTACTAAATTTGGCAAATTTTATGGAAAATATAGAAAATGTTTTTTATGTATCAATTTATACAATCATGCATCTTTAGTATTTCACCAAAAGTTGTCTGTTAAGAAATAAACATCAGACAAATTAACTTGCTCTGTCAGTTCAGCTTGACTATGGTTTTGAAGCTGTCTTTTTAACTCTTTAACAACTTTTTAACTTGGAGGAAGGAAGCTGCATTTGAGAAGAGAAGGGGATTGCATTTTTGAAGTTTCCCTTCTGCTTCTTTCAAAGTGATAGCAAAATCTCAGTTTTTGTTATTTTGTTTAGTGAATGAAAAACTTCAATGTGATGGCATATGCTACCTGTATTTTGGGTTTGTTTTCAGATAAATTCTGTAATTTTAAGTAAGTGAACAATATTGAGAGCTGTGGCTGAACTTCTGTGCTCCACAGTTCCTACTTTTTATTGTGTGATACTGTAGTGCTTTGTCAGGTACTGCTTTATACGTGCAAAGGATGAATGGTGTTTGTGACCTCTGTCTGTCTGAATACCTGAAGAAGTGCACATGACCCTTGCTGCTACAATTTTTTTTTTCACTCTCCTATTTTTTTTCTTATTTGAATGGCCAAACGATTCTTAAATAACTGATAACATTTGAATTGTTTGGTGGAAAAAAAAGCAAAAGACAAACAAAAAAACCCCACCAACCTAACACAAGTCAGGACAGAGGCAAATAAGAGAAAGACGTTTTAAAAGGCTGGAAGCAACAGGCTGGAGTTAATCATTTATTGCTATTTAGAGATTATACCTGTAAACATCACAGGATCTTCAGAGCATCAAGTAGGAATTAAGCTGTGATTCTGAGGCTTGGCAGACTTCCAGGAAGAGCTGTTTGGCTATTCACTTGATTTCTAAATGAAAGCAGAAAGGAAAGGCTGTAGGTTATTAAGGTGAACATGTCAGCAATCGAATGATCAGTCAGTGGCTGGATCTAAAGTACTGCACATCTGCACAGAAAAATAAAAATGAGAAATTGAAGAAAGTTTGTTCTGATTGATCAGATTGATTGCAAGACTGAAAATGATCGTGCAAAGAGAAAGTAGTGTTTTCTGTGCTTTGTTATGGTTTCAAGTTTCAGCTTCTCTGATTGATTTTTTCCATTGGATTGAAATATGCAAGGTAGAGCACTTTCTCTCTTGTACGACTCGTTGAAAGAAAGGAAGAAAAAAGGAAATATGAATATTTTGGAATTGAGTCTTTGCAACATTGGGCAGTATTTATTATTTTTACTTGCCAAGTGAGGAGCCAAGTAAGAAACCTCTGTTAATTAAAAGCTGATGATAAAGACTTTATAGTCATCTTGGAGTCACTGTAGTCATGTAACAGCAGCACTTCGGTGTAAGCAGTGCTGACAGTGGCATAAACACTGTTAGCAGCAGAGTGTGAAAATTGTAATGGCAATCTGGGCATAAAAGCCATCTTGTCAAGATGAAAGGTACAAGGTAGGCTTTACTTAAATATGTTTTCATTTGCAGAAATGTTATGAGTAAACACAACAGGTTAGTTCAGTACTCATTGCTTATTCGTAAATTCTCTTCAGGACAAGATATTAAAATGATTTGCATCACCCTGAGTGACGTTAAGGCTCCCGAGTCTGCAGACCAATAGATAAATCAGCACAGATTTTACTTATTCTAAAAACAAGGCAAATGCAAATAGAAAAGGATGTGGGCTTGTCTCTGTAAATAACATTCTAGCTCTTTTTCCATCTTCTTTTGTGTTCTTTTTATGTTAGGGAACATGCCTGAAAGGTAAAATGTTAGGGAGCCACTAGGACAGATCTCTGCTGGTCTGCACATTTCTATAAGCTATGTCGTCTTATGAAACCTACATGTGATTGTGGTGCTGCATGTGGAAGCATATATGTTCAACAATTTCCAAGAAGAGAAACTTGCAGTACACTCACTAACTGCATTAGACATATGTGACTTAACTGAATTCGTGCAAATTGATTATGGAACAATCAAAAATTGGTAAATTAGTTTTAGTATTAAGGCAGAATGTTCAGTTTTCAATTTTCCAGTCCTGTCTAGAAGCTTGCAGAAATCTTCAGCTTACTCGATTCATGTAGCTGGACAATACAAGTGGAAGCCAGTACAGGTATTATACAAAATTGTTTGTTTTTTTCTAGAGTGCACACTAAAAATACATCTTCTGTATTGGTTTCTTTTGTGTGAAATTGTAAGGAATAACTTTCAGGTAGGGCAGGCAAAGGTATCTAACCTGAATTTGTCACCTTTTACGAAGGTGAAGTGCTTTTCTTGCAAACTCATGACGTGTTCATCAGCATGTGCTGTATCCTGGTGTTATGAATTAACCTTCAGCTTTATGAGAAAAACGTTGCCCATCTGCATATCAGCTTTAACTCTGATGTGTCATACTGCGACACTAAGAAATCATAATGCTGTCCTGAGGCTTTGAATTGAAAAATATATTATTTGATGGTTTTTGATAATCTTCTCTCTGTAGTTAACCAGTTGATTGTTTGAGACATGTTCAAAGCTTTTGGTTTCAATAATTCATTTGTTCTTTGCGTGACAAAATGGAGAAAACATCAGAGAATACAAGGGAGTCATCCAGCAAAGGAGTGAAAAGGAGCTGAAGCGCTTTGAAATTACAAATTGCTGTCTAATCTCGCTTGATGCCTACGCATGTGACTGTAGTCTGCAGGATGCATACAGCCCCGGACCGGAATTCACTCCTTAATGCTTCATTGCTACTTAGCAAAGCAGTTGAGCTTAGCAGGAGGAGGAGAAATATGCAGCGGGCTGGGCATGGTTCTGTAGGTGCCCCTTCTGAAGTATTTACCTCATCAGTCAGAGCCAGTATTCATGACAAAAATAATTACCATTGCAGGAATTAGAATTCTTCCCTTTTCCTAGTTTCAAATTTAAATTATGACAGACAAACAGTGATCTGCTTAAGGACTGGTTTGAAGCGTGTATAATTAAAACTGGAGAATTTAGAAGTCTTATTAGGTAAGCCATTTTTATATTAAATGGAAAAAGACCAAAGCAACATAACTACATGATATTTAGTTGTATCTAGGTAACAAAATGAAGAATGAACATGATGCAGGCTGCCATCTGGATATGATGTTCAGCCTGAGCTGCACATACTGTGGGAAATTCCCACCTGCTGCCTTCAGATTTACCTGTCTCTCACTGTAAATAACAAAGAAAAAGACTTCTAATGTTGTTTATCCTACCTTGCTGAACTAAGATGTTGGAGTACCTCATATAGGGTGCCTGGCCACTGTAAAGCAAGGTGAGTAATGGGAAATACAGTGAGAATACATCATAAAGATAGATAGATAGTTTGAGAGGACATTTTCAACATGCCTGCATTTCAGATGAAGGGATGAATGTAGATTCATGTAAAACTAGTTGAACGTGAACTAAAATGAAGGCACTACGTTCTGAAGGTTGCACTTATGGAAAAAGAGCAAGAATACACTACAAAGAAACGGTAACACCTATAAAGGTAGAACACTCCTGCAATAAATAAATATAGTGCTGAATTGCTATGATGATTATTGATCTAAGAAGAGATTTTCCTTTTGTAACATGAAGACCTTACGTACACTCTGTGTGAGCACTGCAGTCAGAATACTGAGGCTCCTCCCATCTGAGGAGATGAGTATCACTTTTAACCTGATGGTACAAGTAGGAAATAAATTAGTGGTTTCTTCTGTGATTGTCTTAAGCAGTTACTATAAACACAAAACTCCGATTAGAAAAAAAGTAGGTCGTCAGTAGGAGTACACCATTGAGTAATTCCATTATGCTATAAAATGACAGTTAGAATCCAAAAGACTTAGAAATATAAATGGGAAATTAAAAATGATAACACAGCTGAGAACATAATAAAAACAGCAGGCGGGGCATAGGTAAGATTCTGGACTGCTTTGTTGGGGTGCTAGATGGTGCAGTTGTTTTGTTTCTTTACATAACAGCTTTCCCCATTCATAACTTATTACACATTTATATATTTAAACATAGAAACTATAGTTACATAGAGTTGTCATGTATAAGCACTTTGTTAATTGTTCTGTGTAACAGATGACAAAGAACGGTACGGTGGAATCTGAGGAGGCTAATACCTTGACACTGGATGACATTTCTGACGATGATATTGATTTGGACAACACTGAAGTAGATGAGTATTTCTTTTTACAACCTCTGCCAACAAAAAAGCGAAGGGCACTGCTACGAGCTTCTGGAGTGAAGAAGATTGACGTGGAAGAAAAACATGAGCTGCGGGCCATCCGGCTGTCCAGAGAGGACTGTGGCTGTGACTGCCGTGTGTTTTGTGATCCAGAAACTTGCACTTGCAGTCTTGCAGGCATAAAGTGTCAGGTAAATGTCTACATTATTGTCATTGGTTAACTAGCAGGGGAAGGGGTGTAGGGGTTGAGCGTGCATGTACTTTCTATTAAGGTGGTAAGTACCTAAAGATTATTAAGTGAATTATTAAAAAATAACATTTGTGGATCTTAAAGTAGTTTAAGGCTCAGATTTAAGAGTATGCAGTATGCACTATAAATTATCCTCTTAAACACCTGTATTTATTTTATTATTGGTTTAGGCACATACATTGTTCAGTTTTTTTGGGTTTTTTTTTTGGTTCATACATAAATATTTTCCTCCTCATGTTCCCCTTTGGCCTTTATCTAAACATGCAAATGGAAACAGAAGAATCAGTAGCCTGCAGATTTCACAAGGGTATGTAGCTTTTGTTTTAGAGACAATTCACATACTGTCCAAATGTGAATTATAGTCCAAACTCACTAAGAAGTAATACATCAAACTGCAGTACTGTCCTCTCCTTAACATGCATGATACTTACCATGCAAGCATGAAAAACTGCATGTAGGCAACAAAACGTAGCTGGTAGTTTTTTCTCTCTGCAGATTTAATGGTATCGCACACTGTACGTATAGCTGTAAATGTCCAAAAATAGGAATTCCCTAAAAGATGTTCCTGATAATTACCATGAGTAGCTGTTATGCAGCTGAGCTCACTTCTTTCTAAATGCATTTTTTTTTCATCATTTCTTAAATCCCAGCTAAATTTTCTTTGCTTTTCTAAGTAATATATTCCCTTTGCTTCTCCTGTTTTCATCTTCACATCTGGGGAAGATGTACTAGATTGTTTCACATGGCTCTCTTCTGCATCACATTTGATGTTTAGGCATTATAGTGTAGATAAAAATCCAAGACCTTAAGCTAGTTAATAGAACTACTTGATTTGTGAATTCAGTCATGCTTTTTATATACTTACTTAAGATGGATTAGACATACAGATATTTATTGGACACGGATTATTCTTACAAGTACTTCTCAGGTGGATCCCACGTCACTTCTGTGTATCTTTAGGCTGTCGTATGACCAGGTTTGTGCTATGTATTGTTAATCTGTATTCTCTTTCTTAAAAGGTGGACCGTATGTCTTTTCCATGTGGTTGCACTAAAGAAGGGTGTAGCAATACAGCAGGTAGAATTGAATTTAATCCTATCCGTGTACGGACTCACTTTTTGCACACGATTATGAAACTTGAATTGGAGAAAAATAGAGAACAGCAAGTTCCATCACTAAATGGCTGCCACAGTGAGATAAGTGCACACACTAGTTCTATGAGTCCGGGACCCCATCCTGTTGAATATTCAATTGCAGAAAATTTTGAGATTGAAACTGAACCTCAGGCTGCAGTTATGCATTCTCAGTCAGCTGAGGACTTGGACTGCCCTGGGGAAGAGGAGGAAGAGGAAGATGGGAGTAGCTTTTGTAGTGGAGTTACAGATTCTAGCACTCAGAGTTTAGCCCCTAGTGAATCAGATGATGATGAAGAGGAAGAGGAAGATGAGGAAGATGATGAGGAAGAAAAAGCAGATGACTTTGTAGAAAGTATGGGCTCCCATGCTGACATGGTGCCTCTTCCTTCTGTCCTTTGCTACTCTGATGGAACTGCTGTGCATGAAAACCACTCTAAAAATGCCTCATACTATACTAACTCTTCAAATCTGTATTACCAAATAGAGAACCATGTTGCTGGCACTGCTAACCAGATCGCTGAGACTTACTCAGAAAGGGATGCTGTCAAGAACGGTAGTCTTTCTCTGGTGCCTTACAGCATGACTTCAGAACAGTTTGTCAACTACACTCGGCAATCAGAAGAAACTTTTAGCAGCCCTCATTACCCTTCTGCAAACCCCTCTGTGATTGTTTGCTGCTCATCTTCTGAAGGTGATAGCAGTGCTCCATGTAACAGTTTATACACTGAGCATAGGCCAAGTCACCCTCAAGTGGAATTTCACTCATTCTTGAAAGGTCCTTCTCAAGATGGATTTGTTTCAGCTTTGAATGGCGAGAGTTGCATACAAGAGCACCCTGCTGAGAATACACTAGTCCTCTCAGAAAAGAGTAGACTGCACGAAGAGTGCATCAAATCACCAGTGGTAGAAACAGTACCTGTTTAATATTAAAATTATTCTAAGACTGACTTCCTGTAATAAGATGCACTCAATTGGATTTCCTAGAACCTTACTTTTTTCTTTTTTTTAAGAGGTAGACAACACTTGGGCTATAGTCAATGTTCCAGACACAACTTTCGAGCTACATTGCCAGTGGCACCGCACAGGATCACTTCATGTACAGAGTAAAAAAAAATCAAACCAACGTCAGACTGTCTGTTGCTAAAAGTAAAACACGTAAGTAAAAAGAACGCACCTAACATATTTCAAAGTAGCCTACCTGTCAAGTATGTGGAACCTGCCAAGCTATCTGAATCAAAGCTTCGTGTTCTTGATTGTCGGGCCTGTGCAAGATTGTTAAAAACGATAGTTTGAAATAATCATGTTTAAAGTCCTAATTTTCAACGTACCTGAAAAAAAAAGGTAACTTTAATGTAAAAGTAATTACTGTACAAAAAAGTTTTAATTGTTCTGTACTGTATGTATTTTATTTATGGTAGTTTAGTATTCATGTTTTGATAAAAATGAACAGCATGTTCATTTGAACAGAAGATCAATAGCTAGTAAGAAAGAGCATGACCGATTTTCATCTAGAGTACCATGTATTTTTTAAATAAATACCATTTCGGATAAATTAACTCACTTAAAATGCATTTTTAGAGTACTATTTTCTCTTTTTACTGTTCTTTACCAACAGAAGAGCAAGAAAGGGGGCACTACATTTTATTTTTAGAAAGGTGAAAGGTAGACAATCCTCCATCAAAATTAAAATTGGTGGTATTTCCAGAAGTAGCACCCCTTCCCAAAGAAAGAAGATCTCGTATATAATGTGGCAAAGCAGTAACTTAAGTTTGCACAGCACCTTTTAGGCCAACAAACATTCAGATACTTACGCACTTTAGTGCTATTTTGCAGTAGTGTTTCAGTTATACGAACTGTGAACTATTTTGGAGAAATACCATGGCTCCAGACTCTGAGGTGTATGTAAGCTCTTAAAATCCATTGTAGCAAAACTTGGATGTTTTCCCAAGCCAGTGTATGAATAAGTCAGTCAGTCAATACTAAAAACAAACAAAGAAACAAAAAACAATGACATCAAACAAATGAATCTTGTTGATCACAGTTTAAATGATGCACAGAACCCAATGTGGAAGTGTCTAGATTTTCCTGTTTACCAGTTTTTTATGAAATACAAAGGTTTTTGTGGACTGCAAACTGTCACTCGAGTCACTTGATCTAATTAAAAACAAGTATAATCAATGACAAAACACAGCTTCAGAGATTTTAAATCTGCTCAAGTCTGCAAGCAGAATAGCACACTCACCGTATGGATATCCGTTACTTTGTACTCCATTTATTTCAAAATTAAATGGAAAATAAAATGCCTGCTGTATTACAGCCTTTAGTTTATGAGCAGACATTGCCTTCTTAAGGAAGTGTACTAGCCTGCTTTTCTGTACACTGATAATTCTCTACAGGCTTACTCTGATTTCAGAAGCTATTTTAATTTTGTTCTAATAATGAAATATTATCATATGTCATGTATAGTGGCAGTGAAAACCTCTTTTGTTTGCCAAAATAAGAATCAGCATCTTATTTTTCATCTGTTAAATCCCAATGGTTAGCTGTATGCACGTAAACAGAGTGTAAGTTAATTTTTGCTCTGTGACAGTGGTTCTTCTGGTTAGAGCTCTTTACAACATCACATACAGTACTCCAGTAGAAAAAAAAACACCCAGCTTTAAAACATGCTTTTTTAAAAAAATAAACTTAATTATTTTAGTGAGATCTGGGCATCTAGTTTGCTGAGATAGATAAGCAGTTTCTGATTTTCTGTGCTAAATTAGCAAAATATTTTTTTACTTGATGTAGAAATTGGAAAGGTTTTTTTATTTATTTGTTTCCACAAGTCCTATGCATTGTTTTATCTGTCACAAATTGTATCAGAAAGTCCTGGTTGTCTTGGGACCAGAATCCATACTCACAGCATACTCTTGTGTCCTGGAAAAGTGCGGTCATGTTGATTAACTGCCACAGCAGTTCCTTAGGCCCTTGCCCTGCTGCTCTTTGTCACTGAATGAATGCTCTAGTCTCTTTCTGTGCAGGCTGAGGAGCCAGGTAGATGCATGTGTTCTCCACTTCCACATAGCAAATACCTGTCTTCAAAGAGAAACACCTTAGTTCGTAAAACGTTCTGCATGTAAAAATAAGATTCTGTCCAGATATTCTACAGCAAATGTAACAAGTCTCTGTACACAGGGATCTTGCGTGAACAGCAAGCTTAAATCAAGGCAATCTTACAACACCAGCACCAAAAGCACAAATCCCTTCCTGAGCTGGGAGAACAATTGTGAGTCAGTAGCAGCATTTTAGTCTGTGTTGGCTACTGAAGCATCATGCACACCTTACCAGGGTATTACTCTCAGGGGAAAGGTAAATGAAATATTTTTGTTTCATTATTCACCCCCTTCCTCAGCAATAAGAGATTATTTTCTTGGGCCCTATACTTTCAAACAACAACAAAAAAATACCTTTAATAACAGTAGCAAGCACAGTAAGCAATTAACTTTATAAAATTTAGCTTTAAAACACTGAGACAATAGCTAGTTACTTTGTATTTCTCTTGGCACTGGTGTCAGAGCCCAGAACTCCTCAATATTAGCATCTATACATTTCTGAGTACATAGATATATATGCCCTAAGCTTGTGCCATAGGGGCACAGGGTGAATACAGCTATGTTATGTTCTCTGAAGTGTACAGCACAAGGTAACGAGGAGCTTACAGACAGGAGAAAAGCAGTCGTGACTGGGCCAAGGAATGCTTGCTATGGTATTGGCCGTTGCTTAAAAGTAGCTAATGCCACAGCCCTCCCCAGAACAAGGTACTCTAGTTTAACTGAACTCCAGAGTTGTAGAAATCAGCTCAGTCAAGATTCATACTCCCTGCTCAGACTTTTTCATGTTTAAGTTAGAAGACCAAAGTAATCATCTTCATAGAAACAAAAATAAACTTAAATCACAGGCTGAAGAATGTTTTAGTCTTACATTCTGGGCTAATATATGTACATCTGATGCATCCTACTTCCCACTTAGTGTGTTAATATTGGTCATATCATTTTGGGCAAACTTATTTCTATGTACTAAAAGTATTATATTGGTAGATGATAAATGGCAGTATTTACTTCAGTATAGATATGGCTTATCATTTTTGGAAACGTTTCCTGATAGCTGTATCAGCTTTTTCTCCTAACATATTTTGATACCGATAAGCACTCAAAAAGAAGTCAGATAATAAACTGGCAGATAATTTATGATTACATTAGGTCGGTCAGAAAAATACATAATAACAAAAGCAATTCCCCCTCTGTTAAAATCGAATTTTCACAGAGAAAAATCAATGGAACAGCACATAAAACTGAATGCCTTTTTTGCTCCTAATGTAAACTTTGCCTCTCTTGGAAAAACACGTTGTTGAAGTTTATGAATAAAGCTTTAATAGATGTTGAAAACAAAACCAGTAAGTTTCTGGCAAAATTGCAGTATTTTTTTCCTAAGGGCTTCAATTCAACTCAAACCCAGTAAAACATCCTTTAAAAAATAATAAAGAAACAGTCAGTAAAGCTTTCTGATTTTTTTTAATCCCTTTTTTTTTTAATCAGCTGTATACCACTGAGAGAAGAAACTTTTAAATGTGTGAAGTTTTACTATTTTACATAATTGCTGCTAGTGAGTCATTTCAGTTGACATTTATGTCTTTTAAGGCCACTGATTACCAACACTTGATGTAAACGTGGTTCAGCCCCTTCACCTATCTGATCAGCTAATAGTGTTAACAATGCTGTCTTACCTTTTTATAAGTTGTACAGAAAATGCAGGTAGTACTGATGGTGTTGTTGCTCAACAGATGGCTAATAAATGCAGATCCAGCTTCTGATCTTACCTGAGCACTGCCTTTCAGTAAATGTGCTATTTAAATCAATCATGTAGACATTTCGTGCCCCACAATTGAAAGGATGTCTTCACTAAACAGAAACTGCTTCTTAAAAATTGAATACATGCATTTATATACAAAACATAGTACATTTTTGAATATTTCAGATGTTCATGACACTTTGATAGAAATGTCATATAGTGGACAGAGTACTGGGCTAATACAGAGGAGATCTGGGTACCTTTGGCTTTGCCTTTCTTCTGCTCTGTTGCTTGAAAGTGACACTATGACTCTGCTTGGCAACATGCTTAGAGATGCTGTGATTATATTCAAGACAACAGCCAGAATAACATTTTTTCCTTTTCCTTTTTTTTTTTTTTTTTTTTTTATCATAACTAAATTTCTGTTCTTCAAACAAGTCAATTTCCCAGGAAGTTCCAGTTCAGCTCAGAAGTGAACTACAGATTTCATCACTAATGAGAAGCACAAAAGCAAGGTCTTCTTTTATGGACAATATTAATATAAGCAAACACAATGATAAATTCCACAGTGAAAAATGTGAATATTAGAAAAAACGTTTGATTTACCTGTTGAACACCTAATAGTTGAGCAACAAGAGTGTAGTTTGCCAATGACACCAGCAACAGGCACTCGTATTCCTCTGCATATCTTCTTTTGCCAGTTAAGTTCTCTCAGTTGTTCAGACTCTGTGCCAGGGCTGCTCCTGTGGCAAAGTAGGTACCCTCACTGAGCAAAAGCAAAAGAGACAGTTGGAGCCACAATACCATTTTAAGGGCATTTGCAAAACAAAAAAACTCCTGTGTTTTAACTCATGAGTTATGTGAACTCGTGTTTTGTGCTGGTTTACATTCCTGAGGCAATCAGGAAAAAACACAGAAGAGGATACAGGAAATCTTAGTGTCCAGAGGTGTTAAGCTTTCCTACTCAGGCTGAGGAGTAATTTTATCACCTACCTTACCAAGGTCATAAGGCATTTGTTGTAATATACTTAGAAAAAACAGAATTAACTCAGAGAATATATTCTAGAGAAATTATTCCTAAAATATTATATGTGATCCCTATTTTTTTAAAATAGTTGAAAGCTACTGTTATTTTCAGAACATATGCACAGAAAGAGTCTAGTTCATTAACACAGTCGTTGGCATGAGAAATCTCAACATATGTCTTCGTGAAATTTCCTTCTTAAAAAATATACTTTAATTTTGCTGTTCTCAGTAATCAGTATTTATGTGCAAGTAATTAATTGAACACTTTCTCCACGTGGCATGCAATCCAAAGCACAAACCTTACGAAGTGATAAATAAGTGGCGTTTAGTTGTAAAGATGTCTGAATGAACACAGCTGAGTTCTTCGTAACTGCTTCCTTTTCACTGTCTCTTCCTCCTCCTTCATCAGAGGTAGCTTTTTATTTGGTTGATTCAGAGTATTGTTCTTATTTGGGGAGAAAAGGTACAATAAACTTTCAGAACTTTCTGCCATGCTAAAGGCTGCTATCAAGAATTATACTTACTGTAAGAACATCTGATTCATGAAATATCTCAATAGTTGCAGCCTTAGTCTTTTCATTTTTGTTTCTCCCTTCCTCCCTGAATCTTAGTAAAAAAGATGGGAAAAAGTTTGTTTTTTATTACAAAACAACTTTATATAGTGTGAGGGCAACACTCGTGTCCTCTGTGCTATGTGTTGTTTATCCTAGAGGATTTGATTTTATTTTTCACTTCATGTTAGCATGCAGATAGATTGGAACCGTAGTGAAAAAATGTCATCCCCCTCTCCGACTCTGAATAAAGAGTTATCAGGAACAGTCCCCATAGGGTTTCTCTATAGATTCTCCCTTGCCATACACTCAGACAGACAGCAAGGAAACCTACCCCATGGGCTGCAGACATGGAAGGGGATCCTCCTATCTCTTGTTGCCTGTAGATCCAGAGGAAGAGTATCTTGATTGATATGGCACAGCCCAGTACAGGATAAATATCTAAGATTAAGGAAAGCAGAAAAAATATCACCTAAGAAAAGCTTGCTTCAAAGTACAGTTGCAGTTTGTTTTTCATAATATAAATAATAAATGAAAAGCACCCTGTTACAAAATCGGAGTGAGTTTTATGGGGGGGGGGGGGGGGGGGTTGGGGAGCAGAGACAAACAAACATAAAAA
The DNA here is from genome assembly GCF_038088225.1 of Cyrtonyx montezumae. Taxonomy (NCBI): domain Eukaryota; kingdom Metazoa; phylum Chordata; class Aves; order Galliformes; family Odontophoridae; genus Cyrtonyx; species Cyrtonyx montezumae. The sequence continues at coordinate 19,054,302 of NW_027072078.1, read as the reverse complement.
GTGTACTGCTGTACTGTTGTATATATAGCCTCTATGGTTAGGAGGATCCCCAGTATGTAGAAGGTCTCACTGCCTGGAGAAGCCCCTGTATTATTCTCAGTGGAGATGATTGTCCTTCACCCAGGGTTAACATAAACTCAAATTATTTATTAAATCATTGTCATTTGAATTCTTAATTGTGAAACTTGAGGTTTCTTTAGGTATTTTAGTTCCATTCTACTTGATATTCATAAATCAAAGAAATCTGTTTCACACATGTTCATCAACTGTGCCCATTTCTAATAAGCCATGAAGCTTTTCTTCACTAGCAGGAAAAATGGTGGAAGGTACAGATTGACACCACTGTTATAAGACAAGGGTCAAAATAACCCCTTGTTGTGAGGCATGGGCAGATATACCCTGGGGTGAGCCAAGGAAAGTCAGAAAGGTCAGTTTAGAGGAAAAGAGGGAATAAGGTAAGAGATACATTGATAAGGACGACTTTTTTTTTTCCTAAATGGCAGAAGAAAACAAGATATTGGAGGGAAAATTGAAAAAAATGAAGATATCCCCAGAACAAGGATGGGGAAGTATATGCCTGCGTACTACACAGCTGGCCATGTTAGCTCATAATGAGTCCTGACGCTTACATGTTTTAAAACAAGCAAGAAATTCATGCAAAGAAGAAAGTGTTGATTTGCAACAGCAATTGTATGCAGGCAGACATTAAATAAAAGACAGCCAAAAGCATGGGGTAAAAACAGCAAAGAAAAATAAATCCTTGAAGCAACACTACTATGTCTTTTCTTTGCATATGTCAACCACAAAGTCCTCAGTATCATTGAGTTAACTCGCAGGCCTGTGTTCCCATATAATGTTTCAAGATAACAACAGTCACTAGAAGAACAAAGAAGTAATAGGTATCCTTTTTATCAGCATTTTAGCTGGGGGATTTTAATGAGATTTTAGTACACTATGGCAGCTAATGCTTCTAGGTTTCTACACTTGGAACTTTTTTTTTAAAGCAGTTCTTTACTTAAGAATGAGTATGCTATAATATTGCATTATAGCTGAAGGTCACCCTCGCTGGGGTACTGGGGTAAAACAGCCACCCCTTTGGAAAGTATGTTTCTGACAGGCACATTGAGCACGGGTTCAGCTTTTTAAAAAGATTGCAACATAGTGTGCACTGGCAGCCAGCTCTCTTGAGAACAGAAAGCAGCATGCTGATTTTCTTAAAAACAAACAAAAACATTCTACGTGATGCTGTTTCTAAAACAGATACCACCACGAGCTTTCACATAACAATGCCCATATTAACAATGCTTAACAACGGGGTTCTTCTTTTATTTGACTGATGTAGGCACTTCTCTGGGAATATGTCTGAAGTGTAGTTTGTAAAACATGTTTTTAAAAGTGTTTGATGTAAAATAAGTTCTAGACATTTAACAGTGCAAAAATAGTCCAAATCTGTAGGTTACAAATTCTTTCCTAAGAGCCTCAGCCTGGAATAGTGTCTTAGTCAACTCAGTCTTTTAAGTTAGATTCCATTCTGGTGTAATAACCATTTGCAAATAAAATAAACACAGATGTGTTGGTTAATAACAAAGAACATGGCAGTTTGTTATTTTGCTTTTCCACCTACAGCTAATAGTTAGCAGTTTTCTTAAATATATATATATATATAAATTACATTTTTAAGTTTAAAGTGTTTTCATTGTTTTAACAAATATGAACTATGTAAAACCTACACTGTCTGTTCCAACTCTGCCTTTTTTTATTTGTTTGTTTGTTTAAAAGGTTAATTTCCCATATAAATATGAAATTGCTTTGGAAATGTTTGGGGTGTGGGGCAAGTGGTAAATAATACTGAAAGTTGATGGTCTTTCAGATGTCCATTCAGGTGGGACTAAAACTGTGGCATAATTGCAACCATTTGTTCAAAATTCGTACATTACATCCAACTTCACTAATTTGTGAGAAAAGTAATTATGTTAAGTAATCAACATTTTCCATTACAGATGATCTTGCATACTAAAATTATGTCGATCTCAACAGTAAAGCAACATACTGAAATGGACTGCTGCTTTTAAACTGTTTAAAGAAGCAAAGGAAATTTCATCTTAAAATCTGTACATGGAAATAATTTAAAGCTTCATGAATTACACATTTCCTTAATTAGTTTCTTCTCTTTCTTAAATAAGTTGTAACATCAAAGATGCCAAAGGGTAATATAAGCTACAATAATATTCAACAGAACTTAATCTAGACCTTATGTTGTAATAATTTATTCAAATTAACTGTATTCTTCTGTATTTATATTTTCAGTATTTATTATGAATGATATGGAATTTGATGTATTTATTGTGGCTTATTACTGCAGTGTATATATTACAAAAATGAGCATTTTTAAGTCTTAACCTTAGGTTTGGTTTTATTTTTTGTTAACTAGTGGCACTTGTATTGGCTGTATTTTTATTATATATTGTACAATATATATTGTCCATTTGTTTGCAATGAAGTAAAACAGGTTTCTACGTTATATCATGGCTGCCAGTGCATTGTGCATCTTATTTCTGCTACGCAGTCACTAGATGATCCTCTCTTGCCCAGCAGTCAGAACTATTACTGCACCTCCTCTCCCAGGACTGCAGTGTCCTTCAAGAAGCTCTGTGAAATTTCTATCATTCCTCCCATTCCTCATAGCCTGATAATGCAAGAAGAAACCGTTTCAACTGTGGAGGTGTTTTTTGTATTTCTTTCTTTTTTTTTTTGTAACTTAATCAGCATATAAATGCTAAAGGAATCCACAGAAATGGTTTTTTCAGTATATCTGTTTGCCCTTCTGTGGCACAACACTTTGGTGAGTGGAATGAACTACGTGATTCTTCTGCAGATACCATGATGAATTTAATCTTTTTGGTTAGAAGTTAATGAAAGAATAATTGTCAACAGTTGGGAAAAAAAAAATGCAACAGCTCTCTCTGGTGGTCAACTTGCAGAAATGTTAATGGCTATAATGGCATTACAGCCATACTGCTAAACTGCAGGACAACTGCTTTATTATTTTGAAAATTGCTGATCATTATTGCTTTATTATGAAAATAGTTAACAAATACAGTTCTGTGCCATATTTTTATTCTGATACTTACAATTGTGCTTTACGTTTGTAAGAGGTAAGTTGACCGTAAGTGCAATGACAAATTGCGTGCAGCTAAATTATTTGTATTTGCAAAAAATCGATACAGATTCATAAGTTGTTCTCTATATCATTAAAAAAAAAAAGTTCTCACAGGATTTAATGTAGCATTTGGTTTTAATTTGTTAGGAGTTACATGGAAGAGCACAGATGAGCACCTGTTATCCGGCCCATTTTGGCATCCATGAACTATGGATAACAGCACTCCAGGGCTCACTAAGACAAACAAGCATGAAAAAAAACCTTGGAAAACAACATTCAAAACTAGTATTCTAGTTTAGGAAACTGAGATGCCAGTTCAGATATTGAAAGGCTTAACTCTAAGGTTCAGCTGTAAACTGTTCTATTAATAATACTCTCAACACTCTGTACTCACATTTATGTAGATTGGCAGATACTCCTGAGGGCATATTGTGAAGTCCCAGTGCAGGTAATAGTGCTGTGTCCAGGCAGAGCCACAGAGGATCATTAGGTCAGCAGGGCCTCTTGTCTGTGGGAGAGGGGGAGCCACCTTGAGCCACCTGCTCTCAGAGCACATCTAGGATCTGCTTCGTCCTTCCAGGAGTAAGGCTGAGCTGTCTGTGCCTGAAATGAAGCCTTCTTTAACACGTGTGGCTCCCTTCCTACAGGACAGCACAGTGAGAAGGAGATTAGCACCAGTTTTTCTGGTCCGTTTAAGTAGCCTACAAAGCCAGCTGATCGATGTACAAGCTTTTACATACTGCATATGTAACAACATTTCATTTTCTCTCCCTGGGGGAGGAGCAAAACATAGCACTACTGCTGAAAATATTTTAAATTAAAGCAAAGGCAGTAAATGAGCCAGAGAACTCCATGTGACAAACTGATTTTCGGTGTGCTGTTTGCATGAAGACCATCGTCTTGTTTTGCAGAATTGCTGGTATTTGTCTTTTAGAAATGTAGTATGGCACATGAAAAAAGAAATCAATTTATTAGCTTATAAGAATAAGGGCTTATGCTTTAGATGTTTCAGTGCATACAGTGACCATGAAATTTGCTGACTTGCTTAAGGAACAAAACTACATGTTTTCAATAGCCAATAGCGGTAGGTTATTTGTTTTAAATTTCTTGGTTAATAAAAGGGCTTTTGGAACAAGGAAGACCTGATAGCAAAGGTAATGAAGCACAAGGGAAAGCACAACTGACATTAAGCTGTTTAAGATATAGTGATACAGAAGCCGAACTGTATTCACTACAAATTAATCATTTCTCCATTTGAAGAGTGTTCTGCATTATGCAACAATTATTTCTTGGTTTCTAATACTAAAATGGGATTTAGCATAAGCTTTTGTTCACATGGCTTAGTTTTACATGCACACTACACAAAACACTATGTAGGCAGACCACATTTTTATTTCCACATTTGTATTTAATGTGTTTGAATGCTACAAGCTGTGGATAATGGCACAGCAGCATTTGTGGAGTAGATCTTCCATGTCTAGTTCTATTTCTTTGGGCATTTCCACCCAAAATATTTGAAACAGACACTGGAACTGCACATTACCTTCTAGAAACGACAGTTTCTTCTTCCTTCCTTCATGTCAAAGTGCTCCTTCCTTCCTTCATGTCAAAAGCACAGGCCGACCCTATCACTCTTTGGCTCCATTTTTTTTCACATTTCTATTCCAAGTTGCTGCCAACAACTAATGCCGCTCCCGCTTTAGCTCACACAGCTCTAACCTGGCAGGCCCAACAAACCCACAGAAACCAAGTCTTGTTCCACAGCCAGCAAAAACACTGCAAGTCCACACTTTTAACTACAGGCCTTGAATAAGTCAAAAGATGGCCCTGAGCTCTTTATTTCCAGTTATCTAGAAAGGGAGGTAGCAACCATGATTCACCCTGATATTCCTTACATAACAGTGACTTCTTTTTGCCTAGAAATGGGAGGATGATTAAGAGGATGACAAAGACAGCAATGTCCAATGAAGAGTTTGGAGGTTAAAGATACTGTCAGGAGAAAGAAAAAAGTAGCAGGAAACCTGCATTTGGAAGCACTGCTCAATTCTCCTCCCTCCCTACATAGTTAGAAACAGTGCCTTAGTTTCAGCTGGGATGGAATTGTTTCCCATCTGGTATGAGTGCCTGGTATGATGCTATGATTTGGTTCTAGGACAAAAATGTTGATAACACACCAACGTTTACAGTTGCTGCTAAGCAGCACTGCATAGAGCCAAGGCCATTCTGAGTCAAGAGCCAAAGGAGCTGGGAGAACAGAGTTAGGATAGCTGACTTAAACTGGCTGAGGGGATATTTTATACAATATGACATCAAGCGGAAGAACTGTACAAACATATATATGTGGCATAATTATTATCCTTTATCTTAGTACAGTTTTTATCTCAACCCAAATGTTTTGTTTTTTTTAACTTCTCTCTCCCATCCCACTGGGAAGTGAGAGGAGTTGAGCAAATGACTCTGAGGTGCTGAGCCACCTGCTGGGCTAAATCATAACAGTCTAACAATGTATTAGCAGCGGTTTGTATTGCAATTGAGTTGTGCTGAGTCACCTTATTACAGGCACAGAATTCATCTGTTTAAAGAAGAGAGGGCGTTGATATATATTTCTACCTGTTAAGACTGAGAGGATCCTTTCAGAGCGCACTGCGTGTGCAAATAATAAAGTGACACTGATGTGTCACATCCACCATCTTCTAGTTTGGTCACAAATCAAATGCAGATACAACTATTTCATACAAGTTTATGTACATAGTTCTAATTATACTTGGTGGCCCGTGAAAATGTGTTTTTGGTATTGCCCTAGACTGTAACACAAACGTGTGAAAAATAATAATTTGCCATGCAATCCATGTATTAAAATGAGACAAGACAAAGAAAACTACATTAGGAACAGAAAAAAACATCCAACAGTTTGAGAATACTAAACGAACCAGGGTACAGTTTGAAGTGTCTGGCTTTCTGATTAATTTTTTGTGCAGTCACTGGCTTTAAGAATAAAGGCCACTTTAGAAACATAAATCTTACTCATTAAACAACAGTTACTCCTTAACTATAGACATTTTTATTCCTGAAACTCCTCTATCCTATGCAACAGATGCAGTTCAGAAAAGAGAACATTTCTACTTTTAATTTTGCAGATTAAAATTTAGAAGACTTTCATTTTATTTTTATTTTTTCATTGGCTGAATAAAATGTTTACCTGATTCTAAACAAGATCTAAATGAAACCGTCGTAATACAAATCAACCAAAACCTCCATCGTGTAAAACTGTGTCATGAGGAAGGGGGTTGGGCAGAAATAAGACATCTGCTTTCTAGGGGACTCCACTTTCATTAGCTGGATAAAGGAACAGCTATGTTTACTTTCAGTCTCTACGTGGAATGCTGTACAGTTTTAAATCCCTGTATGCTGCTCCATTGTTTGAGGCAACTGAACAGCACCCAATCTAGACAGTATTTCCCAAACAGCTCTTCACCAATCCTATTCTGAACTTTTTTTTCTGTTTCTGGTTTCCTATTCTTTGATACTGCCAGACTTTTGAATGTTTTTATTTTCTTAGGTAAAAATCTTAGGTAATCTTGTTTTAACTTCTCCCTTAACCTGAGGAGAAACCAAACATCTAAGCAAGACAAGTTAAAGTGATTTCAACCTTATAAAACAGGAGGTCAAGCTAATATTTACATAATAATGAACAGATTAGAGTATTGTAGACACAACTTCAAAAGTACCTTTTCAAAACTTTTGAAGATAATACCTTAAAAGTGAAGATTTAACGCAAATAACACAGGAAAGTGAATCCCATCATGTTGGTTTTTTTGTTTGTTTAATCACAATAGTAAACTAAGACTTCACATACTATTGTGCTATTGAAACAACTGAAGATCTTGTTTGAAGAATTAAGGAGATGTACAGAAAAGATTAAATGTTACTATCTTGGAATTTCTGATAGCAAGTATAACCCTAAATGAGATCTGTAGGCACGAAGTTCAAAGGACTGGCTATGGTTCTGACAATCCAGCCACTGAGTTTAAGCTCCAAGACCTCAGTCTGGTATTTTTATCTTTTATAAGGCTAATTCACAAAATCTAGGAAGTAATGCTCACAATTTCTTTCAGTTTCATATACTTCTCTGTTGTACGTTTTCTTTAAATATGTTCAGTTACTACAGCAAAATATAAAGCACAGAAAAATCAGCACCACATACCGTAATTGTACGAGAATAATGTTGGTGGAATAAGTTATACCAATGAGAGCATCTGCTTCCGACCCCTAAAAAAAGGCAAAAAAGTTTAACTTTTCAGGATAGATTGAAGACCAGCGCTAATGAAAGACAGAGGAGATGCACAATAATACAGACATGCATTATTATTATTATTATCATTATTTTACTCATTGTTAAATTGTTGCTACTTCTTAAGAAAGTGTAATTTCAAAAATATTGTAATTAATTTTTAAAAAAGTCTCTATCCAAACACAGTAACAGATCTTTAATTGCTCTTTTGGAATTGTATGATATCCATATATATATATACACACACACACACGCATACGTGGATATACTTACATATACACATTTGGAAGTGCAATGCTTAACACAGACACAATACTTGATTTCAGATCTTCACACGGAATAGGAGAAAAAATTTACTTGGTGCCTTCCACTGCTGTTTACAAATCTGCTAATTCCTTTTGTGCAAGAAATTAGACAGTTAAAAACAGTCATCAGTCAGCTGCTCAATAATCCTCAATTGTTTTCTGCTGTAAACCTCCAGCTGAAAAGTCTTTCTTCTTGCATTTCTTCAGACGCTGAACTCATTTTTCCAATATTCTGAAATTAAGCAAAAGCAGGCACCCTTCCCCCCAGTAGAAAACAACAAAACACCACATCGATACATTAACCAGATCCTACAGATAAAGAAGCATTTCTCCTTAAGGATGTTTGTTCTGCTACTAAACCTCCTATTCTCATCCATCTGAATACGGCTCTTCAGTTCTTCTGATAAGCTGCAAGCCTAACAACCTTTCTACCTTTGACATTTCCCACACCTACTGAATAACAGCACTGGCACTTGCAGATTATTTAAGTATTTCCCTCATCTTTATTCTGCCGCTTCCTTCCTAAAAATTTATTGTTTTAATTTTATAATTTCCCCCCACGTCATAAAACATGCCAATTAAAGGTTATTTTAAAATCTTTACAATTCAAATCAACCAGCTAAGTCTTCTCCAAATCAGAGTACGAAGTTTATCACAAAACAGTTTACCTTATTAAAGTGCAATTTTTATGTGATCTTAGATGCTTTAAGTTGGGGTGATCATTAATCTCACATTTATATCCTGAAGTAAACATTTTCAAGTGAGAGTAAATCTCTGTTCCTTGAAGGAGATTTTTGTACAGAGTTACCTTCATTAAAGAAGGCCTGAAACAGTCACAGTCAGAAAATGGGCATGATTGGTGACTGCAACGAAGGCTAACGGAGTACTGCTCAACAAGTGAGCATTCGGTGAAAGAACCAAAGAAATAAATATTTTTAAAATACTTAAATCAAAGGAAGGATATTTCTGAAGTCGTAGCTCTACATAATCTATTACAGTACATGGATCCTTAAAAGAATACACTATTTCATTAAAATTGCTAGCAAAACAGTTTGAACAGTTTGGTCAGCTTCTCACTGTTAAAACTGAGGTCAGTCCTTTGAAAAGTGGAGACAAAAAAATAAATCTAAAAAAGAATTTAAAAATCGGTATTTAACTGCTTGCACAGGAAATTATGTACAAATAATATTAGAAACGTTAAGTAAACAATGCATAAAACACCAGAAGGTGAAAAGAAAACGTTAGTAATTTAAAAGCAATAACAAAATGCTGAAAATATCTCACAATGTAACTGCTGTAAATTTTAAACTTCATGACATCATAAAAAAACTATACAATTTTGGCTAAACAGGAGATTAACATCAAAGGAGACAGGTTTTCCACTTAAATAATCACATATAAATAACACATTTCAGTGACAATTTTTCCTCTACAACAAAGGGTTGCTCTGCACAACAGCACAGTATGGTAGCCTCTTTGGCTCTTTTCCAAATGAGGGAACTCAAAAAAATTAAAAGTGAGAAAGTTTCACTCAGTGAAATAAACAAGTTGTAAAAAACTACATGAAGTCAACCAATTGAGCAGGAATATATATATGCACGCAGCCTTTTGGCTTTCAGATGGTATACAGTTATTTCTTGTTACTCTACAAAGTAAACTAGTTGCCTTCAGAAATACTTACAATATGCAGTAAAGCAATATATACATGGTGCCCAAGGTGAAAGGGGACTACAGGACCTAGAAATCAATGGTTAACACACAGTCTTATCACACAAATATTGTAAACATTTTCCTTAATTGAGACCTCAAACATTCTTTGGTGTAGCAGACTCCTAGGGAATCTCTGACTGCACATTTTATATCCAATTCATATAGTAAAGAAAAGGAAAAAAAATTCTGCATTTGAAGTACGCATCCCTTTAAGACGTAGTATAAGCATATGGTCTCTGTTTCAAAATGGAACTGCTCTTTTAATAACACATTCCTGCCTATAGATAGCAAATCTTAATTGTTGTGGCCAAAGATCCACTTCTGGAAGGGGTCTGATGGGTTGCAGGAAACCAAACTTGGATGCTCTCCATTTCCTGTAAGGCACATCTGTAGTGCTGCACTGTACAGAGTTTGATCCTAAAGTAGGTAAGAAAGAAGAGGAAAAGGAAAAAAAAAAAAAAAAGTAAACACTGAAGATGCTGTTTTCCTCCATACATCATTTTCTGCAAGTTCATTGTTGTAAAAAAGAGTAGGTGTATGCTGTGCAGAAGGGGGGCGGGAAAAGTAGTATGCAAGTACCAACTTGTTTTACTAGTAAAAAGATTTTAAAAGATACCAATTATTTGAATTTACTTCCAGTGCATGTCCAGACATGCACAATAAAACACACTGACTGTTTTGTACATGACTTTTTCTAATGAAATCATCAAGTTTTGAGCTGGTAACCAAAAAGCTGTAATTATCTAAATTTTCTTCCCAAAAAGCAACTCAACTCCTTTTCTGGCTTTGCAGTTCTGTTTTCTTGGGTTTTCTCTTTCATTAGAAACCATAACTTATCACTGATAAGATGCCCATCTTAGACTGCACGGGCTAAATACCTTTTGATGCTGCCATTGCTCTTCTCCAAAGGCAAAGATTTCCTGGCCTTTGTAGCTACATTCACGAAGCTGCACAGGTCCTTTAGAAGCATGCAGACAAAGCTCCTTCTGAATGTTATGACGAATTTCATGGTGTGCAGAATACTCAAAGTACTATTTAAATAATTTTTTACAAGTTCAGTAAATAAATATTAACAAGAGTATTAAATCAACTCTGTCATTCCAATACACAAAGCAATAGATTTATTTTGTTATTTAACAGTTTGAATCATTTCTTTTTTTTTAATATATGCATCTTAAGAGTATTTCCAAAAGTAGAAACCTTTTTTAATTGTGGTGCAATGGAATACTTCAATGTAGAATTTGTAAAAATAAAACAACAAAACCACTTAGCATACGTACACAGTGATTGCAAGATTTCATTGCATGCTCTCCCAGAAATCATAACTAATACAAGATAGAAAAGGAAGAATAGAAATAGTCGCACGGGTAATTCTAATTTTGTCATTTTGTAACTCTAAAATTGAATATTCTGTTTTCATTGCTACATTTTCATATACTCTCAGAGCAACCAAAAACCCAGTTTTGTAACATGAACAGTACTGACTGCTGTTAGTTAACTTCTACTGCTTGAAGTAAACAATAAATGCTAACAAAGAATTCTCCGTGAGGTTGCCATTACAAAGAGAAGCGTAATGTAAAGACATATTTTGTGGGTGTTTTACTGTTGTTTCCTGACAGAAGATTACTCTTAAGTCTCAGGTATCCTTGGCCATAGAGTTAAGGTCTAAAAATAGGGATTTAATTCTAACAGTTACAGACACAGCAGTCCTTTCATACCTCACATTCTACCTGAACATCCTGTTCTCTTCCTTTAAACAGCAGCCTTCCTATCGCTATGTCTTATGACTAGAGTTTCTTGCCTCCCTGTGTCAGCCTTTGCCATATCTGTCCTTTGGCAGCCCATGCTCACTTAGCACCCTGTTGCTTTCAACTGCCTATTCAATTAGCCAGCCTCCATCCTCCCACCTTGCCTTGGGAATCAATGGGAGCAGCAGCGAGGAACAGACACCTCACTCCTCAGTTCCTGCACCTGCCTGAAGCAGGTACTGATAGGAAACGGCTTAGCCATTTACCACTCAAACCTAACAGTTTACTCTAAAACTGTTCATCTAAGTAAAGCTCTTTTAATTTATCTTTTGAAGTCTAGGGGCTCTATGTGAGCCCTAAAGATAGGACTTTGAAACTTGCTTTAGAAATTAATTTATCTTGGACATAGAGATGGACATGTTATCACCTCTAGAATATGTTACAAATGAAAAAAAAACCCAAAACAATTCTTGTACAATTCTGAAAACTAGATTCTCTCTTCCATTCCCCCTCTCCCATCTCAAACATAGGGGAGAGAAGAGGTCACATGAAAAACTGTAGCCTGTACTGCTAAAGCCTGGTAAAAAACATAATGCAACTGAAGAGAGTGCTGTAATGAGAAGGATTAAGTAAGCAAATACACACATCTCTCAGGTATTACTAGCACAATCTATATTGAAAGAATTCAAGCTATTACAGTATGGCAAGAGAAGAACATAAAACACACTTAAAGAGAAAGTTTTAGTGCAATCCAAGATAAGTTAGTGAGAGGTGGCAACAGAAGCATGCTGCAAGACCTTTTAATGCAACATTCTGATACAGTATTCATGCATTAATGACTCTGACAATTTGAAAAGAATAATATAGTACTAATCCAGAACAGAAAAAAAAAAATTCAATATTATAAGAAGCTAACATAACAGGGTAGCTGTTAAGCTAGACAGTACTCCTCCCACAAAGACCGATTAAGATCAAGTGTCTGAATTTCCACTGTGCCATAAACGGATGGCTTTTACAGTAAAGATTTAATCTGAAACAAACAAATACGGCCATTTTCTAAATATTTTTTTTAATTTTAATTATTAAGCATCTACAGTTAACAAACTTTATTCAAAAAAAAAAAACCCACAAAAAACAAAACAAACAAAAACAAAAATAAAACTATAAAGCAGTACTGCACATTTCTAGGGGATGGAGATGCTACTTTTTTTAATATTATAGTGCCTGAAGAATTCAGTACCTGACATCAATAAATGTCTGCATGACATACTGCAGGAGAAACAGGAGATCATTGTTCGTCCAAGAGCTAAGCAGCAAAGAAAGCTCTTCTTGGACAAATTCAGTCATGACGTTTACTTGCATGAGCCAGTACAGAGTAGACCACTTTGACCTCACACTACGAGGCTGCAAGCATGACAGGAAAGATGGCTCAGGCCGGCCACTTGGTCTCCCACCACTGGCCAGATTCCCATCTTCCTTGACAGTGTGAGTCCTGCTAACAGAGACAGAAGCAATAGGAGGAAGCATAAGGAAAAGAAGAGTTAAGAAGAAAATACAAGACAGTAGTAGAGGTAGGCTGAAAAGATTTTGCACAGAAAGAGACCATGTGAAGTAGTGCAATTATGTAAGAAATCCAAATCTGTATGTTCAACGTAAGATGTTAGATGTGGGACACAACATGAAGAGCAGTAAAAACATCTTGAACAAATATATATGTAGGAATTCTTACAGAAAATACTTTAAAATGTAAAACTTGTATGCTAAATATGAGTCCATTCCACTACATCAAGTAAAAAACTTTAATATGGTAACGATACAGTTGATCATAAAATCCAAGGATCAGATATTTTACCTGATTTCCTCCAAGTCCATGACAAGAATACATAATCAAGGGTTTGCCACCATGGTTGTTTTCACCAACATCCAGACACATGTGGTTACCTACATTTTTTAGCTAAAGAAAATTTGTTATCAGCAAAAAAGAAATACAAATGCTCAGTGAGGATAAGAAAAAAATATCTGCCTCACTTGCATAGAAGCCTAACCTTTATCTTAACAATTAAAACTGCTAATTCTTTTTTCTTTCCTACTAGGCTCAAATTTTAAAATCTTGTTCTCACTGAAGTATTTTTTTCTTCCTAAAAGCCTATTAAGTAAATCACAGTTGTCCACAGCCATGCTCTGTGAATTACTCCACTCCCATTCTCCATGGTCACTGTATTGTAATCTGATGATTTAGATTACAATTTGAAAACATACACACAAAATATTCGAAAGTAGAGGAAAGGGAAGATTTATTTGTAAATACATACTAAATACTCAGAATTGTTTGCTACTTTGTTGGCTTTCGCGTTACAAAGTCTAAGAGGTTAACTGACAGAGGATAAGCAGTGATCTTCAAAATAAATTTTCATGGTAAACCTAATTCAGAGAGTATACAGTTGCCAAAGTACGGTGTTCCTTGTTAACATGAACTACAATTTCTCAGACTTTTCACTATATAGAGCTAAATTTATTATGACAATCCAGGAAATGTCTCACCAACTGCTAGGTACTTGTGTGGTACTTCTGTGGCAGTCACTGTTAAGTCGTGGGAAGAATGCTGACTATCTTGTCAGGCTGCAAGATTCCTTTAAGCAAAGCTACTGTTGCTTAAAGAAGAGTGTTTAAGTTTCATACGAACATCAACAGAGCCACAAAATATTCAAATAGCAAGATATGCAGGAGACGATTTTTGGCCACAGTACTGGTAGAAAACTCCATAGCAATTAACAATAGCTAAAACGTAAACGCTATGGCTTAGGTAGCATAAAAGATTAGCTAATTTCTTGAATTCTAGAATACTAGAGAAAATAATTAAAATTAAACTTACATATCCAGAAAACAAAGGATTCAGGTCTGGAACATATACTTCTGGATAAACATTATTGAGATACCAGGTAAAGTTTTTACACTGCAGTCGCTGCCTCAAGTCAAGTCTTTTTGAGATGTCTCCAAATGTTTTCTGTTGTAGGGAGAGGAATATATTGATATTATTAACCACAGCCATAAAGCTAACCGGTGAATATATTTCACTACAGAGAGAGTCTAAGTGGATTAGTTCACTAAGTAGCACAACAGTCAGTACAACACAGTATCTCCCACACAAAATTCAGCCGCGTTTTTCTGCTAAACTTGCTTAGGAAATCTAATGCTATTACTGCCTGCTGCAATATTCATATTAAGGGATAAAAAATATCTTCTAAAAGAAAAGTGTAAGTTCCAGCTGGTGAATTACCAAAGTTCCAGACCACTTAAAAAATACAAATAACCTTCCCCATCAAAGCCTAAATTTAACTTAAGTTTCTGAACAGACAGAAATAGGACTGATATCTGCTATTAAATTTGCTTTATTCAGCATGTGAAGAACAATGAAAACTGATTTTTACATAAAAATATGAGGAAACTTGAGTTAAGTGAGACGTTATATTTCTTCTTTTGAAAACAGTTTGCATTTTCTATTTCATTTCTCCTATGCTTTTCTGGTAATTCTAGTACTTGTTCAATGCAAGTAACACATGAAAAATCCTTACCAATTAAATATAAATAAAAATATGAACAAATGAAATCTACACTGTCATCACTCAAACACTTAAGTGTTTTTCATGGGTGCTTTATTTATCTATTTATTTATTGAAAGGGGAGGCTGTAAGATAATTAAACTGAAATATGTCTGTATTTTCACTAAAACGTCTATACTTCAAACATACTTGGTCAACAAATAACTTGTGCTGCCAAAATTTTCAATGCAGCACATGTGTTTTCTAAAACCACCAGCACCACCACATACTTGTTTCACAATTTTTGCTGCCTCTGTGTTTCTTCGATAAAAAATTTCTTTATATTCATCCATCCAGACTTCTGCAAGGCGGACTTGATTACGTGTGATCACCTGAGTACCTTTGGGGAAAGTATGGGGACTCTTGCTGCGAAAGACATGGCCAACAACAGAGCAAGGCATGATCTCCAACTGTCCACCACATTGCCATACCTAATAACAACATTTTTTGTATAAGTGCAATGCAGTTATCATTAAGGAGATGGAAGAAAAAGAGTGAGCAACGTTACTGTTCTCTTAAAAAGAACAAAACAAAACTACAAGCAAGAAAATATATATCAGGAATATTGTAATTGAATTTCCTAATCAGGTAAACCCTGTAAAATGTACATTTCAGCTATCAACCTTCAAGACATTTAACAAAAAAAACCAAAAAACACTTCAGTGAGAAAGTTTGTAGTTTATTTCATTGGTTACCAGAAATTAATTTTCCATGTCCTAGATGGCCGACTAAGCAGAGTAGTCAAGATATAATAATACATCATGTAAACTGTCAGTGTAGAAACCAGTATTAAGTAAGCAGCTAAACTTACTCTGAAAGACATTTCTATATTTTCACCTCCCCATATTTCCATTTCATCATCATAGCTTCCAATATGTTCAAAATACTCTCTTGATATTGAAAAGAGACCTCCAGCAAAAGTAGGTGTTCTGCAAATAGAGAAGATTACTGTGGAAAAGAAGATTCAAACTACATTTAAGGTAGGTTTTCTTAAATGTAGATAGAAAACTAGGTATTACTAGTTCTAGGATGCTTCTGAGCATTTGTCAGTGTTCCACCTCATTAAAACATTTTCCTGGCACAGGCAATTAAATCTGCCCACACTGAGACTCATTTTACAGCTTTATTGCCACTTATTAACAAACTAGATTAACAGATCAGTAAAAATATTTTCCTTGTACAGAGGAAGCTACTATTCCTTTAGACCAGTAACGTGTCTGAGGACAAAGAATGCACTGTACTGCATGCTTTAAAATTCATAACCTGGTTCCTAAAGAAAACATTACATAAAACATCTAAGATGCTAAGATTCGTTTACAAATAGCTTTCATTAAAAAAAAAAAAAAAAAAATCAAGAAGATAATTGAAGGATATTATTCAGATTGCATTTACCTGATTGGATAGGTTTCATCTTTTCTTCTTTTATTTTCATATTTAGGAAGAGATTCCCATCCAAATGACAAACTCCAGTCAAAATTTCCTCTATTGTGGTTATGTCCATAAGGAGATGGTTTACTAAATTCGAAAGTATTGAGATCTATGGATGCAATATCAGGGCTTACAACAGCAACAGAGTTCTCAGCTATTCTTGCCAACAGTGGTTCTAGCCAGCCATAGAAGCATTCACCTATAGAAAAAATGGGAACAAGTACTGAATTTTCAATTTGATTACGTGATACTGCACAGGGAGTAATTCAACATGACTACAGCAAGCCAATACACAGTTTATAAATAGCATTTTCAATAACATAAAATAACAATAGGAGAGCTAATACAAACTCCGTAACTCCAAAAATCTGCAGTATTAAATCAAAGACAACACTGGTTTAAATCAGAGCTGGCTTACACTTACAATGAGCATCCAGAAAGGTGAGGGTCTCCCCTGTTGCTACTGAAGCTCCCAACAACCGTGCAGTGATTAGACCTTTTCTTTCCTTTTGGCGGACTACTTTAATGATCTGAAATTGCTTCACGTACTCATCAAGTTTATCATGCAAATATTCTAGAAAGAGAAATTGTTTTCAGGATATTGAGTATGCATGCCATAGCCTAAAATTTTACTTTACTAAACTACCAGGATGAACAATTCATTCTAATTCCAGCAGTGACCTCAACATTAAAGCGATGAACAAGTCCTGACAGTTGAATGCAATTTTTAGGGGCTGAATTTTGTTGAGGGTGAGTTTGTAGGAAGAAGCAACTGGCAGACAACAGGGCTTGGAGAACTGAAAAAATTTCAGATGAGAAAGGACATTTGCTGGAACAACTGTTCACTGAATCAACAGCAGCTTGAATATCAACTCAAAATCCATTTTCATGGCAAATACATTACGTACCTACTCAACAGTATACATTACTCCAGGTTTTCAGAGGCTACGATATTTACCTGTGACAGAAGCTATATTTAAAACAAAACAAAACCCAAAACTCTTAACATAAAACATTTGGGAAACCATCTCACACTCTTCACAAAACATCACACTCTGCCACTCTCTGTCCTTCATATTAAGCTGTACAACTCAATATCCTTCACATTCAGGTGCATCTAAATATAGTTCTGAAAATAAGTGTAAATACATTGATATGACCATGCATGCAGACATGCTCAACTAAAGTTATACAGAGTTTTTAAATTTGCATTCATGGTTACACTCATTATACATTCAATTATTTTTACATTCAGTTTTAAGTACAGTTAACATACAGTTACATACAGTTTTAAGTTATTTTTCTGTTTAATTTTATTTTCTAGGAGAGACATTTATCTTCATAATAGTGAAACTTATTTGCAGTTACAATGATAAAATGCTAAAAGCATTGGCCAATTTACCCTTGGATACTTTGTTTTATTAACTGCAGATCATCTAAAGCAAACATTACAGAGCTACTTGTCATGCAACCACTCATTCAAATTCTAGTGCTCCTTAAATTGCATAAACACAGCTCTGTGGGTTTGGGTAATGCTGTGGGAACAAGGGGTAGGACCCTAACCCTAACCCTACCCCTGGTTCCCACAGGATTACCCAAACCTTATGTTTGAGAGCAGTGCCCAAACCCTCCCTGAGCTCAGCAACTCAGGGCTGTGCCCACCACCCTCCAGTACAAAACGTTTCTGTACTATCCAGTATGGCCTTGAGCTCCCTGCAGCCCTCCAATTGGCATAAGAGAAGCTCCAGAGGCAGTTGTTCCTTTAGAGAAACAAAGAACTTTGGTTTGGATGGGAAGGAGGGGCTGACAGACAGCATGAAAGCTCATTCCAGCCTCAGCTTCTCAGAAGAAACTCTGTCATGGGCTCAGCCCAGCACAGAGCTGCGGCCTCCACAGCTGCAGGAACCGACATGGCCGCCCAGAGCTCCCAGCCCATGTGCAGCTGCAGTTACTGCACCCACTGCTGCTTTCTGCATCTGCCAGCCCAGTCCAGGTGTTGCCTGAGCAGATGTTTACTCAACACTTCTTACACTGGACCCCAAATTTGTTCGCATAACGGCAGAGTGGGGGAGTACCAAAAAGAGTCATTTTCACACCTAGCTCTTACAGGTTTTGATCTCTCCCAATTTTTTCACCTCTCACAGTAAATTTCAAGAAAGCAATCCCAGAAAAACTTCTCCACAGCCCAAAACAGATGATGGATGCCAAATTATGAAGAGCATCATTGCATTAGGTCTTTACAGAAAATAAGAGCAATGACCAAAAAAAGAGCATCTTTGGGTGGAAATACAGCAGAGGTCCAAGCTTCCCAGCTCTGATACCACAATTATCATTGAGCTTTTCAAAGGTTTTAAATCCCTTGACATAATCAGAAATAGGATTTTAAAACTTCTCAGCAGAGAAGAACATCTACCTGACAACCCTCACAAATAAAAAGCAAGGGAGAAATATTTTGTATTTTAAAGGAAAACAAAAGGAACAAAAGCACTTGGAACACCATATGGTATTAAGTATGGTGGTAAGAATACAGCCTCTTTTAATTTTTTCTATATACAGCCCTAACATGCTTTAAATTTTAATAAATAAATATATGCGTTCAATGGAAAATAGAAAGATTTCTTACCATCAACACTGGCATCATCCACCAAAATAATTTCCTTCAGCAGTATGGCAGGAGAAGTGTACATCACACTATGAACAGTTCTGAGCAGAGTAGACCACGCTTCATTATGAAAAACTATTATGACACTTGTGGTTGGCAATGGCGGGCAACGCTTGAACTTTTGTTCAATGCATCTGCAGATTAGAAAGAATTAGATGTTAGAAAATGGACAAAAAAGTTTTGATTCAAACTCTTAGGAAAAAACCCTACTTTTCCCAGTATGAAACTATATAAATATGGACATTAAATCTTTCAGCTTCTCCAACTTCTGTTCAAGTTTTGGAGCACAAACATAGCAGAAACAGAACTGGAAAAGCTGTAAGAAGCATTTTGTTAACATCTGACAAATAAGAATTCCACTTAACAACTGGCTCAGCTCTAGCTCTCTCACACAACATTTAAGTATGTTTCATAGATCACCCAGGGCTTATCCAGACAAAAATATGCTTTCCTACTGAGACCAGCAGCCACTGAGCTGAAAAGTCAGACTAAGTTACCATTACTGTTGAAATCTAAAAATAAGAGAAAAAGTATTTACTGGAAAAAATGCAGTTTGAAATTAAAAAAATAAAATAAAATAAACATTTATTAAAAAAAACGAACAAAACCAATTCAGAGCTTGATTTTTAATTAGAAACACCATATAATGCTTAAAGCAATATAACACATTCAAGTGAAGCAATACAGTTTAAGACTGACGTATTCTGAACAGAACTTTAAACCCAATTGGGAGCCAAGCTAATCAGACAACGTTTTTGTATTCATAATTGCACACTTACTGTTTATTGCCTGCCAGCTCCAGAGACTGGAATACTTCCCAAGGCAATTATCACATCTATTGCCAAAGCCCTCACAGAACACAGAGGCCAAGTCTCACCAGCTACACTATCATAACGATCATCGTGATCTGCACCACATGTAGTGTGCTGCTCATGCTACCAGCAGCAGCTCAGTAATGACTGTCACTTCTGACAGAAAGAGATAATACCGAAAGAGATTTCTCAAAACCAAAATCCACTCTAACCACCAAGTCCTACAGTTTTGTTAACATAATCATAATACGCTAGTGGGAATGGATTTTAAAACAGAAGGAAGTTCAAACCATATTTTTAGCTTTCTGCTAAGTAAAATGTAGCAGCTTTCCAGAAAGTCACTGATCAAACGTAGCAGAAAACCTTATTTAAATATGGTTAACGTGAAGTGTGAGCCTTTCTAAACATTCTTGGCTTTTGCACTCAGGAGCATTACGTACTGTAAATTACCATGCATCACCCAGATACTTCCCTTCCTAAATGATAAGCTAAGGCTGAACTCAAATCATAGCCTTCATATTTCTGTCAAGTTATTCAACTATGAGGACATACACATTTCCACGTACTCAGGAGGTCGAGTGTCTGGTCCAAGATCTCGGTGCAACGAAATTCTATCACTTGCAAACGCATTGAAACAGTGTTTTTCTTCTCCACGCTCTTTTTCTTTCTGCTCTTCTGGATTTAAGTTGATGGTTTTAAACGCTTTACCAGAAGCTCCAGGAGCATTCGGATCTTGAAGGGGTCGATCTAGAAAGGGTTTTAGTTCCATCGTAGTATAGTATCCTGGCAAACAGTGTCTCTCTCCAGGAACCTTAGTTTGCCTGACAGGTGCTTTTATCTGCATTTTTGGCTTTGCACCATTGATATTGTTCATAGCATTTAACACAAGACCTAATACGTGACTTTTCTTTCTGACAACTGGCTCAATCCCTCCTTCATCTCTAAAATCTTGGACACCCACTTCTCGTTGCAATAAAAACAAAAATACTAGAAAGACAAACACAATAATGCTAAATTTCCAAAGTTTCCAGTGAAAAAATAATTTCTTGAATAGTTTAGGCATTTTTTTCAAAGCCATTCTAGTTTTAAAATCTTATCACAAAACAAAAGCTTCTCTGAATGATGTACTTTAATACTGAGTATTTTACAGCATATCTTGAAAATATATAACCTGTAAATTAAAACAAAAAGTAATAAGTTAGACAAACAGTATATAGAACAATGTAGAACTACAAGAAATTAATGGGCAGGAATTAATTAATTAACTATCTCCCAAGTGTCAAATATCATGTGTCCAAGACTTAAAGACAGGATTAACCTATTTGTAAAATACCCAAGATGCACTTTCCCCATTTTTTTTTAAACACACTTCCAATTGAAGAATCAGAAAGCAGGCATCCCAGTAAGAACTAATAAGAAATAATATTATTTCTATATAAAGACAGTACTTCACTGTCAGTTTTTCTTTCAAACCTTATAAATTAAGGAATTTTGAGGGAATTTTAGTTCAGTGATAGAACAGAAGGAAAACAGATGCAATCAATATGGCAAGCTCTATGTAGAAAGACCAGTATGAAAAGTGAACTATAAAGGCAGAAAGAACTCCCCATAGGGATTTAAAATTTCCAGTACTTTAAAACTGATTTCAAGATCAGACTTAAGTAACAAGATTGTCAAGTGAGAAACTTTTAAGATTCATTTAGTTATCTATTATATATGTTAAATGCAAACTTCATACAGGTAGTGGGGAGTGGGAGAATGTAGGCTGTGTATCAAACAGTCAATCTATGTATCTTTTTAATTCACTTGTGAAGTATCTTCTGGCATGTTCTGCTGCAACTCATTAATATAATATGTTAAAGTATTCTCCTCTTTCAGCTACTATTTATTTATTTATTTATTACAGATGAGCCATTACTCATCAGCTTTCAAAGACAAGGAACTATGAAAAATATCCGAGGACCAGCATCCAAGTGACTTGAATTTCAATTTCTAATTTCAATTCTATCTGTAAAAATGGCTGTTTACTAGAAGGGGAATAATAGCAACATCCCAAATTCAAAGCAAGACTTCGTTTTTATTGCATGTAAGTGAATTAAGAAAAGAACTAAGCAGCAGCAAGGTAAAAGCCTCCCTCAATTTCTGCCTGCTAACTACTGACCAAAGAATTGCAAAAAAATCCTTTCCATTTCATCCTTTAAAATAGTAACATTCTCAGTACTTTCTAGCTGGAATAATACATACTCACAGGCATCCAGTGCTTTATATTACAGTTAATTTCAAAGCTGAAGTAATTTTTTTAATAAACCCATACATTATACTCAACTGTGGTAGCTTACAGGGTGGTGGAACTACTTCTAATCCTGCTGCTGCATCACTACATAGATAATAAAATACACAAAAAATACCCTTCACTATGCTCATACATTTTCCAAAAGAACTAATTTAAACAATCCGATCCACTTTTGTCTTGTGTATTATTTTCCCAATTTTATTTAGACCTGAAGATTTTGCACTGCAATACTGATGACCATATGCAGCAAAACTAAGAATAAAATCTTTCCTTCCAGGGGAAAAGATCATAACCAATTTACCAACCTGCTCTTTATAAGATCACCCAAAATTCAAACCCTATGTCTGAGAGCATTGTCCAAACATTCCTTGAACCCCGACAGCTCGGAGCCATGCCCACTGCACTTGGGTGAAGAACCTTTTCCTAATATCCAATCTGACTCTCTCCAAAAACCCTCCACGCTGCTCCCTCGTGCCCTGATGCTGTCACCAGAGATCAGAGCTCAGCGCTGCCCCTCTGCTCTCTATGAGGAACTGTAGGCTGCCATGAGGCCTACCCTCAGCCTCCTCTGGGCTGAACAAACCTAGGCACCTCAGCTGCTCCTCAGATGACTTCTGCTCCAGAGCCTTCACCATCTTTGTAGCCCCATTCTGGGCACTCTAATAGCTTTACGTCCTTATACTATGGCACCCCAACCTGCTCCCAGTGCTCTAGGTGAGGCTGCAGCAGGCATTGCAGAGCAGGACAATCCCTTCTTTTGACCATCCAAGAGTGCTGGGCCTGATACACCCCTGGGCACACTGCTGACCCAGATCCAACCTGTTGCCAACCAGAACCCTCAGATCCCTTCCCCTCAGGGCTGTTTTCCAGCCCCTCATTCCCCAGTCTTTTTCTGCCCTGCAGAATCCTGCTAGCAACTGTCCATCAACCTGATGTAACCTGATTTACTACAGCCATTTGAGCCCAGTTGTTAACTCATTGCATTATGTTACCATTACATTATGTTTCTGTCTAGCCCTATGCTAGGCAATTTGTGCAGAAAGATACTGTGAAAAACAGTGTCAAATTATGTGATGAAATAAAAAAGATGACATCAAATGGCTTCTCTTGGTCAGCTAGGTTACTGACTGTGGTCATTTTTCAAGTGAAGTCAGGGTATTCTCCTAAGGTGGGAGGAGAGTCTCCTCTCTGGTGCCTGGAGCACCTCCTCACTAACCTTGGTGCTTGCAGGCCTGTTTTTCCTACATTTTTCTCACTTTGCTCTCACAGCTGCTGCAGAGCATTTTTTACCCTTTCTTATAAAGGCCATCACAGAGTCACCACCTGCTGCACAGACAGGCTCAGCTGTGGCCAACAGCAGGGCTGTGCTGGAGCTGGCTGAGACCAGCACAGGGCAGCTGTGCTCACGGAAAGCACCCATCAATCCCTCTGCTACCAAAACCTTGCTACATGAACCCAATATGGAACGTAAAACCCCAAGCACCATCAAGGAGAATGCAACCTGTAAAACCACTACTGCTAAATCTGCCCTGGGTCAGCTTGAGTCTACAGCCCCTGCAACTCTACAAAAAAAGAAAAATTACACTATTGTTTCTCAGCAGTCATTTGGGCAGAGCCAGTCAGGCAAACACTGGGGAAGGAGGGCACAAGGTTGGTCTATTTTCTAACAACACATCCCTCAAATATTCTTTGTATCACTAACAAAATATAGCATTCACTCATCACCTTTTTGGCCTCTTCATGGTGGTAAAGATTAAACTCAGATGTACATCCTGTTGCAAGATGTAACGTGAAAAGACAGGCAGAAGGCAATTCTACATAGCAACATTGAATTTCACCAGTTGCACACTGAAACAATACTTCAATTTGATACCTGAATTTTTATTCAGGTCAAATGCTTAAGATTCTCTTGATTTGATGACCTGGAATTAGGCTACTCAGAAAGGGTAGAAAACTAACGTACCATGGTTACACATCCATTATCTGACATAGTATAATAAAAATCTTCTCACTAACTTAGCAGTTAAGTTAAAGTTAAAAACGCAGTTATCAGATTTCCACTGTCTGTTTTCAGCATTTAAATCAATGCAACAATTATTACTCACATTATGCTTACCAATTCATTTTCCCCGAGCTTTGTGTACACTATAAGAACTCTGTCTTTGTTCTCCGCAAAAATAAATAAATAAATAAATAAATAAATAAATGAGTACTTGATGATACCAGTGATGCCTTATGCAGATTGTTGCACATATTTCTGGGGAATTAAATCTTTGCTGCTGCTAGCTCTGATGATAGCACAGTAACCTATTCTTCATGAAACATTTGAAGTGCATACGTTTTACCAAAAATTTTAATTACTGTTAATTTTATTTGAGATTCTTTCCTTCAAAAATTGAGCATATGCAAATCCTTAGGAAACTCATGATCAGCGTAACGTAACAGTCAAAATATCTATAAAGCAATATAAACACAACCTAAAATTCATCAAGTCTATTTCTTACACTGCCCGTGGTTTTGCATACATCTGTCTTTAGGCAACTCATTTAAGACTTGCACAGACTATAGAGCAAACAAGAATGGACATAGCAAAATTTTCTGCCTTTGGTTTTCTTTGTAACTGAACTATTTTTACATTTTTTATCTGTATGCACTGTGATTTCTCTTAGATGGCATATTTCCTTGTAGTGGAGCTGCCTGCCCTGCCTGCTCATGCATAACCAGTGCCATAACATACAGGTGAAACATGCCTGCCCCCAGGAAAGAGAAGACAACTCCTGTAAGGGGGCTGTGTAAGCAGAGCAACACAGTCTATCCTTTCAATGGGGATTCACACATTCCATGAGCACACACAGTAGCATGCACACGGTGCTTCTGAGTGCAGTGTTTTTGATGAAATACCTTGAAGGGACAGTGCTTAACAGGAAGAGAAGGGCTTTTTGTTGCACAGAATGGTATCACTTTCCAAAACACTATGTTACACAAACAACTGTCACCAAAGCTGTATCTTTCTGAAGGTTTTTAACTGGACTAATTTTGCAGTCAGCAATGCAACCTTCACTCGCCACAAACACCTCATACATTTTTACAGCACCAGTAAGCACAGACCAGGCTATGGTTCTTCCTTCAGGACACGCTGAAGAAATACATAGCACAATTAAATTCATTGAGGTAACTGGTAAGGTAAGGTAAGGATAGGTTGGTTTGGTTTTTAAATAAAATAACAAGAAAACTTATCAGCACTACAAACATCTCTTAAAAAGCGCCAAAGGCAGCAGCCGCCTTGCTGCACAGCACAGCACAGCACAGCACAGCACAGCACAGCACGGGGCAGCAGGCGAGCTGAATGCACAGCCCTGTTGCACTGTGCCACCCACCAGCTCCGGTGTCACGCTGACTGCCAACACCCGGCCTCACAGGAGGGAGAGCCTCGCTCCAGTACCCGCACGCATACAGCTCCGACTCTGTTAGCTCGGTCTGAACACTGCTGGCAATCATTTTAAAAAAAGTACATGCCACGGTAACCTAAATCATCGGAAGTTCTTCCAGAACAATCCAGTAAAGAGAAAATTCTTGGGGGTTGGTGTCAACAGCTTATCTTTGCTTTTTAGGAAAGTTGTTTTAAAATCTACCTTTCTTTTATCTGGATGTTAAACAGTGTTCCAGTGATTTCTGAGAACATTGCTCACAGAACTTGAAAAATGCTTTTAAAACAACATTGCAGCCACGTCATTTTTTACACTATTTAGCTTCACCTTTAATCCCACTTCCTTCACTCCAAAATCACAGTCTCATTAAAACCTTGCCTGTGTTTTATCCTTCCCCAACACCTTAACGCTCCCTTAACGAGGCCTGCGATGAGCAAACATTGATCAAATTCTGGAGGGAAAAAACACCTGACACTAACGACCAGCTGCTCTCCCGGACCAGCATAAATCTGCAAAGGGCACACAGTTACACCTGTTGGGTGTTGCTATGCTAAGGAACTTTCCAGGGCTTTCTGTCATCTTTGCATGAATCCCAAAGCAGATTCCACTAAAACGTTAGCTTCTAAAATAATCACTTCCTCTACCCTGGAAATAAAAAAATTTTCCTAAAAAAAAAAAAAAGAAAAAAGATATTTAAACAGAATAAAAATCACTGAACAAAATCATACCCACTTCCCACAAGAACATCCACTCACACGATCAGGTCTTGAATTTTTCACACACGTTTAGATGAGTGTGGAATCCTGAGGCTCTCCATACAACCAAGAGCAAAGCACTTCAGAATTTGGGGAAAAATAAAAGAGCTGCTTAAGTTGACCAGCCTGTACCACTGCTTATGATTTATTAGTATTTGGCTAAAATAAAGGAACATTTCAGAAAATAAAACATATAACTTAAAGACCAAGGCTTCAGCTGAGAAGGAGAAGCAGAATCACATGTTCAGTACCTGTCTGCACTCAGCACCAGGTCCTCGCCCCTTGGCTCCACCAAGAATTCCCACTGGTTGTTCCCTAGACAGGGCCATACCCAAAGAGCTAGTGATCAGCAAACCCCAGATGTTGCTCCTCTAGACGCATTCTTTGACACTCAGCCAGGGGAAATCTTGCTCTGCTCCTGAGTGCATTATAAGAATACTGAGTGTTTTTATTGCTCAAGTCGCAGTCTTAACAAGTCTAAGGGCATAGATTATTCTAGCACTGACTGAAGTAATCCACCTCAGTCATTACTACAGAAAAATCAGAAGCAGTAACCTGATGATAATACAATGAGAGGAAGAAATTCAAACAGCAGTGGCAGTTCAGAACACCTAACTGTATTCCAGCCTTGTAAATAGTCTTCTTTGAAAGTTTCTTTACGGTTAGAAAAATGGCACTACCACAACCCCTTCCTTCTCCATATTCCTCTAAAACCTCTTTTAGTTTCGGCACTACCACTACTTTTCTACAACTGAGCGCTGTAAGGGATGAGCAGAGACAGAGGCTAGTTGTAGTAGTTCCCCGTGGCAACAGATGCTGAATTAAAAGTACACGGTAACTATATATTAAAACAATATTTCCAGCTTATTTTTACAATCTCCAAACTACAACAATGCACTGAATTTGAGTTAAATTTAAATTTCAGTCAACACCGCAGCTTCCTTTTTCTCCTTGCCAGTTTGGGCTGGGCTGCTGTTAAAAGCATTCTAAACTGCTCCTAAAAATGCCACAATGACAACTGAGCACCACGGCAGCTGTAAAGTGCTGTTATAACTTTGCAGGATTGGTGTCTGATTTTTATTTAAGCACCAGAAAACAATCCCTGGATCATATCCAAGGGAAATTTTTTTCTTTCCCAATCACAGTAATGTTTCTAAGATAAGAACATCTGAGTATTAAGCACAGGGCCTAATGTCATAGTTTTACACCCTTAACTAGCCTTAAATTTGCTTGAAACAGAAGTGTAAGGCAAAAAAAACCAAACTTTCTCATGTTTTTGCTTTGCTTGTTTTGAAATGCACTGAAGTTTATTGGGTCTGTTTGGTTACCAAACTGCTGAAAACTCTTAGAGGTGCCTTCTCTTTGCTCTTGCCCTCACCTGACTAGTTCTGTGTGTTGCTGCTAAACAAACTTACGTAGCAAACAAAAAGCAGTGGTTTGACTACTGGATGTTATTCCTCAGCAGCTGTAAGTAGTTCCGTGACATTGTTTTCGCTGTTTAGAAGCAAAACTATAACGTACAGCACCTGGCATTGGAAAAGCTAAGGAAAAGCAGACAGCTCTGGGGCAGGTGGGCAAGAGACTAAGATTGCATTTCACAGAATGTAGCATTTAGCAGTCCAGAAGCAAATTCTAATCTTACAGAAGACAAGCACAGGAGCGAGCAGAGTGGGAGGAAAAACTCACATATGCTGGTCAGCAACTGAGCGTGACTTCACGTTATAACTGTGACTCCCCGCACTTCCAGAAATGGGGAAGCCCAGCACACAGTGTGAGCTCACTGAGCAGATAGGCAGCACACGTTTGTACAAAGCGCAAAGGAATTTCTCCAAGCAACACGGCCGCTAACCAAGGACCACACCACTAAGGGCGGCCGTATCCTGCTGCTATTTTGACAGCAGTCACGGCACCCAGCTGCCCCACCTAAAAACGGGGCGAGGTTAAATGGCCACGGAGCCGCAGGGCAGGGAGAGCCACTCTGCTGCTCCCCACGGCGCGACAGAAATAGCAGCAACCGACCTACCCTGCACAACCAACTTAATTTCTACTTCACTGCTACTGCGGCCTCGGGAAGGCGGCAGCGGATGACAGTGACCGCGGGCACAGGCGGCTAACGGCAGCACAGCGCGGCCTTCAGGCGGGACCGAGCAGGAGACCGAGGCACAGGATGCACCGAGTTTTGTTAATGGAAGGCTAACGTGGGAAACGCTCTGAGGTGAACGCGTAACGTCCATTTTTGTATTTGATCCATAAAAACGTTTCATAAAGACTTCTCGGTATAAGCACGTGTACACAAAGTTAGAAACGAGCGAAGCTGAGGTAATCTGCATCACGAGTAACTTTTCCCGTCCGCACTGGAATACGAAGAAAACGCCAAAAAAACACCGGCGGTACGAAGTGCAGGGAACGGGCAGCCGCTCAGCTCAGCGCGGAGCGCGGCACGCGGAGCTGGGGACGCCCCGCCGCGACGTCCCCGCGGTCACCGCACTGCTGTGGGTCCGGGACGTGGCAGCCACCGCCCCTCCCGGTCCCCGCGCGGCCCCGGCCCGCGCCTCCAGCAGTCCGGAGCTCCGGCAGACCCCCCCCAACACACGCACCCCGGCCCCGCTCCCCAGCAGCCCCCGGCTGCGCGCGGCGACCCGAGGGCACCGCGTAGCCTTGAGGACCTCCCGCCGGGCCCCGGCCGCGCTCCCGTCCCCAAACCGCACCTCCCCCCCGCCCGACGGCAGCGGAGCCGCTCGCGCGGGCCCCATCGCTCACCTGGTCCGGCGGGAGGAATGCCGCCCTCCCGAGCGGCTGCCGGCGGAGGGAAGCGCGGCGCCCGCCCCGGCGGAGGCCGCCCACGTTGCGCGGGGCTGTGGCGGCGCCTTCCGCTCGGCGGCCGCCAGGTGCGCGCGGCCCTGCGCCTGCGCGCCGCTCCGCCCTCAGCCTCACCTGGCGGCCAGGTGCGCGAGGCGGCGGCGGGAAGCGCGCGGCGGGAGCGGACCCTCCCTTCAACCGCCCGCACGCGCCGCGCCCGGCGGAGCGCGAGACCCTCGCATAGCGGGGGATCCGCCGCGAGCCCTAACGCGCGGAGCGCGCTGCACAGCGGCGCCGCGAGCTTTCGCCAATCGCCGCCGTGCAGCACCGCGCACGTTGCTGGGAGACGGCACAAAAAGCTGGAGGTGAGATCAGTGCTCGAGGAGCAGCGTCCCGCTGAGCGCGTGGACAGAGGGAAAGCACGAGGGTTCTGAGAAGGGAGTGCTGTGGAAGTTGCAAGTTTGTTCCCGACTTTCCCTGGCGCCGGAGCAGAGCGCAGCGTTTCAGCTGAGCTCGTAGCGGCGGCCCCAACAACGGGCACAGCTGCGGCATCGACCCAACAACGACGCAACGACGCACCGACAGCAGCTGTGCACGAGGGAGAAAATCTGCACAGCAACACTCAGCGCCTTAGGTCACAGCTCGGCCCCAGGTCACGCGATAGAAATGGTGAAGCGCGTTCAGCCCTTCCTTCTACCGCTGTGAAAGCTTCGGCTGCAGCTGCAGCTCCCACGTGCAGCTCAGGACCGTGCAGAAATGCTGGTGCTACTAAAGGGTTTTAAACCTGTTACTTTCCAGAGTACAGGCTGCAGAGGAAGAGGCACACGTTCTCCTTTCAGGAGCTGTTGTTCAAATCCAGATCCAGAGCAGCTGCTCCACTCCTCTTCCAGCAGAGGAAAAAAACCCACATGTTTAAGTAACAGTCCAAAAAAGTCAATTTCTTCACAAGTTAATCAGGAGGTAAAACCACAGCAAAATCTGACCCACAGCTGTAAAGAGCCTGACCTGACAGAGCAGTAATCTGAGTGTAGCAAGTGGCAGAGAAAGCATTCTCTGGTGATTTTTCTCCTGTTTTTCCTGCTTATTGTATAGGAAACAAACCTAGTTGTTAAGTTGTTCATCATGTCCCTTGATAAGAACCAGCATCTCCCCCACAGTAGCAGCCTACCCAAAGTGTTGTCCCCAGGATCACTTTCCAAGGCAGTGCCTACAAAATATTTTCAACACTGATAAATATATGCTCTGTTCAAACTGTAGTGTTTGTAGAGCTCCTCACTCCCCTAATGACTGTTAAGATAAAGGCTGATGTTGCTAAACCGGAGTTTCCTGATCTGTGAGCTGTTCTGAGAATGGCTGTAGCAACATCTAAGATTTGATTAAAGATAATCAAACTTAGCTCAGAAAGTGAACTGTAAATTATTTCTATTTTTTTTTCTTACAAGAATCCAACTTATCTAATGATATCTATTCACTGATACTTTCTAGACCAGCTTTCTAATATTGGTAAAAACCTGTAGAAAAAGAAGTAGGAAATTAAGAGTATCATTTAAAAAAAATTACATATCCTCTAGAAGACACTCTAGGAATTCTGTACCTGCACAGTCAAGATAGTAGAGGAAGCAACACCTATGGCTCTCACGTTGCCATAGCTACAGGATGCCTGGATTCCCAGCTCCAGTGAATGAATAGAAACCACAGCTTTGCTCTCCTCTTTTATTCAACAAAGGCAAAGTGGAAGATGGGTTGCCAAGCAACATCATGCTAAAGACTGCAGCTCTTTGAAATGAGCATTACTGACTACCCTCCATCCTCCCTCTCATCCTCCAGAAGTCTCTTCCATTCAAAGCCATGTATTAAGGGACTGAAAAAAGCTACCAAGACATGAATTTTAAAATAAGAACTGTAAAAGCAGAAGGGAAGATGGAATTAACACTTAACAAGAAATGAAACAATGCCACTCCTTCTACACTGAAAGAAAAAAAAGGACAAAAATTTCAACTTATACAAACCTCATGGGAACGAAAGGCCATTACCTTATGGGAGTATTATAATAAAGCAAAACTTCCTCTAAAGAATTATTTATAGCCACTGTTTCTTTAATTGAAATATAATTAGTTCCTCAATTGCACTCTTATTTTATGGACTTAACTGATTAATAAAAGCACATTAGTGGCTACATGTTTTTAGGAAGCCTAATAGAATTTCAAAAATCTTACATTTCATGCTACAATCAACAAAACTCTCCACCATAAATCAGCAAGGAAAAGCTTCAGACCTAAGACCAATTTCTATCAATTAATTTCTGCATCATACTGTCACCGTTACCTATTCTGTTAACCATCTTATGAAATGGCAATACGCAACTTATACTCACAATAAAATAAAAGGAGGTGCAGATTAGTTTTACCTATTTTGAACGTCTTGCACTACCAACATAAAGCGCCTATTTTTATTCTAAACGTGAGCTTAGGGAGCAAGCAGAAAGACACTGATCACATACAGAAAAAAAAGGCTGTGGATAAAGAAATGCTCTCTTAGAAACTGCTTTGAAAAACCCTATGTATTACCAGTGGGGAAAAAAAAATAATCCAGCAGCTTAACGATTCTTATACTTTGATTCCCAAAAACCAGCTTCCTTTAATTTCTTCTAGCCTCAGCATTCTTCAAATCCTTTCAAGTCCTTCATCCTATTCCCACACTATCAGTTCTCCCAATCACCTGAATCATTTTCTTCCCATACTGTGCCGAGTATAAAAAGGATACATCGACAGCCTAACTTTCAAGGTTACCTGTGGAAGGAGAAGCCACTCACTCAAGTCTTTTGCAACCCCATCTTTCATACAAAACTTGTAGAAGTATTACACACCTGTTACCTGTTAGTTTCCATTAATTTTAGTTTGTCTGACCAAAAGCTCAGAATTTGCTCGAATGCAGGATCTAGAAATCTCCATCATTGCATGCAGGATGTTCATCAATCTGTTCAGGAAACAAGGCTGTAAGTTACCCAAGACACTGTACCCAGTCACAGATAGGCAAGATCATACACAATTTCAAACAGTCTGTTGTGTGGCCTTAACACTGAGTTGTCAATGGTAAGCTATTCTTTCACGCACAGCGTGCTACCAATCCCTTAAAGATCCACAAGCATAATATGTACAAGACTAAACACTCCAAATTAAACAACAAAAATTTATCTCCATGGAAACCTATAATACAGCATGAGTAGAAAAAATACCATGTTAAAAATTATCATGATTGTTAAATATTCACTGAATATTCATATAAGATCTTAATTTTACAAATTAATGTTTCATGAAAAATGAAAGTTTCATTGAGAACAATGCACGTAACTTCTTTAACCTTGAAAAGATAGTGTATTTGCAGTATATGTAAAAATAAAAAACATACTTTAGAAATCATGAATAGATGAATTTTTTAAACTAAGATCCAGCATCATAACAATGAACAAAGACAAAGCCTGAACTAGTCTGGACAGGCTGTTGAGTACTATTTCAAATGAACCAAACAAATACTGAAATATATTCCCTAGAACATATTGGCACTGTTGGGAGAATAGAAGAGTGCACTACCATAGCATTTCACTAGAAAGAGACTGCAATATGCATACTTGTGTTTAGAATTATTTTATTATTTCTCTTAAAAATACACAGTTGTATAGAATACTTGCTATATACATTGTGGACTACACTGGTAACTTTTGAGAAGTAGATTGAAAATAGACCTCCAGTAAGTAAATCACTAGAATCCGAGTTGTGTGTTTATCCGAAATGCACTTGGGCAGTACCCTCTAGAGATGTTCATGGTCTTTATCTTTGTTATTATTTTTTTTTTTTAATCTCTGGACAATGTTTTACGTACCATACATGCAAGCAGCATTTTCTGCTGAATACCTACAATTCCTTCCAGGGCTGCACACCTTTCTTGAAAACGATCCAGGCTTCTAACTGAATGCAAGTTAATCACACTCACAATACATTTGTGCTGATTTGGTCTCTGTCACTGCAATAGTTTTCAAAGGCATGTTATACGAATAAGTCAATGAGCTTCAAAAAAAAATCATGTTCTTAATGATGCACGAGCCTTGTCAAGTATTTCTTTTCTGATCTTTGGATAGTTTGGATGTGCTTCAAGGACCTGTCAAAAGACAAAAAAAACTCAGTATAGAGTTCTGTGTCTGAAAGGAAAGAATACTTGGGTGGTCACTGTCTTATTGCTGAGCTTACTCATTCTAGAATTTTGAATAACACGGTAAGTTCCTTGTAAGGATGCAGAAGTGCCTGTAGTTAAAGAGTACCAAATCAGTCAAGACTAACTTCAGACATTGATTCCCTTTCCCACTGCCTTGTAACCGTACTGGGAAAAATGCAAGGGTCAAGGGCTAAAGCGTCTAGGTTGTCTGAGATGCAGGCATTCAGAACAGCAGCCTCCAAAGATGTCCCTAAGGTTTCAAGCATACTTTCTCTGCAATGATAAACTTCAGGCTATTTCTTAGTATACCCTATCCTCTTGCCCATCAATTCCCTCCGCTTTTATTCAATTTAACCTTTCCAGTACTCCTAAATTTCTCTCAATATAAGCAATTATTAATATTAATAATTACCATGATGTTCACCTTGGCACTAGAATTGTAGCTCTTTCTATAATTCTACATCTATTCTACATATATTTGTACCACACAGACAATTCATGAAGTATTTTCTAATGATGTCTTCCAATACAAACAACTTAGTATCGTCTTCAGCTGCAGCTCTGTATGGATTTACCAAGCAGCAACCACAGAACAAGGAGAAGGCACTGCCACTTGAATATGCTTCAATATACGACAGCCAACCACTTCACCTCTTATCTACTGGATGGATACAGAGCTCAGGATAAAGCAAATTTAAGTATCTCTTACACAGTCAAACTTACTAATGTCAGAAGCATGACTGATAGAATTATAAGATATACCACTTGTAAGTTAACAAAAGATGTATAATTACATAAAGTAGTTACAGTAGAGAGAGTATTAAGTACAAATTCTACCTTATGACAAATAACGATTGCATCAACATATCTCTTTCCTTTCAGGTAATTGAAAGCCAGCTTGTATCCTGTAAGTAAAAAGAGAAGGAAAAAAAAAAGGTGTTTTCAAAGAAAAAAAAGTTTCAATATCTGTATTAAATACGTAAAATA
This sequence comes from Cyrtonyx montezumae, assembly GCF_038088225.1. Taxonomy (NCBI): domain Eukaryota; kingdom Metazoa; phylum Chordata; class Aves; order Galliformes; family Odontophoridae; genus Cyrtonyx; species Cyrtonyx montezumae. The sequence goes on along the minus strand of NW_027072078.1, from coordinate 19,020,116 downwards.
TCATATTGAAGTTCATTTTGGTTACCATATGTTTCTATGGCTAACATATTTGTTTTTTTGTTTTCCCCTTATCTAAGGCAGTAAAAATTTCTATTGAAAGTCACTTTAAGTAGTACATGAATGTCCTTTACACAAAGATAGATAGCTACACTGGAATAAAAATGAGACATTTGAGAGAGCAATTTTTTTCTCCAGGGAACACATAATGGCTGTCTTCTTCCAGTGAATGTGGTGCCCTACAAAGTTTCTCACCGTCAGAGTTTCTGGTATACAATACATTGTTCTTTTATAAAGAAAACAAACAATTCTATTATTAAAGGACAGAAGAAAAGTCACAAAAGCAGAAACAAACCAAGGAATTAAAATGCTTCTCTGTTCCACAGTCAGCAGACCACTAATAAAACTTTGTCACATGGAATGGTGAAGCCCTGCAGGAACACATCAAGACTGATGCTTTCAAAGGTATATTTGATGTATACTTTTCATCAGCCTGTCAGAATAGTCCCATCCTGGGTATATTGAGGTGTCCCTGCCCATGGCAGGGGGATTGTAACTGGATGCTCTTTGAGGTCCTTCCCAATCCAAACCATTCTATGATTCAATAACACATTAAGTCACAGATCACATAGGATAAAAACTATGAACCAAATCATTGCAGCCTGCAAGTGTTACAGTTACAGAAAGAAACACATGGCAATTCATAACTGTAACAGCTACAAGATTGTGTAAAATAAATAAAATTACAAAAAACGACAAACGCACAAAAAACAATAGTGGTTTTCCAGATGTCACCAAAGGCCATCTCACCCTAACACTGGGGAAAACATAGGACCCCAGATTACAAGCAGCATGCATTTCTGAGGGGCCATAAGATAGTCTGAAAGTAGGAGCAAAATTTATGTAAATCACCAGCCTCAGGACCCAGAGACAAAACTAAGTGCTGAATAAGAAAGGACATTTCAACCTAAATTTTATCAAGGGTTTCCCACTTTAAGTAGTCTACAAATGTAACAGTCCAGCTAAGACTTCAATTAACCATCCAAACCGGAAATTGAATGCTCTCAAGTTTTCAGTTAACCATTTTAATACAAATATTTACAGTCCTTTAAACAATTTTAAAAAGTCTTCAAGCTTGTCTGATTATCAAAATGTAATAATTAAGTATTCAGTGATTTGCCACTACCAGATACATACAGAACAGGTATGAACAGCTCTCTACTAAAGCCAGTAGATGCTGCATTACTATACAAATATTACTGACAATGAATACCATGCTTAAGACAGCAGGTAAGAGCAAACTAAAAAAGTTGTACATCAAATCTTGCACTAAATACAGTAAGCTGAAATTTCTTAGTTAACATAGAACAGCTATCTTCTGCCATGGGAGCTTTCCAAATGACTTAAGTAGACCCTTAGACAGCTGTAGCTTTAATGAGAAGAAGAGCAGTAAAATTCTCACTATGGAAAGAGAAATGTAGTCTTTCCAGTAAAGGGTAGAAACATTCATTGCTACCACAGTACGTAATATATATACGTTAAATAAACATGCCTATTGTTGGATTTGATTGGTTTCCATATCTCCAGGCCATTTCATAATTTATTGCTGCATCCTTATATGCTTGTTCCTTTTCCATGATGTATCCCATGTATTCATAAGCCTTGCAACATGACTGCAAAATACAATTCATACAAGATTTCATTTAGGTATCAAAATTTAATTGCTGAAGTACTTAAAATTCCTACAGTTAGAAAGCTTAAGTGATACTTGAACTACTTTTGATTACAAGATAGTTTTAAATCAAAATTTAAAGCAAAATACACAGCATTTTGCAATGACTTCCTAAGTCACCCTGAGTCAAGTACAGAGTTCTTCACAGAGGATACCGCAATTATTCCAAAAATGTTCGGTGCCCCCAGGAACCCTGCAGATAGCTCTCAGTTAGTTATGCCATTTCAAGTCCAGCCAGGAGCTGCTATATCTTTCACATAACGAAAACTGCTGGGAATATCATTATCACGTGATTATTAACCAAAGCTAACACTTCTAGAAAGAAAACGTTATTACAAGACAGCAGGCATATGAAGTTTTCACTCAATGCATTTACTTACATTGTACATATATACCCACAACAGTAATTACTGATCACTAAAAAGCATCCTAAAAAAAATTAATCACAATAATGAAATTTTTCAATCTAACAGAATTGCAGAATTGTAGGGGTTGGAAGAGACCTCTAAGAGATCGTCGAGTCCAAACCCCCTACCAAGGCAGCTCCCTACAGCAGGCTGCAAAGGTAGGCAAACAGGCAGGTCTTGAACATCTCCAGAGAAGGAGACTCCACCACCTTCCTGGGCAACCTGTTCCTGTATCAAAATAAACCAGCTTGGAGGATAGCATGGAAAATATTTTCCTGCAAATTAAAAAGACACTCTAAGATCTAAACCAGTCAACATCTATTTGTATGGTACATCTCCTGCTTGCCCTCTTTACATACAAGTTATAGAAAAGTCGACTTTACAATGCTGTTTTGGCAAGGAGCCACAGGCTTTCATTTGCTAACTTTTCCCCCATAAAGGTATTTCAAGCCTTTTTAAAGAAAAGAAGCAATCTGGCAGGCGATCATAGGCTATGTTTTTAGAGCTGCTGGGGAATTTCTACAATGTGTAATTTGTGGTACAGCCATACTCAAAAGACTACCTATTTAAAGATGTGTCTTATTTAGAGAAATGACTCATGTTTACTCTTGCACGGTATGAATTTTGCCACTTCCATTGGCTCTCCAGACAAGTGGGTAAACGTCCTTCATGGTAGAATTTTTTCTTAACTAAATTATGGCTCATTTTCTACAGAAATGAAATTGAATACATCCTATTTTAAGAGGCGTATCTGTAGATGCATATTATACAGTAGACATAGACCTGTTGTAGCTATCTATTCCTTAATTTCAAACAAGGAAATAAGAGGAATATAAGTTTGGCAAAGGCAAGCTTTCAGGGAGGTTTCAGAAATGAGACTGAATAATGTACCTTACCTTCCTATATTGATGAATCAAGGAAAATAGATACAATCAAGACCTTTCCTAAATCAAATCTTTAGAGTACAAATAGTATCCCGATCTTGCATAATATCTACTATATTACTGAATGCACCTCAGGTGAAGGAGAGTGAAACGTAGAGAAGGAACAATTCCATCAGCAAAAAAGGACAGAATAAGAAACAAAGCATCAGAGCTAAGATCTATGCCCCTGCCATGCCTGTTCCACGCTTCAGAGGAAAAATAAACACTTGCATGAATTAAAATAAAAAGGTTATTTTTAATACGCAGTCACTTACCTTGTTATGCCGAAGGCATCGTTTCAATAATTCACCTGCCATATCATATTTTGAAGACTGAATATATATGTCTGCAAGCAGAAGCCAACTCTTTTCAAACTCCTCTGCATCAATGGGATTCCAGTTCATTTTTGAAATTCGTTTTAACTGATTTCTAGCTCGTGGAGTCTGTTTCAAAATCATGTAGGCTGTAGCCATTCCCAGAAGTGCAGGTATATGATCTTTCTGCAGGAAAAAAATCATGTGCGGTACTTAGCTGCCTGCCAGAGTTAAAATACAATTAGAACTTAAACCCAAGAACTTGAACCAAAAGCCAGTACACACTTCAATAAAGGACAATATCAGCATACAGTTGAGGTCCAAGTCTTCATCCAATGCAAGATTTTTTAAACACATTATTTCAGTGCATTTTTGCAATACTCTAATCAGTTCACATTAGGTATAATTAGGTATAATGTGAACTACAAGACTAGTTAAATAATCTTATTAAGTGTAATGGAGAAGATTGCGTATGTGAGACAAGCTACTAACCTCGGCCACTACTATTTCAGTAAAAGTGTTCAGTGCTCGTTCAACACTTGACTTTTGTTTGGTTGCCATGAGACAATAATTTTCCATGATTCGCAGCTGAACATGACCCTGAATGGTCTGAGGTTTGAGTTCCTTCAGAAGATTTTCTGCTGTTCTTACAGCCAACTGCACAGACTCCTGCTTCTCTGTTGAATTACTATTATCAGAAACCATATTTTAAAAAAGTGTAAATATTTATTTTTATATATAAAATTACATTTTTATATGTCAAATAAATTACAAGTTAGCAGTTTCCATGATAACAGCATGCATCTGTTATACACGCGTTTACATTCTCTCCTGTAACAATGGCAGTTCCAACACGTGCACAACCCAATCCTTTAACCAAAGCTTCAAGTGCCTAGGATTGCAGATATCCTCCTCTACCCTTTCTGCTTAACAATTACTTATTTTGTAGTTCAGAATTGTTTCTCAACTCATAGGTAGAGTACTCAAAGCTTTAGGTGAGCTCAAAAATCTATCCATTTACATGATAAAGAAACATAATTAAAAAGATAAGTGGATGGGACAAGAGAAGAAATAGAATAATCCAAGCAATATTTACTTCGTTCACTTACCCTATGTCAGCATCCAGATTTTCAAAGACTTCACCACCCAAAGTTTCATTATCTGGGTTCAAACAAATTTCAATCATGTTGTAGACTGCATTCTGTCCCCAGTCATTGTCCTTCCGAGCTTTATTGAAATGGCGGAGTGCGTCATTTGGTTCACCTGTGTACCTACACAGATAATTAAACTACTGTAAGTTAGGCAAGTATAATTGGCTGCCCCAAGCCGTACCTGAAACCCAAGCATTTAAAAAATAGTTCACATACTTGCACACACTGATAATACAAGCTTTGAGAGGCAAGTGTGCTACTGCAAGGAACGTGTTCTTGCAGATTAAAAAGACTGAGAAATGGTAAAATTTCAAAGTAGTAATATTACATCATTGAGCCAGAAAGAATATCCTTTGTTACTAAACAGAAAATATGAAACGTGAGATAAAATAGCTTTGCTTTGGAGTGGAGTTCATTGCAAAGTATCACAGAAGAGACAAAGAAACCTGTCCTAAAATCCCATTAACTAAGTAAATAAAGCAAAGTATTTACAGTGTGTTAAGTGCTGTAGCAGTAGTACCTTTGAACGATAACAATAAGAAAATTAACAGATAATTTAACTAAGCTCTACATCATATAAACCTTATTTGGATTATAATTGCAAGTACCAAAGATACAGTCCTTTGCAGTAATGAAAACCTGGTTCAAGCTTTGCTCTGGAAGAATGTTTTTCTGCCATTAAAAGAAATCTTGGGACTTCTTCTAGTTTCCCAGCTCTTCTTAACAGATCGATTAATCGCGAGAGAGTTGCATAATTATCTGAATAATTAAATAAACAGGACATCTAATTTTAGTTATTTGTACTGTGAACAGATGAAGACCCTGAATTGTTTTTCCACATACAAAAATGAGACAGTGTAATATGCCATGGTACATTAATAATGCCAGATAAAAGACAAAGTAATACTAGCAATACACCTAAAAAGAATAAGTATAAAGGTGAGCACAACCATGCTTCATTTCCAAGAGAACTCAAAAACAGTTGCTGTACTCTTACAGCTTATTTCACACAAAGTCTCATAGAAAGCTTGATATTCATTAAAGTATTATTTAAATACATTTCTGTCTGGTCATAACCTTATTCTAATTCAAGTTTCCTTTAATCATCTCTTTTTTTATTATTATTATTATTTATCTAGAAATAAATTTCCAAGCTTGTGCCTGTGCACTTCATAGTTTAAATATAAGATAAAATGCGTTATGGTTGCAAGTAAATAGCACTACTTTTGGGTGAAGTCAAACAATACACAATGCATTGTAACAGCATAAATTATTATATCTGAAAGACATTATTTGCAAATCTTTCCCTACAATAACTTTGTTTTTATAGACAGTGGTGGTCTTTGTTTCATTTGCATTATAACTAGCACATAATAAAGCATTATTTTAGTTATTTGTACCTCTCTCTCACTAGAGATCAGTAAAAGAAATAAAAATACCACTACTTAATATTCACCTGGCTTGCGTTCGAGGAGCTGCTGGAAATGAAAGACTGCTTGCTCATAGTCTTGCTTCCTGAACATGAGATCAGCCATCATCTACAGTGTTGATCAAGTAGAATCATAGTTATTTTGTTTTCTCTGATAACAATGTAACACCTTAAGTACACAGTTCTTTCCTTCAGGAAGTTGGTTTTGTTTGCTTTTTTTTCCTTCCTTTCTACAATGCTTGCTTAAGTATTAACGAGATGAGAAGAAAGTAGAGAAACCTCTTCTCTGATCATTTGATAACTGTTAATACATGCAATTAAACCACGTCAGGCAATATTACAACTATCACTTTTTCTCTACTGGTAATACATTAAGCACACATTTTGTATTGAGATGAAATGAAGATAACGTTGCTAGAAATTTAACACTGAATCAGTATCCAGCATAAACAGATATAACATTTTGTTCCAACAGATTTGCTCGCATGCCTGAAATGGGATGCTTTCTAAACATATTTTATTAAGCCATCGTACTGCAGACACACAAAGCTCAGAATTTCTAATACAGAACTAGAATAACAGTACATTACCATCGTTGCTGCTTCATTATCTTGGTCATTCCTCAGTAACAAGGAACAATGATGTTGACAGGCATCACTATCATCTTGTGCAAGATATAAACGTGCTAGTTCCAACATTGCCTGTATAGTAAAATATTTAATCTTTGAATTGTACATGGTTAAGGAAGGATAGTTCAGTTCTGTACATATTTACTTGAGATTTCAGATTGTTCTGTATAATTCTATTTTACAGACAGTTTTTGCTGTTGTTTTCAGTAGACTCTTGATCAAACAATTGAACTGTTTGAATTCCCCCAGCTACAAAAAAAAAAAAAAAACGGTAAAACTTTTCTTTTTTAATTGGCTATTGTAGAACTGAAGGCAGTATAGCTCCAAAGACAAAATAATTTTGGTAAGAATAATTCAATTATCTTAGAAAAAAACATACTTGCAAATAGTTGCAAAGTCCTAACAAGTAAATATCTCATTAACATTCACTGATTTGTTGTGCAGTATAAACAGTTCTTACAGGAACTGTTTTCTTGCTTGCATCTCCTTAACTAGCATATTAAGGCTGTGTATGAATTCATTTATGAGAAACAACCAAATAAATATTAACAAACCAACATTTACATTAGGTTCAATTACTCTAATTCTGAAACAGAAAGGCAAGTGAGCAAGCAATGGAACAGATACAGATTTAGCACGTCTAAGAATTTTAGATATGAGAATAGTGATCTGAAGAAAGTTTTCATATGTATAACAGTGGAAGACTGTGAAGCAGTATGCTAGCTGAGAAACTTCCTGCCTGGAGCATGTCAGAAAAGAATGTCAGTTAAACTGGACATCTACTGCAATACTGTAAGCAGGAAACAAGTTATTTAAAAAAAGGAATACAGTCTTAGCTCTGCTAAGATGCCATTGGATTCCACATAACTAGAGAAGAACGTTAAAGCAAAAATCTGCTTCAAGGAAGAAGAGTCTCAAAGATGCTAAAGTTGTAGCTTTAGGAAGGACAAGGTATCCTCGATACCACAATACAGGAGTTCAGGTATTAAAACCAAGTGATGTGCTTACTGATAGCAGCTGAATAATCGCACAGCAGTACAATGAAAAGTAAGAAGCAAAATTAGAACTATTCACATATACCTGCATATGCAATAACACATTTACACTAGGAAAGAAAAAAAAAAAACACAGGAATAAGTTTGATATAAGCTTTACTTAAAAATCCAAAATTGACAATAGTTTTTGTTGTTCATTATAGAGAAGCAAAAGGCTAAAGCATCTCTTATCTCTAAAAGCCAGGGCTGTGAAAGGGAAAAATGAAGAGGAGAGATAAAAGTAATAAATTTTGGTAGAAGCTTGACATTAACATGCAGTTTTGTGTGAAAGAGACAGTGAAGGGAAAAGAGAAGCAGCACAATAATAACTGCTCAGCTGTTTTTAATAAAACCAGAACCTTACTAAGTAGTGTAGAACTACTAGAACATAGACAGCAGAGAGAGAAATTGTCTGAACTGACTGAGGTCACTGGGATTTCTTCCCAGATGGCAGGCAACAAGCAAGGCTGGAACAGTCTCCATTATTACCATATCATTCTTCACATATCCTCAACTATTGCACGCTGACAGTCGCTGATAGTTGCCTATGATATAGGCAACTAATGGACCACTCAGCAAACACAGATCACCATTCAAATGAGGATTTTATGTAAATTGACTGAAATAGGCAGTATATATACTACTACTTTATTCTAAGTGACAAAAAGGAAAGATAAGGAAGAAAACAATGAATATGTACACAGAGCCTTTGTGGTTTTCATCATAAAAAAATATAAAAAGCAAATATAGCTCTACACTGTGGATAATTGGAAAAATGCATTGCCAAGCATCAGAAGCGGAGAGAAAAGAAATGCAAGATTGTTGGAGGGAGAACTGACCTTTTTATCAGTTTCACAGTGAACAAGTGCCTCTTTGTAAAATTTGATTGCTTTTTCATAGTTCCGCTGAACTGTACAATGCTTTGCAATCTCAGCACAAATTTCAGCTGCTAACTGTTTCTGTGCAGGAACTGCATCTGGCTGTTCTATCTGAGCCCGTTTAAGTACTCTGGCTTGTAGTTCCCGAGCCTAGTGTAAAAAGAAAGGTAAGAAAGGATAAGTCAACATTTTTTTTCAAACGAATCAATATTATAAAGTTCATTTTACAGCAACATAGCTACAATTGTTACAAATTTATGCATGCACACTAAAATCTTCAACTGATTAAAAAACAAAAAGAAAGTAGAAAATTCTCCACTATACAAAACAAAAATCTCATGCAAAACAAACATACAAAAAAAAACCACAAATCTTTCCCCAAATTACCTTCACTGTTAAAAAAACACATTAAAAGCATGCTGGAATGCAGCATAGCATTTAATACTTCAAGAAGATGGAATCCCAACATATTTCTCTACTGTATGTCAATCTAATACTGTAATGTCTGTACTTCATAGACTTTGTATGCCTAATTTTAGTCTATTTAACAAAACTTCAAAAGCTAAAACTCAAAGTCTACTTAATTCCCTCACAGTATAGAAAGCTCAGCAAAAATGAAAATAACTATCCCATTTTACTTTAAGCTTCTTCATTTGGGGAGTGAGTAAGAAAAGATAGAAGCATGGAGGTAGAGACCTCTGTTAAAGACAGATGCCCCAAAAGAACAACTAAGGAAATAGCTGTGCCCAAATCTGTTTATACTTGATTAATTTTCTTTGATTTAAACTTGAATTTTATCTAATTCACATATAAAAGACTCCTTCCTTCTGCTCAAGCTGAAGTTTTGTCTCAAAACTGCTGCTCCAATCATTTGGAAATGATTAAGTTGAATAACAGCACTGAACTGTCAACCAAAGTTGGCAAGCTGTAGCTGTAGTGAACTTCTTCCTCCTACCGTTTTGCCCACCAGGGAAGGAGAACTAACAAACAGTAAAATTAACAGGGAATTCCTAATGTCACTCTGAAAAAGCAAGGGAAGCAAGTTATTTATTAAAAGTAATACCATATGAGTGAGCAGCCAGTCCTATTAAGACTGGAGGTGTAGTGGAAGAGAGGAAATATAACGACTCAATTGCTTACTCAAGGTTTGTGTTCAGAAAGCTTCATCTAAAATGGATTAGGTTGTCTGTATCCTTCAAATCTGCTCTTAACAAGACTCACTGAATGATAATACTAAACTTCAGAATTAACAGTTTACTGTTGTTATTTAAAAATAAAACAGTCAAGTTTACAAGAAAATGACATTTAGCCATTGAAAACTATCCTAGTTTGCTCTATGAATAGTACTCAGTGCTGAGCAAGGATACAAAATAGACACTGTTTTCAACTACTCTGCTAAAACTATACATTCACACTGTGTTCATTTGTGTGTGGAGCAGTCTTCAGTAGTAGCCAGAATTTTTACCTAAAATTCAAGTGAGACGGCCCAAAAAAAGCTTGGACTTTTCCTTATGTTTCACACCAGTCACTGGTGGTTTATCACTACCACATACACTTTTTCCTTATTCACAAAGATATTATGATTAGAAACACAGATACAAACAAAACAAGGAATAAAAGTGAAGATGTTGCAAGCTTCCACAGAGTTTCTTTTTGTCTTCCCTTTACCTGTTGTAATGAAGTGATAGCTTCATCAATCTTCTCCATTTTGCTGTAAATTTTTGATAGCAGAACCTGGTAACGTCCATCTTCCATCAGAGAAGACAATTCATTAACTATAACAAATACATAAACTTGATTCTTTTAAGAATAGATTCTGGAAAGTCAAAATTCTCTACATATTCCAGGCAACATCTTAAGCAACAAGTTTGCAGCTTGAGTTTATTTATTTAGGAATGTGATTTGACTCTGTGTGCAGAATTAGCAGGCAATAGAAGGAGTAAACATCACCATGTACAGAGTGAAATTTAAGGCAAAGATGCTTCAAGTTGTGAAAAGAATACAAACTACCTGACTGTTAATCCATTTGCATTTTCAGAAGTATATGAGTAACTTAAAGACAACAGAAACAGCCTCTCCTTTATTCAGGTTTTTTTTATAATGAATATATGGTTAAAAAATACATATGCATAAGGTAGTATTTACATACTACAAGTTCTCCCCTGTTCGTATTCATTTTAATCTGTTGTGAAAGTACTGTCTTGGGTACAGCTACATACTAAAACGTAACAGCTTTTATTCCCCTTTTTAAATATGAATATATTGAACTGCATTAGCAAATTGTCTTCAAAGTGCTGCAATTGTGACAGACATTCTAAGTCAGTTTGCAACTTGTTCTAGTCCCTACATAAGATTGTTTAAAAATCCTGGCAAGTATTTTAGTAAAAATGAAGATTATTTTTGAGTATTTTTCATCTACTGCTTTATAGCTCCTCCTGCTTTATAATTAAAAAAGAAAAAAAGTTCATCTGGACCTTGATTATTGCCTACAACCACATAGAAAACAAACAAGTAATAGCAGTAATTACACATTATGCTGTAAAATAACGACATTCATACCATACTCATGATCTAAAGCTTGCTGAAGTACTACTTCTGCCTTTTCATACTGCTTTAGTTTCATTAAAAGTTCAGCCAAATCATAGCGAAGAAAATTCTGTTGACCACTTTTCAAGGCAGCCTCATAGTAACTGATTGCCTAAAAGAAACACAAAAATCTGGTTATTAAAAAAAACTTACAGGAAAACAATTTTACTACTTTGGTTTTGCTTAGAGACTTGCCTCACTCCTTCAGTAACTAAGTCATCTTCTAGTAATTACTGTATTAATAGGATGTCCTTTAATTGCAGGTTTGGACTTCCCAAGATTTAGAGCCAAATTAAAGAAACAGAATAACCAGGGCCCACATTTTGGTGACTATGCATGTTAACCATGTTAACACCTATTATCTTCAGTTAGTTGGTTCGCTGTCAATTCAACATTTTTATTAGCTGCTAAAGCTGTGCAGTAACAGTTGGATCAGAGATAAAATTTCAGTTTTACTATATAAAAGGAGAAACATTTTCCCTAAAGTCTACCTGAAAAACATGATGACGAAACATTTTTAAACTTCCCAGGATGTAACACCTCACAAGTTTTCCCCAAATATTTTCTTTTTTCTCCAACATTAAGAAACTAAAGCTTTCATTACCATTTTCCTATACAATACTAAGTATTTAAGTGCCAACAGATAAATACTTAACCACAGTTCTTAAATGCAGCTCCAAACACATGTCAAATCTAAGTCACTAGAACTACAATCCATCAGGCTTATATCCAGCAATATGCAACTATGACTTTGGCCAGTTGCATATTACATTGTTAACTTACTCTCAGGATAGGAAGTTTCTTTACTGCCATAAAATTAAACACTTCTCAACTTGAAAATCAAACAAGTATTTACAGAATACCTTTGAATAGTTGTGTGTTTTGATTAAGGCTTTTCCAATTTTACTTGCTAAAGCTGGATCTTTTGGATTTTTCTTCAAAGCCTGCTCATAGACTTCTATGGCTTCATCAGGCTTCAACAGTGAAAGATAAAAACACAGAAGTCAAGGATTAAGATAAGAAACGTGGAAAATAAAAAAACTGGTAGTACTTGCAGGAGCAAGTGCCAGTACTACTGGATCATGAAATAAACTTCTGAGAGAAAAAATGATCAGTGTCTGACTGCTGGAAGCATACAGCCCATTTAAATACATTTTTTCTTGTTAAAACAAAATATGGAAAGAACTTGGTTAATAAATGAGTCTGAATTCATTTCAGATTACTTCTCTTCTGAAATTGCTCTGCCACTGCACATTTCACTAGTTAATATAAAGCACAGCTGAAATTAGTGTCATGGAAAATAAGCCATTTCTTTCCTTCTGCTCTGTAAGAACAGAAAAGAAAACTATATTTTGCTTTGTACTTATTCATTATCTTCATTAAAGAGAAAACAATTGTTAATTGCCTAGTTTCCCAAACCAGTTACCTAATTAGTTGCATGTTCTAACCCGATCTACTCTCCCAAAAATATGAATTTAAGTGTGTATATTTCAAATTTCTACATTCATCCAATTACAGTGCATCTCCTATGCTTCTTCTATTACATGCTGAACAAGATTTCCAATCCACCAAGTAATCAAAAGATATCTAGTGCATATACTGAAATCCAATAGTTTATGATTTTTACATAAAACTTTCAGTATTGTAACATAGTTGTTTAGAGTAGTTTTGAGACTTAATTACATCTTTAATTTCTGAATTCAATTTAGCTTTTGCTTCAAATTTTTGTCTGAACATTCTTCAAGAAGGAATTCTCTCCTTCAATTTTCCTCCCAGAATTATTAGAAGACACTTTCAACAGCTTTTAATCTGAATTTAGAATAGCTACATTTATAGTTGGTAATTTCATTTTTAACATCCACAAGTGCTTTATTTCCTAACTACCTATCAGTAAGAGTTGCCATGCTACCCTTCTCTCAACTTTCCAAAGCCAAGGAATGACTCAATCACTTACTCATTCCTAGCAAGCACTTACCTCTTGAATATTCATGTATGCATCACCAAGAAGAAGATATGTATGAGCACTTGGCAGTTTTTCTACTAGGTCTCTAGAAGCAGAGGACAGAACTACGTTCAATATTTAACATGTAGATTTTGGTATCTAAACAAGTAGGGTGTGATAATATTATCCTCTAGAGACATTGATTTTTTTCTTAAAATAAAAAAATCTGAAATCTATCCAAAATGAGAATACTGTTTTAAATGTTAGAACACTTGAGTTCATTATATCACTAATTTTCTGACTTGTTTTAGTAAAAAGGGAAAAAAGTAGCTCAAGATGCTACCATTTAACATCTTGGAAAATAATACATATACACAACACAAACTTTTACCTGTAGCAGGCAGCATATAATTTCTTATCTCTCCTGCACTGAAGATAAATGTCTGCCATTTTCAGCTTAGCTTGTACAAAGTAGGGCTGTTCAGGTGTAATATTTCGGAGCATAGTCAAGGCTTGTTCAACATCTCCTTGAGCAATTGCCAGATCTGCATTTGCAATCATTACTCTTAGCTCCTCAGGAGTTCCAGAAAATTCATCAATGGCATCTTGCAGTACTACGGCAGCCTCATGCTGGACATAAAACAGAATTAGCACAATTTTTATGGTTGAACAAACAAAAATAAAGCCATCATAAGCAAATGTATGTCTGAGATCATTATACAAAAATAAAGCAAAAGAAAAAAAACCAGCAAAACCCAGGCCACAGTGTTCATTTATTTTGCTGAAACATTTAAAATGCTACTTTCTGCTTCACTGATGTTTCACGTGTAAAATAAAAAGGTTAAAATTCAAGCGGACAACACTGTGCTCTAATGAGTCCTATTAAGAAAATGATGACCTTCAGCCTTCCAACTACAGCAATGCGGGTACATTATACCCTTAGACATATGTAGTGTCCTACAGCATTTTAAGATTCATTTGAGAGTAAGGATACTAACATGCAAAGGTAAGGACACAAAATATTTCTAGTAGCATTCTGACAACAAAATATGAATCTAATGTTCATGTTCACTCAGATGTGTATGTGCTCCACAGAATTAAAGTTTTGCACAAAAATGTAGAGTCAAAGTTTAGCACATGCAAATATATATTTCTTCTCGTAAAGTTTCACACACCACCTGTCAAGTCAGATATCAGTCTTGTGAGATTTTGAAGATATCTTGTTGGAAGAAAAATTGATGTTTTTATATTCTAGGCTAATGAGGATTAGACAATTCTATCAACAGGAAAAAGAAATAGTTTCTGGGTATGTTTGTGATCTTACCGCTTCTCCATTCAAACAGTGAGCTTCTACTAATTCTAGAAAGACAGCCACACGGTCACTCGTATCAATTTCAATTCTTTTTCCTTTTGTCTTTGAGGAAGCTGTATGTTTTCTCATTCCAGGCAAATTCCTCGCCATCTGTAAGGTCTTGATAGCTTCTGATAATTCACCTATCTTCTTCTGGGTTTGAGCCTTAATTAAGTGATAAACTGGATGTTCTCTCACCTAAAGGAAAAAATGTATACATATACACAAATTATATATACTCACACACACACGCATATATATAAAATACATTACACACACACAAAGAGAAAGAAGGAATTTCCAGAATTCCCCTTATGCATAAAATTCCAACTCCCTGAAAGATTCTTTTCCACCCAGTATAGACCTCAGTTCCTTTTAACCGCTAAATATATCTGATTCAAGTTTCAATAATGTAAATATCAGTTTTCACAGAGTCTGCAAAATAATAAGTAGTTTTTCTTTTATAATGAAGAAGAATATAATTAGAAGAAGAAGGAACCAAAATGAGAGAATACTTGCAAAGATGCAAAGAAGTGCTAGCTTGTCCCACTGATCAGCTCAGCACTGCCAAGAGACAGCACAGCCGAGAGCCAAGGAATGCTGTACAAAGTATTCCCATCAGTGTTAATCCGAAAATTCCTCTGATATAACAAAACAAGTCAACAGAGCGTATCATCAAACTCATAACATTTATGGAGTTCAAAACAACATGAATTTTCATTTCTAAACTCCTCTCTAGCATCCCTGCTATCTTCATTAGTAACTGTGCATCAGTGTAAGAAGTACAAAAACACTGGATCACTTTTCAAGTACTATGGTGACCTTTAATGTCGACCGCCAAGTTCATCTGCAATCAACAATTCTGTTCATACAACTTTTAGTTGTTTCAGTATTTATGTGAGAATTGGAGAAAAAGCTATTTCTTCCATTGTATTTTAAGACAATTTCAATATTTGCAATAAGAGATTAGTCCTGCCCTTTGAACCTTACTAGCTCAAAAAATTAGTAACTTATGTGATAAGTATTTAGATACCATATTCACATTAGCATTTCGATACTGAGCTTCTAGTGGAAGAGTAAAAAAATCTCATTTTCAAGGCCATTATATTCAAAACCATGCAAAAAACACTCTGAAGATTGACTGAATAAAGTGGTTTAATTATTTTGTCCAAATCACCTCAAAATCGTAGCTCAGGCAGAGTTCCAGGGATTGAGAACACAGTTTAGTATTGTTCTGAGCCAAATAGACCTGGGCCATCAGTAAATGTGCATCCGCATAAGCAGGATTTCTTTCAAGACAGTAACGAAGATTAGTATGGGCTGCTTCAATATCCCCTAGGAAAGCAAGAAGGGGAAGTAAATAAGCGGCTGATAAAAAACACCGATTGAACAGAACATTCATTCACTGTTTACTAACTTGATTTTATTTATTTTTTAATAACTATTAGCATTGAATGAACAAAGTTATGCATGAAGGTCTACTACTTTCTTTTTTTATTTTTGAAGAGAAATCAAAACCAGGTTAAAGTTAAGACTTTTCCCCATTGTCCCATCTGCAAATCATTTAATAACTAGTCTCTTTTTGAAAGCAATAGATGCAATGTGTTTAAATGTTAATGTGTCTGCAGAACTCAATTTGCTCACATAAGTCACAGAAATAGTACAGGTATTGTTCACTGAGCTATGTAGTGTAACACAGTGGACAAGAAATACTTCACAAATGAAGAGCAAAATCTTATGTTTTATATCAGAGAAGCTAGAGAGGTGGATAGCTGACCATTCATACAAGTATTACCTGATAAATATTTCACCTTTGCAATTAAGAAAACAGCTTGGTGAAGGCCTGGCACAGTTTTTACCACAGTTTCAAGAACAGAAGCACAGTGCTTGAGAAGTGGTGAAGGAGACTGTCCAGGACTTGCAGGCTAGGAGTAAACCAAAACAAAATTAACAAAACCAAACAACAACAAATCAACAGAATTAACCACAGCAAAACAAACAAAACCCAGAAGGAACATATCAGTTAGCAGGCATTGGACTTGAATTCTATTTCAAGTCTGAGTTTCATTTTAAACTCTAACAACAATAGTAAAGCCAAAGAGATGAAAGTAGTTGTTGTAAAAAATAAGAGAACATTTTACATTTAAGGTGCAACTTCTTGATATCAGCAGAAACACAAAAATGTATCATGAATTCCAGGAAAAATAGACCCAGACGTGATGTAACCGGACAACTGTAGAGTTGCACATAAACATTTGGCAGCATGCTCAGAATTACCATACCAAGTGATCCAACAAAATGCTAGTATCAACCAAATTTCCAGACAGCCAAAGTGGGAAGGAACGACCAGAAAGATGGGAAGGAAAGTTTTGTTCCTGTCTCCCCTATGCTCTTTCCATGCCAAAGAACTTAGTCCCATACTTACCAGCAAATTGAAATCAGCAGCCCGAAAATAACCACTTTCATACAATCTTTCTCATCAGCTGCTATACTGTATCACATTTACTCAGTTTGTATCCCATGAAGCAGTTATATTGTATAACAAGCAAAAGAGGCATCTTTATGTTGCCTCTTTACCATGCTAACATCCTCTCAGGACACACTCCCCCGGGTAGCTGCAATCCCTTTCACAATAAAGGTATAATGAAATTCAGGAAAAGTGTCATTTTTCAGAAGATATTTCTGTGGACAGTTGTTAAGAAAACAGTTCAGTTTTCATTTCAAATTAAAGAACCACGATTGCCATTATGTATCCTAAGGAAACCTTAAGACACTGCTTCTTGAATGGCACATTACTTATTTTATCTCCATCTGTGGACAAAATTAGATGGAGTTGTCACTGCTGTTCTAGACTTTCAAACCATATCATCTCAAAGACGCTGGGATAAATTGTAACAATGGAACACTTACCGTTTCTGCTGGTTGGATTTCATGGATTTAAATAAAGAAATATTTATGGAAAGGTTCTACAATTAGACTAGGAACCTGCTATAATCAGAATAAAGAGCACTTCTCACTATTTCAGAGGAATTATCTCTTAATCTCTTTAAAGAAGACTGCCTTCAGTGGTACTTTAAAAGTATTTCTTCAACTTTGGAGATGTGAGGACCCCACTGAACTTATTAAGTCCTATATGTCTTTGCTCTAAAACTAGCACAAACAAGTTCAGTGACAGCAAGGCAGCCACCTAAATTAAAAATTAGTATTAATCAAGTAGTAGTCCACTGATCTTTACCAACACACAAAAAAAGCTTAAAATGAAACAATACCCTGAACTGGCAAAAATATTTCAGTACCAGAATAATCACTGTGAATAATCAAGTTTCTAATTAAGATAGTTCTAGTCACTGTATTCTTATTTACTTGATCACAAGAGATTCCAAAAAAAAAAAAAGCAAAAAAAAAATTCTGTACAAATACAGATGCAGGCCATTAAACCATTAAACTAATAAATTTCCTCAGATATTGAAGTACCTGCTCACTGTGCAAGATAAGTTATTTGCACAGTTATTTTGATTACATGATAGCATAATATCTTAAAAAGCAATTTTACCTCATAGAAATTCACATTTCAAGGGGGAAAGTTTTCTAGGCTTTTGCTCCATGATTACCCAATCTCAAGAAAAAATCCCAAGTCTGTTCTCAGAGAGATGCAATATACAGCTGCTTACCTGTGCAGGGCAAAAATTAAGATATTCCCTAATAATTTCTAGCAAGAAATCAGGATTCAGTTTTTCAAAATACTCCACACCAAGAGGAAACCCATGCAAAGATAAGAAGTGAGTGTCCAGAACATCATTCAGCAAGGCAATAACTTCTTCTGGGTTCTTATGCTTTTTCATTGCTAGGACTGCACGCAAGAAAGATAATTCCTACAGGAGAAAGAAACAGTATATTTTTAATATTCCACATATGTTCACCTGTTGTTTATACAAAACTACTTAATGATTAATGTTAGCCATTTCTTTTTTCTGTAGAGATAACCTAACACCTAAAGTACGTTCACTGCAAATGGCACCAATGATTACTGTGTTCCTTTGTTAGTGCAATCTTTAATTCGTGCAAGAAACTCTAAGTTCTTTTGAGCAAAAAATCCTACAAAAATTAATACCCTTCCCTTCCTAACATTTCAAACTTTTCAGAGACAAAGCTTAGTAAGCACACAGTACTGTGTTACAAAGTTATTACCTTATATCGATAGGGAGTGAAAACTGAGACTTAGAATGCTTCACACAAGTGACTGAAATAGGGAAGTAGCTAGCAGACCATTGTTCAGATAGTAAACGAAGTATTTTAATATACAAAGATGCCTCCTACCCCAGATTTTCCAATGGACTGATGGATTTCATTAAGAAACTCCAACTGCTGTTCTGCATCTTCTAGCTGCCCTTGTATCAGCTGACAACGAATAATTCCTATAAAATATTGAAAGATCATCCAGATTCATCTCCTTAGTCAAACATATACATTGTTTTCTAGAATTCTTCTCTCTCCAATCTCTTAATAAAATGGTGGTAAAAGTAAAAGATCAAGATCTACAGCAATGCAGATCTCATGTACCTAGAGATATCAGAGACAGAAAATGAATAACTAATATAAGCAATGCCATAAAGTCATTTCATGAAAATACCTCCAAAGCTGAGCACAGTAAAATCTTCAGTTGGTTCTAGACTAACAAAAGCCAAACTACCATCCAGCTTCCCTTCTGAATCCAACAAGCAGGATAAGGTAACAAAACTAATTATGTTTTGTACATGTCTAAATTAGGCTGAAAAGTATGCACTTCAGTCTTCACTATGGACACAGAAGACAGCTCATTCTATCACCTGCACTTGAATTTATTACTTCTGCGATGCATAAGGGCTCTCTAGCTTTGACAAATGTAGGTACTTTGCTAACATACTAAAATGATAATGTCTGCTCCTAAGAGTGTAAAATATAATTTTAGGTGGTGATGTATGTTAACAAGAAAAAAACAAAAAAAACCAAAGTGTATTTTGGACACAGCCCAGGCTATGGAGCAAACAATGCTTCATCTACACACATGAGTCACAGAAAGAATGGCAGGATTGTCCATGGTAGACAAAAAATGTCTTAACATTACTAAGTAAAGAAAGACAGCTTTGCTTCAGCCATGTCTGTGCATGCCCAGCCAGCCACAAGAATACATCAAACTTAAAAATCAGGTTCTAATCTAAACAAAGGCACTGACACGTGACAGGTTATCTGAGTTACCACAGTCAAGTATAGTAACTGATGTTTTTTCAAGGATAACAAAATAACTGTATCAGTATTTACAGCAGCTGAAACTCAGACCAACACATATGACAAAGAAACAACCTTTTACCATGGTCAAATAAGCAATAATCACTGATTTGCTCCCTCCCTTCATTTGTGCTTGTTTCACTAACGCACATGCACAGCCACACTGAACCATTCCAACAAGAGGCTAGCAGTGCATAGCTGATGTTTTGGTGGGTTTCCTTCCTCATGAATCAGGCATTATGTGGAAAAAAGATAGGAAAAGACATTTTCCTTCTCCACCTGTATGAATACCTACTGCTCAGTGTTGCTAATTCCTGCCTTATGGCAACATCTAATACTCTAAGTAGCAACACCACTTTAGTACCATGTATTTTGCAGTTATGTGTTTCTGCAAATCAAGTATTCAGATTTGCGCTGTGATTAAAATAAGAGGAATTAGCACACCATATGCATTACACTAGTCAGAGTAATAAGAAAAAAAATAAGTTACCTCATGTCTGCATTTAAAACAGTGTATGCACTATTCTGCTGAAAGCCAAGAACATAATACTGTACAAAATAGTAACGTCAGAAGTAATCAGAAGGAAAAACAGCCCTAGTAAAGTTAGCCTACAGTGATACTAACAACATTTTAAAAGCTTTTTTTTCCCCCCCTCAAGTAATTCCAGACACAGGAACCCAAGACAATGCCTCATGTATTGAAAAAAAGCTTCAAATGAATATATGGTATCATTAAGTATGCACTAAAAAAGAACACAAATTGAAACCAGACTACATGAAGATATAACTTGTTAAGAATAAATACTGTTGGATCTGCAGCATTTGTACAATTACTAAGCAAAATAATTTCACAAAACAAGAAGCACATGCTATTTAACAGTAGTTCGTGTTATTCATAGTAGCAGCAGTAGGAGAATTTGATCAACAAAGTATCACTCATTTTAAAACCAATAAGATTAGAAATAAAAGCAAGCTAAGACCTTACCAGTTAGCGCAGAAACACTTGTTTCATCAAGTGTCATAGCAGTCTTATACCATTTTAAAGCTTCTTTCACTCTCCCTTGTAAAATCATTTGGTAGCCAAGCTCCGTAGCAAATTCTGCACTGTCAGAATCCAAACTAAATGCTCTTTCAACTAATGTTTGTGTATGTTGAAGGATGAGTTGGTTCCGGCCACACTAAAGGCAAGAATAACTTTAAAGTTCAAATTATTTTTTTTTCCTCCAAATTCAGTTAGAAAAAGATAATGGTAATTCAGTATTTGTTTTAGAGTTTGCACCTTGAATATCACTGCAACAACTGAAAAAACATAACCTCACATAAGATTAATCTGCAGTAATTCCATAGGAATTCAAACAGTAAAGTGTGCTGGGCTCAAACAAATACATAATACCATATAAAAGAAAATCGTGCACAGTTCATATTTGCTTTGAAGGCCTTCTTAAAAGGGTTCTGATAAGAATCAAAGAAACGTTACATTTCAAAGCTGTATCATGAAGCTTAACATTAATTTTTGTCCTATTAAACATTTGATGAGACATTTGAAAATATTTTCATTGGAAACCTGTTTCTCATTTAAAAACTAAGTAATTAAAACATTTCAGGAATGAGATTGCTCAAGTATTTGAATTCACAGTAAATGCAAAACTTTAAAACACTTATTTACCAAAGGCCATACAAGTTAACTTATTTAAATATCTTCTGGAAAGCACTTATTAGTACACATTTATCATTTGTACCAGAACATAAATCATAAGTGGGTCTGTTGCTTGAGCAAGAGACAAATAAAGTATACTCACTGTTCTACTGAAAGCTAAAGCCATTTTATAGAAGAGCTGTGAATTACGTGGCTCTAACATGTCCAGTGCTTTCAGTAGGTCACTCAGTCTTGCGGAAGCCTTAGAGAAAAATGAATTATATAATTGAAAGAATTAACACCTTAGGACCACAAAATAAGTTTCAGTAAAAACATTTACTATGTAAAAGTATTTTGAAATTTATATTCAGAGGTGCTCAGAGATAGAAATTAGATGGATTTTCAAAAACAATGGAATTTCTAGAAAAATACATTGATTAGTAAAGGGAGAATGAAACAGTTCATTGTATATTCCCTAAATATTCTAAAAAAGCAAATAACTTGAGCTGAATCTGATGTAAAGGAAGTTTATCAAGCAAGATCTGTACATCCTCCTACGGCTTCAGTACCAATATGGACACAGCACATAAGGAGGAAGTTAGAAAGTACATTGTGAATCTGGGATCTAACCCCTAAGAAAGGTTGTGTTGCACTCAACTGTCTGCAACCAACAAGACTCACCTCATGTATGTTTCCTTCCCTGCACAGAAAATGCAGGGCCTCCATTCTTGTGGCCTCTAAATTGAGAGCATCTTTCTGCAATAGCCTAAAACCAAACAAAATACACATTTAAAGAAACCCAACCACAATTAATTAAAATTAAGAAAATAATTAATATTTTCTTCATTTTCAAAGCTTTGGTAAGTCTACCACAGTGTTAAAACAAAATGGCTTTAAATATTGTTTATCATTACACTGTTTTATTCACCTTGTATGATAAACCTTGAATATGGATTTAGGGCTCCTCCCCATTTGATTTAACCTCCTCACTATTCAATACAGTGAACCTTAACCTTCAGGTCTCTAAATTGAGCCAGTGTATTTATGATGTTACCATACACACAAGATAGCTTCAAGTGTAAATGTTTTCACTGAACTTCTCCCATTTTGCTAACATCACCTGAGAATTTTTCTTTCCAGCAAAAATACCTCTAACAGAAACACAAAAAAGAATAAATAAGTAAGTCAAGATACAATGGAGACAACCTTACAGAGTGCTGACATGAACAACTGCCATATTTTGCATCACACAATCACCTTAAATCACAGTTGTCATATGAAATCATAGCTTCTGTCACTTTATGTCTATGTCAACAGAGACCCTCTTCCCAGCAAAATGGGTTCACATATTGAAGTAGTACTCACAGAACTGCAAGGCTAGGCTCTCACAGAAGTTCATTTCATTTAATATACCTAATTTAAAACTGTTTTAACTTTTTCCAAAGTATTCTTACAGCCTAAACATATAAAGGCCACAACTGGCAACTTGTTATTTCATACTCAACCTATGTGCTGTTTCAACTGCCTGTTCCCAGTCCTGCAAGGCTAGTTGTAGCTTCATTTTCTTTATGAAAGCAGGAATGAAGTTTGGGAAGTTTGCAATTATCTGGTTCACCATTTCCAGAGCTCCTGAATAATTCTGCCGGATCTCAAAATATTGTGCCTAATGGAAGGAAGAAAAATTGCATCAGAAATCTGTGCACTCACAGAAATGAGAAGATACAGTATTTCCCTTTGTACAGAAACCATTTTTCGCTAAAAGTTTTATTTCAGCATCAGCTAGAATTATCATACATAAGAAATATAAAATGATCAAGTGTAAAATACCGTATGGAGTAAGCTTTGCTTCAGCACAGCACTGACAAGAAAAAAGCTAAGTAGCTGAAGAGTGGCACTGTTTTACTAGCTTTTGACAACTTTGTTTAAACCACTTCAACATTTCAGCATATTGAACATAATCAACAGATTGCACAACTTATTCAAAACTCAAGATACATACCAAAAACTCCAGTCTTCATAGGTCACCACTGTTGCCAAATTTCACTCTATTTAAATTTAAGCACTTTGTACAGCACTCCAAAAACACGACTACATCAGAAGTTGTATCACAGTTTAAGATGAGTTCCACTAAGTAGAAAACAATTCATGGCTTAAGTCCTCAATTTTATTCTGAAGCTTACAATGTACATACTCTGCTCCAGGCAATTGTGTGCATGCCATTTGATTTAATATTTTTGAGACAGTCATCATGTAAAATCATCATGTACATAAAAGTTTACCACATTTTTTTAAAGGAATTATCTTGCTGCTATAGTGCCTGAAATCTTATTGCAGTAACGATTTTAAATGTACCAGTAATTAAACACATACAGCCATGTACACGTCTACTCAAATACTAACACTGCTCTGAGCTTTAGACTTCTATGTTCTAAAATCGAAACAAGAACTTCCAATTGAATAATGACAACTAAAACAAGACAAAAACATCCAAAGGCAATCCCACTGCAGTATTTCTACTACTTGTTTTTTTTTTTGCCATGACACATAATTCTATAATTCTATTCTCTGAAAAATTCTTCTGACCTGCACACTTCCAGGTGGTACAAAACCTCATTTCCTGTATATGAACAGATGAATTCAAAGTTTTTTCCTGTGAACATTCTAAAAATCCTATCTTCAGTATACATTCAGACCAACAATATTTCATCTGTAGCCACCTTTTTTACACTGGTGCCTAGTGGGACCTAAGGTTTAATTAACCCCAATTTAAAAAACCCAATTTTAATCAAAGAAAAAAAACAATCACTTGAACATACTTCCTGTTCATTTCCCACTGTGCTGCCTGTCCTTTTGTCTTCCCCAACAGAGAAAGTGAGAACTCCTTATGAACCCCAGCTACTCATTACAACTAGCTACTATTTAAAGCATGCTGTTTGCACTTCCTCTGGTAAATGTCAGCTATTTTTATTGTGCTAGAACTCAAATTGTTTGGTAACTTTTATGCTCCACAAATAGGTGCCAGTCTCTCATGCAGTTAATTTCTGCTAAAGCCTACAAAAGGCTTTTAAATAAATAATCTAGTCAACTGAACAAAAAGAATATGATAGAGCTGCATTTCTACTCCTTGCACATGCTCTAACCATTAGTGAGCTCTGATTATTAACAACAGGTTAGCGATTACACATTTAGAAAGTGTTAATATCAAGGTAAACGTACTTTACCAAGGAGAGCAAAAACATCAGCCCCTTCCTGTAGCACTTCATCAAAGTACTTCACAGCTTTTTTAATGTGAGTTTCTTTCCCACAAGTGAGATCAAGCCACGCTTTCAGAATCAACCCCTGAAAAAAAAAACAACCTTGTATACATTGGTACTCTTAATAGCTAGTTAATTAAAAATTATGCTATGTAGAATGGAAAAAAACATATTATAAAATAAGACTTAAAGAGAGATGAATGTAATATGCCTTTAATTAACAATATAAAATATATAATTGAAATTACAGCTAGTACACAACTCAAAATATTATTCATTAATTCATAATTTAACTCAGGCTTAAATTAATCAAATAATTAAAGGATTAAATAACTTAAACTAGATTAACAAACTAAGCAGGCTTAAAGATTCTTAAAACAGTAACTGTCAGTATTCTATAAATACAGAAGATGTTGCTACACAAGATTTACACAGATTAGATTACACTACGTTCAGTAATGCCATTAACAACTACTGAAACTGCTACAACCCTCTGGGTTTTTGATTGAGAAGATTCAGAACAGGTGATACTCCCCCTACTGACAGAATCAATTTTTTGCTGTTGCTTGGATACTGATCATGATAACAATTCCTAGCAAGAACAAAACTGGCATAACTACATGTTATCTTCACCAGTCAATGCAGACTTTTGATTTACTAACTAACAATGAATAATTCAAAAAACGTCACCAGGCATTTCATTCATCTCTGTCAAATGTGATCATAACATTAAAATATTAGAACACAAAGTTCATCAAAGGAACATCCAAACACCATTGGTATAGTAAGCCTAGCTTAATAGCATATACATAGTCCTACTACTACTTTACACAGAAAGAAAATGGTTACCTCTTTATCACCATTAGAAACTTTGATCACCCTATCAACGTATTCACGGGCTTTGTCTTCACGACCTAGATGCCACAAAAATAAGCCAGCAAAGTAGAGAGCCTGCTGTCCTGCTGTTTTTCGTTGCTCTTTCAGTTTTGTATCCAACTCTAGAATAGCATCTCGATCTGAAAAGGTGAATGCCAAATATTTTCTTTTGCCCATTTTAATTTTTGGTCCTTTACTAAGAACTGTTAAATGTCTGACTCTCATTGCTATGACTTTCTCAGAAAGTACCTAAATACACAATAAACTTACTATCTTATTAGTCCTCAGAGACAGAAATCAGAGAAGAGTAATTAATCAGAGCTGTTTCACTCGTTCGTTTAGCATTTACCAGGGTAATCTGAAATACATTAATGGCCTGGCTTTCATGACTTCCTAATAAACTTGGAGTTTTGCTCAGAAGGACTGATACCACACAAACAATAGGAAATAAGAATCAAAAGCAGCCTGATGGTAATTCCTTCCTCCATAAAATACTTTTCACCATGGCAGGTAAGTCTTATTTTTTTTTTTTTTAGCATTAAAACATTTAGACTTAACTCTTCACAGCTTTGTATTTTGGCATTTTTATTTACAATTTTGATTAATTTCCAAGTACTAGGTATTCTGTTAAAAACAAAGCTAGAGTATACCCTTTAAAGTTAAACAGAATTAAGGTACAACTCATAAGCCTTAAATGTATGGCTATCAAAAATACAGATCGTTAATGTCTTAACGAGCACACCTGGATTGGGGCTCTTTTTGTGGGCATAGATCAGTGCCATCAATGCACAAAGCGACACCTCCTGTTTATTCTTAATGGACTCCAGTTGCCGAATGCCCTCTTGGACATCACCTAGTGATAACAAGAGACACATAAGCTGCAACATTTTCCAGAGAACACAGAAGATCAGAATTAAAAACTCAGCTGCCTGGAGCTCAGAGACGCGGCAGGGCAGCCCAGGGCCAGAGCCTCGCCACAGCAGGCAGGCCCGGCCCGGCCCGGCCCAGCCCGCGGTACCTGTGCGCAGTGCGCCGTACGCTCGATAGAACTGGAACAGCGGGTCGCTGCCCAGGCGGCCCAGCGCCTGCTCCGCAGCGGCCCGGACGTGGTGGAAGTAGCATTCTTGACAGTAGTAGTTGAGCAGGGCCTGTGGGAGAGGTGATCCCGGTGAACGCCACACCCGCGGCCGAACCCATCTGGCGCTGCCCGACGCGCGCGCCCCGCCGCCCTCAGCGCTTCCCGCCCCCATCCCGCGGCACTCACCTGCTGCACCGCAGCGTCCATGGCCTCCACCGTTGCTAGCTAACGTCACCAGACACGGGCCGCCGGAAAGGCAGGAAAGAGCCCCGCTGCGATTGGCTGGCGGCAGGAGCGCGGCCCCTTCCATTGGTCCGAAGAGAAAGGAGGCGGGAGAGACACGGGAAGAAAAACTACTGGAACGAACAGGATGCTCGGGGGGAGAGGGGCGGGACCACCTGCAAGAGAGGCTGCTACCATTGGCTGCGAGGGCGGAAAGGGTGGGTTTGAGCGCGCTATGGCGGTGGGGGCTGTAATGGCCGGTGGCTACGTCGTGCCCGGCTGTTCCTGAGGCTGTGGGGGCCCGCGGGGTGTCGGTGCGTTTAGTGCCGTGCTCATGGCTGCAAGCGCAGCCTTCTCCAACCTGTGCTGGTGAACTCGCAGTTCAAAATGGCCTAAATTTTTTTTTCATACGGTTTTTTTTTCTCCGACTTAAGGCTGTCTCATTATGTTGTTGTATACTACAATATTGAGTACTTTAGGCTCTGTAAAGCTCTCCAGAAATGAAACAGCAATGTAATAGAACACAGAAAATCTTTTTTTTTTTTTCGTTTCTCCCATCCAAGTGAATTAGTTGGAAAAGTCAAGTAAAACTCAAGTTTTCCATTTGGCCTGGAGGCACTGTCCATTGTGTCCAGGCACCAGAAACAAACCTTGCCAAATAACTTTGCTTTAGGACAGATGTGCTGTCCCTCCCAACGTGTAAGCAAAGCATTCTCTAGAAAAATCCATCAGTAATGACACTTAGTCATAGAATAGAATCAAAGAATCATTAATGTTGGAAAAGACCATTTCCAACATTCATTTCCAAAAAGTTCATTTCATCCAACCCATCTCACCGTGCCCACTAACCATGTCCCTCAGTGCCACATCCTCATGGTTCTTGAACACCTCCAGGGACAGTGACCCCTCTGCCTCCCTGAGCAGCCCGTTCCAATACCTCACCACTCTTTCCGAGAATAATTTTTTTCTAATATCCAACCTGAGCCTCCCCTGGCACAAATTAAGGCTTTTACTTCTTACACAGTCACTGTTACTTGAGAGGGGAGGCTGACTCCCACCTTGCTACAACCTGCTCTCAGACAATTGTAGGGATGAGGACATAAGGAGGTTGAGGCAATAAGGTGGGTCTCCTGCTCCCCCAGACTGAACAATTTCAACCAATGTCCCCAGATTGTTTTCCTCCACACAGCTCTCCAGCCACTCTGCCCCATGCCTGTAGCAACGCACGGTGTAGTTAGGACTAATTCAGTGTTGCACTGAATTAGGTGAAACTGATTCTCTGATAGGAGAAAACTTAGAGAAAGCTTTTCCATTGAATCCACCACATGAGGCTGTACCCCAATAAAGTCCTAAGTTGCTAAGGAAGTATTATGTAAGGATAATTTTTTTCCTTGTCCAGGATGATCCTTCAAAGAAGTATCCTAAAAATTAAAAGGTACTCTACCTGTACTGAAGGAACATTTCAGCTTCTTTGACACTGAAAACCTGAAATAGGTAGGAGAAACAGTTATTCTTGTTTGTCTATTACCTGTAAACTGAAATGATAGTGACATAATTCTCATCTGCCTTAAAAGTTACCTCCTTGAGAAAAGCAAAGTTGTAAAACCTGTAGGTAGAATATTATATAATATTCAGTTTACTACCTGTGAGCCTCCTAGGACACATTCAGGACAGTTGGAATATTTTGTCTGTTGAGGACCCCCATGCAGGAAGTGGCTCATGGAGTTACTCTGTGCAGTACTGTAGAAACACAGAAGCATCATGCTCAGTATTTGACATGCATTAATTAGACATTTTAAAAAGCATACTGTTTTTAAATTAATGTCAGATAATAACGACAAAAGGAGAGTACAATAAAAAATGTAGTCTTTATTATTTCAGCACATTAATAATGTTATTTAGCTTCAGTTAGGGTAATAGTAGCATTTCCTGCATGCAGTTCACTAATATAGTATGTGCCAGTAATTTTATTAAAAGTAATCTATATTTAATTTTCCTGTGTAAGAAACATAAAATGTCCTGATGTGTTTGATTATACAGTTCTGCTGCTTTCTCTTTGTGAAAAAAATATCATGGACCTATGATAACATTTAGAACTGCAGTATGAATAATTTTTTAAAAAACTGTAAATATGAGAAAAAATGGATTCTGTGACAGGAGGCGAGTGTTTGAAAATTTGTTATGCAGGCGCTGCTTAGACATTCAATTAACACTTCACACCTTTTCCAACTTAAAAAAAATAAAACAACTAGAGTTTTAGAAGCAAATTATGAGCTTATTTTGCATAAAGAATTGACATGTTTGCAAATATAGTAAAATAAAAAAAAGACCTACGGCTATCTGTTCTCACAGTCATATGTTCGCTGGAGTACTTCTGTGAAAAAGTGCTGCGGACAAAGTAAACAAAATGGTGTGGAGTCAACCTGAAGATAAAATTCAGTTCTTGTTTTATGTACATAATGCTGAAAAAGAAAACAAAATGATTTTTACAGTATTTATATTTGCTTATAAAATTCTAATATTATTTTCAACAGGTCTAGTAGTTTTCACATATCTGTACAGTTTGGATATACACTATATGCTTTCCACTGAAAATTCAAATATGTAAATCAAATAAGCTCCTAAATAGCTGACAAATATTGCTCAATGGTAGGGAGGAATGAGGTCTTGTTGAATAGTTTATTTCATTTAGCTCTGATGTATGGCTTCGCATATTTAAGAATCCTGGACAGTCAAAGGAACAGCAGCATAGGCAATATAAACATGCATTCGTAGCATCCAAACTATCTATAATGGTAGATAATACATAATTTTACCTGTTGAAAGCTTGCACGTTACACCTATTGTGGTACATATTTGTTGCAGTACATGTGCTCAGGTCATTATCTGTTTGCTCAAACATGCACCACAGGTTAAAAATTACTATTTACATAGCAGAGAGCTTTTCATTAACATACATATCAGCCTTACCGAGAGCTAAAGATGGCTAAACAATACTGCAGGATAAAGCAGAATATTATAAAGGGCTTTTTCTGGTCAATTTGGCAGTTTGGGCAAGTTCATTTTCTGTTTGTATGCAGAAGGACATTTGACAAAGACAGAATCTGTGACTCCAGAGCCAGAAAGAAATTAGCACTTTCTTACACTTAATGGTTTGTACAAAAAAATAAAAATAAAAGGAAAATAAAATCTGTTTTTTACTGTTCTGTGAGTTACAGGGGACTTTACAGGCATACCAACACTGGTTCAGACATGATACAACATGAATACATTAATTAAGCACCTCAGAATTTATTATTCCTTTCCAGAAACACTGAGCTAAAATCAATTGTCCTTTGTGACTTAATGTTATTTTCATGCATGATCTATAAGTGCAGCATGCCTTCATGCAAATCATTTCTGTGTGTATATTAGTCGCGTAGTAGAACACCTGGCTCTTATACCTGTAAAGTAGTGCTTGACCCCCTTTCCCAATAGAAGACCCATTTACAAAAATAGTAACATATAATAAACAACATATGAATTAAAAAAAAAAAAAGATGAATTGACCAACACAGATTTGGGAAAATATGACGTGTGTGGCAGTTGAAATGCAAACAGTGGATACAGTTATTATATTGTTTTATGCTAAACACACAACTACTAGGTTTGCACCCCTTAGCTGGTCCCTACAGCCTGAGTAGCCATTTTTTCTCTCCTCTTCAGCAGTGTCAGCTGGTAGTGAGAACAGTTAAATCCTGTCAAGGTTGTTTCCCCATGTCACAGTCAACAGTTATTGACGAGGGGTCACTGTCTTTTAATAGGCACTGACCTTTAATGTATAGTATGTTTGTAAAAATTGTCAGTTTGGCATAGACCTCCAGCAGGAGTCCTGTTGACACAAACACATTACCTTTACAGGCTATGAACTACTTTGCACATAGATGATTTTGCTTGCTATTTATTTTTATTTCTGAACATCTTTGTCTTCCTTTTCATGCTTTTCTTTGACTGCCCTTGTTACACGATCATAAGAAGGTGGACAAATTGCCGTTGATGCAGTTATATCAGTCTTCTCTGTAAATGAATTTTCATTTAACTTGTCCATAAGGATTTCATCTTTAATGCCCAGACCAGCACCTCCTTCAGTTTTGTTTTTGTTATAGATAAAGGAGGCTTGTTTTACTGTTCGCTTTAAAAGGTGGCGTCTAAAAGCACGTTGAATAATGACAGCAGATACTTCCTCTTGTTTTCTTTTCAGTGTTGTCGTAATTGGTTCATAGGAAGCTTTTGAAGGGTTTGATGCCATAAATCGATCTTCCATCTGTATTCTGAGGGCATCCATCTCCCCACTTTCCCCTAACACACGCTTTGTGAAAGCAAACAAAATGTCAAGGCAGTGAATTCTGTCACCGCTTACCATGGGCAGATCCATTGCAATCAGCTGGACCTTGTTTGGTTTGGGAAGGTGAAGAGGAGGCTCAAGTGCTGCTGCAAAATCTGACAATTTCTCAAATTCCATGAATTGTGTTGCATCTGGATCAAACTTCTCCCAGACTTCATAGAACATCTCAAAGTCATCCTCACTCAAGGGCTCGGCACTTTCTTCAGTAGCAACACCAAAATTCTCCAGAATCACAGCGATGTACATGTTCACCACCACCAGAAAGGATATGATGATGTAGCTGACAAAGAAGAAAATCCCAACCGAAGGGTTGCCACAGTCGCCTTTGACAGAGCTCCCTGGATGAGCTTTGTTAGGGTCACAGTCTGGCTCCCCACTGTTAAGAATCGGGGCTAACAAGCCATCCCAGCCAGCAGATGTGGTAATTTGAAAAAGGCAGATCATGCTGTTGCCAAATGTTTCAAAGTTGAACATGTCATCAATTCCAGCTTCCCTCTTAACGTAGGCGAAGTTGGACATGCCAAATATCGCATAGATAAACATGACCAAGAACAGCAGCAGGCCAATGTTGAACAAAGCAGGAAGAGACATCATCAGAGCGAAAAGCAGAGTGCGGATTCCCTTTGCGCCTTTAATGAGACGCAGGATGCGACCTATTCTGGCAAGTCGGATGACTCGGAACAAAGTAGGGGACACAAAATATTTCTCAATCATCTCAGCTAAGAACATACCTAAAATGGGAGGAAAAAGAAAAAAAAAGAAAAAAAAAGAATACATTACCATACTCCCCATGTTATAGTGATAATTTAGAAAAATAGTTTTAAAATTGATGTTCTATGTAGCAATTAAAGATATTCTGTATCTTACACTTGCAGAATTTCTTTCTACCAGTTACAGTTACTATTTACAAGTGCAATGTATTTTGAATAATTCCATTAATTATGATGATTAGGTAAATCATTAGGTATAATGAGAACATGCAAGACTTAGAAACCTTGGAATGGCAAAAGCCAGCCATATAGTACTACTGAATAAAAGTTGAATTTATTTTCACTTTACCCTCTTTTTAGGTTAATAAATGAGACTTACCTACTATTGAGAGAATGACAACTACAAAATCAAAGATATTCCAGCCTATAGTGAAATAATAATGGCGGAGTGAAATTAATTTCAGGACACATTCTCCAGTGAAAAGGACAATGAACACCAAGTTTATCCAGTATAAAATATTTTCCATTTCTTTACTCTGGTCATCAGTTTCTACCATCATGGTAACCATGTTAAGACAGATAAGAATCATGATGCTAATGTCGAATACTTGCTGTGTCACAAAATCAAAGACCATGCCTTGAAATTTGTTCTGAGAAGGAAAAAAAGGCAAAATATCCATTACAGATTGTAATTGCTTTTTTGCTTTTCCTATTAGAAGAAATTAGAAATATATATATAGTAAAAATGATAAGGATTCCACAAAAATGTATCTAAGAAACTTAACTAGATTAATCAAAGTGAACACAACATATTAGATCAGCCTGTTTTTTAGCTATTGTTGTTGTTTTGGGTTTTTTTTTGTTTATTTTGCATGCTAACTGGCATAATCATGACAGTTAGGTCTGTTGGGTTTTGAATTCATCATCATCTCTTATTCCATGTAAGCTTTTGCCTCAAACACTTTCTTTTCTGTGAAATGAATAAAATTGCACCCTTATACAAAAACATACAGTCAGATTGTGTGATTAAAGACAGTCCTTTAAGCATAGCCATGAAAATGGATCTGTAGGTATTGTATGATCAGTTTTACTTTTGTATTACAACTTTGAAGTGTTTGGCCTTACTGTCTTAGCATTCCTTGGGAAATTCCTTGGAAAGCTTAAGCTTTGACTAAACTACTGATTGTTGCTTTTTATTCTGAACATTTTTGCTTGAAAATTTCAGGAAGCACCACAGCAAATCCAGCAAACTAAAAAAAAAAATCATCAAATAGTTTCAAAGGATATGGAATTTTATAATGCATTATGACTGATGGGATGATAAACCAAGAGAATGGCAGGTAACTTTAAATACAATTATTGAAAGCTTATAGTTTACTGAGCAGCATACCCATTTTCCATTTTTGATGACTGATAAACCAGTTAATGATCATTTGTACATGAGTACAAATATTCTCTCTATATATTGATAAAAAATGAGTTCTTTATAACTATTGGCCTGATGTATAGAAATAATTTTACCCCTGGTCTTGGTATAGGTTTTTGTGGTTTTTTGGATCCCAACTTTTTCATTGCATTGTAGTATTTCTTCTGCTCTTCTGTCATAAATATGTCTTGACCTCCAAAGTAAAAACATGAAATCAAAGCTGGTTACAATCACAATTATATGCAGTGTTGAAAAAACTTTTAAAGTTTAATGTGATCAATACATTTATTATATATGTGCTACTGTGATTGCCTTGTTAAAATGCACCAAATACTCCAGGAGTAAGAACAGTGAGAAAATTGATGTTTGTTACCTTACACTATTCCCTGCTAACCTTCTTCCACTTGAAATTTTCCAGATGTGGAAAAAGCTTCCTTTGAAATTCTGAAAACTAAAACATCCAGAACCAAACTAGACAATGTTTAAAACTAACCTGACTGAATTATAAGATATATATTATATCTTCAGAGAATTCAGAGGTTGTTAGGCAGTGAGGATATCTGTTCTAAAATCTGGGCACTGATTACTGGCATTTTTATATGAAGGTCAACAGAAAGTTAAAAGAAAACGGGATGGCCAGCTTCAATGGATTGAGAAAACTAACTACTAAGCTATTCTTGGTGAAGCAGCAATTAGACAAAAATTGATCAAAAATGGTAAGGAGAATTTGTGCTAGTAAACATTGTATATGCATGTTTGTTTCTTTTTCCAGAAAATTCAAATGGCACAAATATTTTTAAAGACAGATGATTTTCCTTGGTGTTCTGGGGACTCCTGCTCTTGTAAAATCAGTGTAAAGATAAAGTACACGTTATCACACTTATTTTAGGTACATATTATGGTAGTATTGATATCCAAATGAACCAAAGGATCATTCTTTCTTCTACATTAAAAAAAAAAAGATAGCCTTTGCATTCATTGGATAAATATAGGATGTATACTCAACTTGAATCCAAACTGATTCTACAGATCTTGTATTGCTTTTGTTTCACCTCATCATATGGAAATATGATGAGTAATCATAAAGGTTCAAGCAAAAGTTGAAGTACCTATTATTTATGGAAAGAATATTTATGGATAGAAAATTTATGGATAGAAAATGGAATCTGAATTCTCATTGCTTGGTGTAAAACTAACTTCAGTATGTTCACAGAGTTTAAAAATTAGAGGTAAATATCAGCTACATAATAATTTCAGATAAACTCTGGAAGAGTATTTTGATGTAGACAGGAATATCCTGAAAATAAAATAAACTGAATTGAGGAAAATCACTGAGTTACTAAATCTCAGTGTCTGCAACATAAGTATTTATTTGATAAGTTGGTTTTAAAGATAAGCAGCTGATACTCAGACCATCCACGTCAGTGACATGCACATCTGCACTATGACAGTAAAAACAGACCCTACGATGGTGACAAATCACTATTGAATTCATTGTCACAGAACAGAATTTGGAAGAGTCATTGAATACTACAACCATTAAAACAGCATTTGTAGGAGAGCAATGCCGTAATGCTTTATTTGCCATAACCAAGTAGCTTTTTCAGCTGATAAAATCACTGCAAAAGACAACAAAAAAATAAAAAATCAAGAAGTTATGACTGCCTTAATGTATGGGCCTATGTCAGGGAATTGATTCTGCAACAGTATTTTATTAGTTTAGGCATGAAAAAGCAGATGATTTGTGGACTATGAAACTGAACATTGGAAACAGAAAGGAGAAAGGTGTGTACTGTTCACTACAGTGTAAAATCTTATGAAGTTAATGTATGCAACATCTGTGTAGGATTTTATATTCTGGTATTCTTCAGCTTTTTTGGATTTGATACACTCCATATATCATGTATCTAAAGGAAAGCACAGTTTTATAAATGTCTTTAGAAGAGGAATAAAGTTACTTATCTTCTTTTTCTGCTGATTGAAGTTATCAATGATGACACCAATGAACAGATTCAGGGTGAAAAAAGACCCAAAAATGATGAAGATGACAAAATATAAATACATGTACAGGTTGTCTTCATACTTGGGTTGTTGCAATACCTGAGGAAAAAAGTATGAAATATCATCCTTAGGATTTCATTTAAAAATTTCAACTGAACAAGCAGCAATCTTTGACAAAATATCTTTTATTTCCTTGTCACTTATATCTATGTATTCTTGTCTATTCCATCTATTACTGACAGCATCTGGCAGTTTGTATTCAAATTTGTTACAATGATTTGCTACAGCAGAATATCATATTAGTTTATTTAATTTTGTTTTATTCTCCTGTATGCATATTATTCACTTTTGGAAGATATATAAATATACACTTGTTCATAGATGTATGTCAAGGAAAGAACGCACTTTAAAACATTTGCAGTACTTACATCTCTTGAGTCAATAGCTGCATACATAATATCCATCCAGCCTTTAAATGTAGCCTGTAAACAGTACACACCTATTTAAGAATATAACTTTAAGGCAATTCATATAACTATTTCCAGCAACTGAATATGGCACCAGGCATTATTAGTTTAACATACTAAGATTTATCCATAATTTTGCCTTTTGGCTTTATTTAGAGCTGCTTATAAGGCATACCACTGTGTATCCTCTTTTGTCTCTACATAAGCATTTTAAGCAGTAAACTTAATTAACTTATTTCTAACTATTTATTACAAATGATAGAATGCAGTGTCATTTTAGTAGATTAAATGTTTATCAAAGCCATAACAATGGTTTTGTAACTCAGTTGCCACCACTGTCTTCTGATGTGTAGTGCCCTCCCTCAAACCCATCAGAAAGGTGGCAACTTGAGGGAACCAAAGATTTGATGAAAAGGTAAACACTGTACTATCAAGGAGAATTTTGACTTCTATCTACTCTAGATTTTACCCAATTTAGTAATTCTATATTCATTCTAAATACATTATGTTTTACAAAGGCTGTTTCTAGATGATCTTGTAAAAAGAGAACTTGCTTTATGTGCTTCAAATACTTATTATAAAGTGACAGCATTTAGTGAAATTTTACAGCTATTTGCTCTTAATCCATATGTGTCAATTTTTATGTTTGACAATGAGGAGTAGATTGCTTCATGTGAGTGTTTGAAAGGCAAACCCATTTTTTCTACTGTAGCAAGCAGTTACTCTTTCAAAACAGTCATGGACTAGGCAGCATTTCCAAGAAGCAATCATTCAGGCAACTAATAGCGCTACAATGAAATCAACGTACAATGTTAGAGGATCAAAACATTACCAAAAAAATTGAAACAAGTAGAAGTGAAGAGATAGATAGATGTATTTAAAGTCTTTGTGGAACACTTGAACTGCAAGGGGTTGATTTTATTTATGTAATTCCTGATAGAGGCTTAACTTGTTCTCAATGATTTTTGTTGATGGAAACTACATAGCCTTATCAAAAATATTTATACCAGCACTTGTATTTATTGTTTCCAATACTTAAATCCTACTGTTGCCGTTTAAGGCTATTCCTTGTAGCCATTCCGTGTCAAAGCCACACAAGGAACACAGTGTACCTATCATTCTTTTGCAACACTTCTTCGCAAATTGGTTACAGTTGTCTTTTCTTAAGGCTAAATAATCTTCAATTTTCCTTCAGTCATCCCATGCAGATCCTGTCCAAAACTCAGATCATTCTCATTATTTTGTGCTCTCTTTCATCATTTAATCTCTTGAAATGGTAGCCAAAACTGGATTTCAGCTGAGACCTTATCAGGTGTAAATAGGGCAGGATGCTTACTTCATGTGCCTTACGAGTATACTTCGGTTTCTATCTAGTTGTATTATTTGCATTTTTTTAAAGTCATGACTGTGGTTGTAGTCAGCACTTTGATCTGAAACACTAAATGCAAGTAATGTGCATATTTTTACATCCAAAGGATGATACAAATGATGGTGTGGCTCTTCTGTGAGGTGTGTGCCATTGTCTCTGGTTCATACAGGTGATGGTAATTGCATATCATCTTTCAGCCAAATCAAAAGGGTTTTTTGTCTATTTGTAAGTAGATCCTAAACTAAACTGGAGTGAAAGGAAAAAAGAAAAAAAGACTAATTTTAAACTATTAAGTTTCATCACCATCAGTAAGAGAATGTTTCAATTAGAGCTAGGAAGAAGATAGGAAGAACTATGACAACTTTTGTATTATCATTATTAGAAAGATAACATGAAAAGAGTGTGAGGATTGAAACATATAAAGATAACATTGCTTTCTCGTATTGCAAAATATCTAAATTAAAATCTGTATTTGCCACAATCCAGTTTCACAAAATGATAAGGTTTTACCATTCTCGAAGAAGTGAAGGAACAGAAATCCCCAAACTTAATGAAATTTCAATAATAAAATATACTTCCCCATTATATTATTTGTTTTTCTTCTAGATCCGTCCTGCAAGTCATTAGGAAACAGTGACTACAGTCATCATTATAGAAAACCAGTTGTGAATTTAACTGTGGAAAAAAAAGATTCTGTAATTCCCAAAGCAGAAGCCTCAGTTCAGCAGAGTTTCTATTCTCTAAATACGTTGCCTGAGCAATAGCAAATAACTGAACTAGAGGTTCAGTATCAATGCACCAAATTTACTGAGTGTTGTTCCTAATGTATTCAGTAGAAGTTTAGGCCTGGTTTGGCTAGGCTCAAATTTTTCTGCAAGAGATTTTTAATGAAATAAGGTATTATTTGTGCATTCTGAACAGAAAATAACACACAAATATTACAAAAAGATCAACATCCAAGTTTCCTTTTTGTATACATACAAAATATACTAATATATTATATATCCTCAGTGGCACTAAATCACAAGTAATTCATTGATTTCAAAGTAGATTCAAAAGTACCTAGAAAACAACAAAACAAAATTCTCCCAAACTGCTGTTGTTAGAAGTACATAAACTTTTTCTCATGATGGATAATTTCCAATGAACTTAGAAGTAAAGCTGGAGTGGAAACACTATATTTCTTTGCTAGAAATAAAAGAATAACGTGATATTGTGTTTTGAGACTAAATTGCCACATTTTATCCTGGATAAAAGCAGGGTTCCAGGAGTTCTACTTACCAAAGAATCCGAACACTGGGTTTAGGTTAAAAAGAAATAATATCATAAAATTTTCAAGGCAGACAAGATGTCACATCTCTTTGTGTACATCAGCCTGTTCCTCTTTGCTTACTGATATGTGAAAGTTGTGAAAGGAATTTCTTCAGCTGATCTGTCTCTGCTCTTACGATTTTCTTCAGGGTCAGAAAAATACTCAAACAAATTTATACCAGAAAAGAAAAAAATATATAATGTTTTTCAGCACCAGGGCTTGGCATTTTGGTTTGTTCTTGTTTGGATATATATGTATATATATGACTTGCATCAAAACTATATTTCTGGTCGTATTCATTCAAGATAGAATACCTTAGTGATGAAGAGAATAAAGGTTTATATTGTATTATCTATAACCCAGAAAAGCTGAGCTAATTTATATTATTCTTCTTTGATTGGCTTACTAGTCATGAGTCATAGGACAGGATGAATAACAAAAAAACAATGCATTGTAAGAGCTGTCTGTAATGTCTAGCCTCTTGCAAGAGGATCTTTTACCGGTAATTTACACTTGTCATTTAGCTTATCATTAAAACAATGATATCCACCTCTACGAGGTTGTTTTCTTGGGTCCACCACAACCTAAACAAGTCTGTACTTGAGACTGTTAGAGGGGAGAAATAAATGACTTCAGTAGACATTTCAATTAATCATGTAAAAAAAAAAAGCCATTACTGTTGACACTGTGTGTACAGAAAGCTTTTCTAAAATGCAACTGCGATTTTATCAGGTTTTTTCAGGCTTTTTAACTTTATTTTTGGCTAAATACCCAGGTTTTAATAGCTTTATCTTTGTTTCTGATACATTCATGGATACTTTTAAGTAATTCTTAGTGTTTACTCATTTTCACTATTAATACAAGCTGATTAGGGAGGGTATGTAAATCAAGATATACCCATCTACTTCTCATGCTCCTAAACAGCCTTAGAATCCTCTTCTATTTCCTCATCCAAAGTACTTTGAATATTGAAGAGAAAATTACCTTATAAACATCTTCTTGAGAAACATTTATGAACTATGGCCTTCAGACCTTTCTTAAGTGTGGAAAGAACCACAGATTCTTTACATTTAAAGCATTAGCTGAAAATCAAACTGATGTTTGCTTTTTTCGCTTTAGTCTAGGTCATGTGTCGTTCAATACAGCCAGAATCACTACTGGTGGCTTACTTATCAAACCGTAAAAGATGCAGTTTCAAGTGTTTGTTTTATCAAATGACAGAAATGTCCTTTTTTTTTTTTTTTTTTTTTTGAATGTTAAACAGAATATCCTTTCACACATCTACATGCATCTTACTAGTACAGAAAGAGTAAAAATACACAGTGATGCCTCTGAAATTCTACTCATACAAAAATATTTTCTCCATTAACACAGCAAGTATTTCATATCTATGCAAAATCTCTGTGTTGTAGATATTTTAAAAACAACAGACTTGTCCTCCCTGGAGAGCTAGGTCCCTCTTTGGTAAGGATTAATTTTTTCTTTGTAAGCATGGGTACAATTGGAGATTTCACCCAACTTGCGATGCAATAATCCAATAATTCAATTTTCATGTAAGAAATATATTTTTCTGAAAAAAAATATCTGCTTTTTAGTGGGAATGAAATAAGCTATGCATAGCTAAGGCACTGGAATATATATGACATTGCAAAGTAGTGGAAAGGTGCTGACTAGAGCCATAATGCCAGGAAAAAATGTACCTTGTCTTATACTTGTCCCAGAATAAACTAAGCCGTTACTGAAAGAAGAGATGCAAACCACTTGAAAGGAATTTTGCTAACATCCTTTTCAGACTAATTTGTTTAATAAAGCATACTGACCCACCCTCCACAGTGGCGATTCTAGGTCAAAGGATTTCCAAAATCAGATAAAAACATACTTATGGTCTTTTCATCGCAATCCAATTTTGTTATCAAAGTCAAACTGTATTCCATTGTATATTTCTTAAATTCTGCTGGTCCCTCTCTGCTCTTCCTGATATAATAGTAAATAATTAATCACAATGAATTTCAAATCCTCAGTGTTATCAGTCATGTAATGAGATGCTCTGTTCCATCAGTGAGGCAGTTAACTATGCTCATATTTATTGTCTTACACACTGGGCAGGCCCACGTTTGTGCCACTGCATCATTTTAACAATCTGTATCAACAAGATTCTTATGCCAACATAAAAGTTAGAAACTTATTGTAAAACAATAAAAAGGAAAATTAATTCTGAGAATTAGACCTCAGAAAGACAGGTTGCTCACTGTGTACAATTCAGGTTAGAGTCCTGCAACTTCCTGGCTGGGTCAGATTATAGGGTGTTTAAATGTGCACAGGGATAGTTCATGTTTTGAGAACAGAAGTTTTGATAGTGAAGACATAAGCCTTTCTTCCTTCAGTCTTGGCTAATAAACTCCACTGGGTGCTTGTGCATAGAAATAGCAGGGAAAATATTTCATAGATTAAAGCACCTAATGATACTTTTCTTCTATTTCTCCTCTAGATATAAATTGTTTCTTAGATCTTGTTACCCTGCAGTGGTGGCAGCCACATCACTGAGAAGGGGTTTTCTAACTATAGTTATTTTCTGTATAATGCAGATTTCTCGTCAGCACTTAAAATATTCAGATAACTATATACTAGCCCTAGTACTTCTAGAAACATTCAGAGTTAGAAAGGGAACAATTATTCTGTCAGATGTCCTAAAAGCTATTCATTTTTCTTAGTAGACTTTGTTGATCAGTATGAAAGACTAATAAATTATCAGTGCAGTGGTATTACTAAATTACTAAATCACAGATAAAAATGTTTTCCACTTTTGTTGCAAGAATTGCTTTTCACTATAACATAAGAAACAGTAAGAGTGATATAATAAAGAGTGATCACTTACTACTTGAAGCAAAGAAAGATACCCAAATCCTACATTATCAAAGTTTACTTTCACGTTTTTCCATCGGGCACTTTGATTGTTTTTTATGAGTTCCTCGCACTGACTAAAATTGTTGATTTGGTCGACTTCAAACCTTTCATCAGTTGTGGTGTTAACACAGTAGTAGAACTTCCCAGCAAACAGATTTACTCCCATGATGCTGAAAATTAGCCAGAATATAAGACAAACGAGAAGCACGTTCATGATGGATGGAATTGCTCCTAAAAGGGCATTCACAACCACCTAGTACACAAATACAGGGGGAAAAAGAAAAGAATGTAAGAACATTTACAGCAATAAAGTTTTATATACTGTTTTACCAATGCTTAATAAGTGTTTGTTCAGAAACAAATACTATAATTGTTAATGCAGTACATTAATAGCTGTAACACTGCACTATTCTTTTAAATATTTAACATTAGTACATGTAATGAAAGGAAAATAAATGAGAAAATTAAAATAGTTATAAAAAAAAACAGAATAGAAGACTTGGTTGTAATAAGATGAAGTCCAACATTGATATGTTTACATAAAAATAAATGTGTAAATACAGACATAAGAAAACTTTTAAAAAGCATTAAATTATAGCTTAAAAATGTCTAAAGAGAAAAAAAAACCCTAGACTTTATCAACAGAACTTTGAAATTTAAGCTGAAAACATAAATGCCATGAATCTAGAAACTAAGCTCTACATTAAAAGGATTATGCAGGAATTATATATGTATCTTTATTGCCTTATTGTTCCATGCAAGAATATCACAAAGATTAATTTCTTTGTATAAAAAAGCAAGACAGTTTTGCAATATGTGTCTACTTGAATCAACAGTATTTATTTCAAGCTCCAGTCTTATTGTTTCATGTATTGAGTTTGTTAGTAACCCCTTTCATTTATCTAAAAATACACCAGGGACATAAATATAGGTTTTGATTTTGTATTTTAAATTGCTTTATGCCAGTTGCCTGCTTAGCCCCCTGTAAGCAAGATAACAAATTACTTATATAGAAAAAAACCTTTTTTCTGGTATATACAGTAAATAATCACATGTGTCTGTCAGAGCTAGCAAAACTTCTGTGATATTTGTTTGGCTGAATAGCTAAGCAATCAGTTCATCTTAGTTATCCAATACCAGATCTCATTTACAAACTGTATGTTATTTTAAATTTTAATTTTTTCTCTGTCAAATTTTTTGGAACTTGTTAAAAGGAAAAATAAAATATACAGTTGGGATCTGTTTCTCAGTAATCCAATCCCTGGCATAAGAGAAGAAAGGATTGGTGTGAATACTTGGGATCTGTTAAGGTGTGTTAGACCATCTCTGCAACATGGAGGAGTCTTCCCCACTACCAAGATAATTTCAAGCAAGCTCAGATTTGCTCCATCTTAATACCTGTATTGCACAGCCTTTTGAAGGCCTTTGGAAGTGGAGTATTGTGGTTGAGCTACTTATCCCTCAGTACCTTCCTCCTCCCAAAACATAAGGGCATTTTTACAGGCTTCCTCCATTAACAGATAGTAGAAATTGGAACTTCGTAAAGAATTACTGCTATCTTTTTTTTTTTTTAAGATTTAGTTTTTCTTAGCTGCTTCTGTGTTAGTGATAGCTTTGAAGAAAGCATTCTCGCTTCCTGAGATTTCTAATGCAGAAAATTTAAAGTACCTATTTGATATAAGCATAAGCAACTGATTTTTTAAGAAGGCTAACAGGGTCTCAGTAATAATCAGATTACAAGAACCCATTTTCAAAGTAGTGAGGGAAATACTGCTTTCTGGCCTGCAGGGAGAGCAAATCTGTTGCTACTTAAGTTGATAGAATTAAGAAAAACATAAAAATTAGGAATAATTTTGGAATTTATTCCAAGTCTGGCCTGTCTTATAACGTTGTATTAAGGTAGTGCTTCTATCTTTTATTTTTCCTCCCTATAAAAATGTTCTGGATGTGTGTGCTATGCTGATTGAATTC
Source organism: Cyrtonyx montezumae (assembly GCF_038088225.1). NCBI lineage: Eukaryota > Metazoa > Chordata > Aves > Galliformes > Odontophoridae > Cyrtonyx > Cyrtonyx montezumae. The sequence continues at coordinate 18,976,868 of NW_027072078.1, read as the reverse complement.
CACTGTTTAATCTTGGTGAAAAACCTGAAAATAGAGATGTCAAGAAAGAAAGATGGGAATTTATTCTGGCAAATCAATTAAATGAAGGTTACCTGTGTTCAAAGCGAAGAGTGGTGTTGTATGAATTGGAGTGCTTGTAGCAGTTACCTTTTTAACAACCCTGAGATCCATTGGACCACAGCACAGATCCAGAACAGGCAGCAGAATATTAACAGCTACAATGATTGTTACAATTGCAAATCAATCATAGTTGTAGAAAGATTTCTACAAAAGGACACTGAAGTGTCTCACATCTTCAGATGAACAGATAATGCAGTCTTGCTGCTGCGACTGCCAAAAGATCAGCTTCTTGTTCTTGAATAAGAACTGAACAGCTTCCAGCAACTGTTCCAACAGTGGTTCCGACAAAGTATTTCATATTGGTCACTGAAAACCCATCAAATGGTAACAATTTCTGGTCACTACTGACCTGGCCTGGATGCGAACTGGTGACCTAGAGATGAAAGGCTCTGTATCCTATTACCAACCCCTTGAGCTATCCAGTCCCCCTGGAAGGTTTTTTAAGAAAAGAAAAAAACAAAATTAAAAATTTTACAAGTTGTTTTTTGCTTTTGTTTGTTGTTTTTCGACTGATTTTTCTTTTTTCTTTTTTTCTCCCACCAGTGTTGAGTCTTTGTCCTTTAATACATATAAAGTAGAACTGGATTTTTACATGCTGGTCAGATGCTGGGCTGACTGTGAATTCCACCTTGGAAAGAAGCCTTTAATTTCTTTGGCGTATGCAGCTGGAGGCAATTTTGCTTTTCCACTGTGGGTTTTTTGTTTTGTTTTTGCTTTTCTTCCTCTATATTTTCTTTGAGATTAACTGAAGAATACTGGGATATGATCCTGATTATCTTATGTAATATATATCCAAGATAGAAACCATAAATACAAACACAACACCTGCACACATATGTTACAGCACATGGACAGAAAAAAGAGAAACAATTAAAAAGTGAACTGAATCCGAAAGAGAGATTAAGTTACATTTCTTAATTAGTTAAAAAAAATGTAGCAAGTCAAAAATTGTCAGCCTCTTTTGGTTGGAAACAGTCTTTAGCAGGTTAATAGAATGTTGGCTACCAAAGCTCTTTTAACTCTTCAAATCTGGAGAGACCAATGTGATTCTAAATGTAATTTTTTATTCTGAAAGATGCTTTTCTTTTGAGTCTATTTTCTACTATTCATTTATATATGTGTGTATATAAATATATATAATGGGAACTGTGCAGAGTAACAGCTTATCCCTGCTCTGGTACTACAATATAAGCTTTATGAGATACAGCCTTACTGTGGCACAATATCTCAAACACATACATATCATAGATATAAATGTTCTCACAGCAAAATGGCTTCATCAGATCCTGGCATCTATCTGAGTAGCCACAGAATTTCTAGGAACTTCTACGTTCAACCTGGGTTTCCTGCAAATTGTAAACAGACCAGGAATAGTCTTCAGTAGTACTTAACAATTATCCGTAACAGCTGTAGCTTTTGTGAAGAAGTTCTAAACTCTTTGACCACGATGCAAATGAGAAGAAAGTTACACTCTTTAAGATGAAGAGGAATATTATCAGATTATCTCTGGAAAATTCTTCCTACTAAAAATGATGAAGTACTTTACCTCCATTTTGGGAGTTACCAACATGCATTCTTAGACTTAGGTATGAAGAGTTCCTCAAAGATTTGATGTGCCTGACCTCCTCTGAATAATCTCATTAAAGGCTATAGTGATGATTTAACTGTTAAGTGTATACAGTCTCACATAATATTTACATAAACTAGCATAGAAAGTTAAATAGCTTTTACTCCACCAATACCTATATGGATAAAATCAAATCTTCTGTGCACGCTTGGCAAATAGTCATAACACACATAAGATGTATTCCCTTCATACTCATTCCCTTGGTAACTGGGAAAGCCTGAAGAAACTTTTCAAGAACTCCAAGGAAGAAGAACAAGAAATAGGCTTACATGCATGTATCTAAAAGATAAGTAATTTCTTTTTGAGCGACTGTCTGTATAGTCACACCTACAGACTTCAGACAGGGTTTTATACAAAAAGCCATTCATCTCTCATTACTACCAAGGTTGAAGAGCCAGGTTTTCAAAGGCCCTGGCAAGAAGAGAGGAATGGTGCACAGTGTAGTTATAAGCAACATCCAAGGTAAACAGGACGATTCATTTCTGACTTAAATTAAACACTGAACCAGCTTTGAGCAGGATTTGAGAGTAAGTATGAGTACTGCTTTGTCCCAAACAGCCATGATGTAATAAGACCATGAATCTCTCCTGCTCTCCTGGCTGAAGTCCAGATGTACACAAATCTGGTGGAGAGAACTTGCAATGAACGATGGAGAAGTGAGCAAGCAGCCATTGGTTTTGATGTTTGGTCCATCACAGAGGTAAGAGGACTGAAATGAGTAGGCAGATGTGCTGTGGGTGAACAGGAATGGAAGCTCGAGTGATGTATACGATCTGAGTGTAAAATGTTCTTATAATAAAGGACTCTGAAAACATCCAACAAGGAAGGCTAGAAGATGCTGAAACCATGCTGACTTGAGCAGGAGGAGGCTATCAGTGGCTTTCTTTCATAAATCATAAGGGAAGTGAAGCAAGGGAGAAAAAGAACTAAGGAACACAGTAACTTTCCCAGTCAGGGATAAAATGGGTATCTGAGAGAGACCATGAAGAAATTCAATAGCTGAATCAAAAAGATTAGTACTTTCTAGTAGTCAGTGATAGATATTCAAGGAGTCACTGGAACAAGTGTTTGTCTTGAAAAGTTCAATTCCTTGCTCCTGGCACTCATGGACCAATAGTTTAAAGTAGACCTGTGCATGAGCTGATTTATTTGAATTATGGCAGCATGAGTGCTCTACAGGTAGGATATAGGATCAGGATATAGGCAATAGGATATTCAGCAGCTTGAAATCAATGTCCAGCTCTCCTTAACATACTTTTAATTGATCACTTTTTCACTGTCTTTGGATCTTTTATCATATGCATGCTGTACATTTTTTTAGTTTACCTATCATGGAACATAAGCAGATGTTCCTATCAGACAAGTCAGAAATACAAAACAGAATCCTTTCTGTATGTAAATAATGGTGTTTTCTGAAGACAAGTGCTTACAAAAATAAATAGGTGCTCAGAATACAGCATGCAATCAAAAAAAAAATTATGATGCAGATCAAATTGAAGAATTTGCATCCATTCTATTCTTTTATGTTCGTGTGATAGGAAGACCTTCAGATCAAAGCAGGAAACATAAATAGGCAACCAAAACCAAACAACCTTTTTTTTTTTTCCTTTTTTGCTAAGCCACATCCAAAATAAAGGTTGCAATTTTAAGCCATTTTGAAAGGTAATTAGAAATGCCAGGATAGGTGGCATAGAGCAGAAAGTTGGCAAGAATTCTTTGAAGTACCTCCCACATTAAGTACTTGAATGGCTCCTTAGTTTCCACGCATGACATTGATCCTATACTTCTATCTATGAAGAACTGGGAATTTATTGCAGCATTCTTCTCTCAGCTATCTCTTTTCACTTCAGGGTTCATAGGCTGCTTGATGTTTGCTTAATCGGGTAAAAAGAGGAAATACACGGACCTGCAGGGTAATCAGTGATTATAAAATCTTAATCAACAATAAAAAAAATACATATAAACAAAACAAAAAACAAAAACCCTCAGAAAATACAATTTTCTTAAATTATGAGATCATCCAGCAGTGCAATGATGAAATTTGTTAATATCCAAATTAGTTCAAATGTTAACAAAGCTAAAAGAGAGCTTAAACATTTAAATAATTCAGATAAAGATTGTGAAATTTGAAATAAATCTGTTGGGAAAGGTTCCATTTGATACTTGATGTTTGAGTTCATTTTTTAGCATCTTCTGTTATGCAAAATCTCGAACAAAATAAGCCTAACTCTTTTTTACAGGCAGAGACATTTAACTGAGAAGGAGGGGGGTTGAACTTAAAAACAGTGAATGGTAGGTGTCAAAATCAAATCAATATTTCTGCTGATGTTTTACTCCAAATAAATAGATTTATAGATATGTATAAACATGCAGACAAAAGAAAACATTTTTCTTTTCCCCTCTAAAATCTACCATCTAAACATTAAACCTTGTATAAGCTCTTGTAATCCTGAACAACATAGAACAAGAAACAAAGCTGAAAGGACTGGCACTTGATTTGTAAAACAGGGATTTCACCTGAATTTCTACTGATTCAAAATTCCCCAGAGCTTGAAAATTCAAAGGACTATTCTCTTCATTATAAAACAGGACATCTGGGAGCAACCTGTTTTCATAAGATATAAAAATAATAAAACACTGAGTATTATTTTGTCAATAGTCACTGTTTTTTTCAAGATACTCGAATACATGTAAGGTAAATGTCTTGTACAAGTACTGTAGTATACACTCCCTTAGAGTATTTTCAGTCCCTGTTAGAATGGAGGGACTGTTTTGTTTCTGCAGTGCCACGATTGATACCTGCACTGCTGCTCACCCTTCCCACATGCACTCTGAAAAATTTTGTAGGCAAAAACTTAGTTCCTCCTCAGCAGCAGAGTAAAACTTCTGCACAAGCTGCACAATACAGAGCTAAATGAAAGATTTGTTGGGAATGCAAAGGTGAGCAGCTTAGAATGGATACACTGTGTAAGTAAACAACAGATAGTGTAAGTAAACAATAAATATTGGGAAGATGCTGCATATGCATGATGAGTACTATAAACTGGTCTTGGAGGCAATAAAGGATGAAAATTAAATTTCTCTGAGAAAAACTGTAATCTGTTTGACACTCTCCAAATAGTGATTGAAGGGAGGATTTATAGTGAATGTGAAAATGCAGATTCATCCAAATTATTCAAGCCTGCATAAAATGAAGACTGTGTTAAGGATACAGGGTGAAGATCGTTAGAAGATTGTTAGAAATCTACCATTTAGAGCATCAATTGTAAAGAAATCTTTGGATTTAAATGAGAGTATACAAAGAGAGGACAGGCAAATGGAAAGGATCAGGGAGAGATCTGACAAGGAAAGAAAACTCTTAGTGTTAATGAGTTTAATAAGATAAAGCAAGAGACAAAAGATCTAAGATGAGAATAAACTCAGTCCCTTATCAAGATTATACAACAATTATTCCTTTTCCAAAATGCTATATGCCTGTAGCTGACCCCAAAGAATGGCTCTGACGTGGATTTTCATCTTCAAAGAAAGGAAAACACTTCCCCAAATATTTAATGCACAAACTATTTGTACACTTGTACACTTGTGTACATTTAAACACTTTGTGCTGGAGAAATTTCATGCTTGTGGGTGGTAGGTTTGTGCCCTGGAATTTCCAAAGCAGTAGCAGGGTGATTCGAGCAGGTTGACTCAGGAGGTCTCTCCTAATCTCATTCTGGACAGCTTTCCTAACAAAGTTTATTTTGGTTAAAATAACAACAGAAGTAATTTTTTATTCACTTAACTGTCTATTAAAAGCAAACTACATTATTTGATTTAATAAAATTTGTTCCCATAGCAGCTTTGAATCTGTTTCTCACAACAGATCAAGTATATGGCAAAATACTTCTGAAGACATAACACAGAGAAAAACATACACTTTAACATACTGTGTGATGAAACACAATAGTTATCTGCCAAGCAACAAATCACATGGCTGCATTTCTCTCTTAGAAGAGTTGGTAAATACTGTAAGTACATACAAGCACAAAAACAGAACGATTAGTTGATGTGAGAACAGTATTGGTGAAATTCACTAGATCTGGTGAAAATTATTTTTGCTTTTGTAATGGCATAAATTTAATGCCATTGTCCTTTATATTTCATTAAATTGTGATCCTAACAGTAAGGATTTTCTTCAAGATACAACAAACAAAAATCCAGTCAAAAATCACATTAGTTTCAACAATATAAGGAACTCCTTTAAAAATTATCTTCTAAATGTGAAATTATAGTCTAAGAAAAATCCCCAAATACTAGGATATTTCCTAAATGATTTATCAACATCTGTACACAAGGTATTCTTAGATTCAGTTCTCTAAAATTTTCAGCTGTGTTTTGGGAGATATTGCACATGTAATAGACTTTCCTTAAGACTCAAAGTAAGATCACAATCCTCAAAAACGGCAGCACTCAAAAAATCTCACACCGCACAATCTTGAGGTTAGCAAAATATAACCCTCTATACTTTCTTGAGATTAAATATATAATAATTATCTGTAAGATAAAATGTTACATTTACAGCAGATGCTGTTTGTGTTGATTTATCATTTCCATTGAAACTATAAAAAACCCTGCAGAAATGATAACCTCCTACAGTTAGTGCTTGCAAAGGTTGTAACTGAGGATCAAGGCTTTTCTAAGGTCATGACAGTAAACGCAGTATCTGTTTTGTGTTTCTGTTATGTTTCCTGAAGAACATTTTTAATTTCTGAGGGAGATAGTAGAATTAGTAACACAATTATTGATATTTTTTGAAAATCATAAAGTTAGTTTCCAACACAGACCAGTTTGTCCTACAATGAAGACTGAATTCAGATTCCAATGATTTTATACAGATTCTATATAAAAGAGAAATATCTAGCCCATTGTTAGTTGTGAATCTGTAATGACAGACACTTGATGCTATGTTTTATAACTCAACCTTACAAGAAACTTTCATTCCTACTAATAAAGTTTGGAGTATTCTAGGAAATGGCTCATTAGTGCTTTCATGGTAAGGGAAGCCGTTGAATTTTAGAAGATATTTAAGACACAAAATATTCTAATTTAGTTTTACATGTTATGAAATTGGACTGGAAATTTGAAATACAGTAAATGCTTGAAGCAATCAGCCAGAAATATGCATAAGGCATGCAAAACTGAAAGTGCAAGTGGTTTTCAGATTGTTTGCTGCCTTCTACTATTTCTCTAATAAATAAATCAAGCACTGCATGACATGCTTTATTTTGTGAAATTGGACACAAATGCATGCTTTATTGTCACTTAATTTTCTAATCAGCAAAGCAATGTGTACTCAGTATTCTATATTGACAAGTAGCATACCAATTCAGAACTAGCGCAAAAGCATTATATTGCAAATACTAAAAAGCTAAACAAAAAGCAATGGGTATATTCAAATCTCAGGCTGCAGATAATTCTGCTTAGTATGTGGATTAATTGAGATGAGAATATAAACCCTATGATAAAAATTTAAATTAAATTAAAGCAATTCTTTACTTTGCCTTCCAGCATCTGGGTGGAGTTGGTGTTGGGACTCACTATAGAAACATTAAAATTTCTTAGACTGCAGATTACTATTAGATATTTTAAATGCCTTTAATATGGGAAAAATCATTTCTATGCTCAAAGCAAGCACAGATTATGAACAATTTGTACCTGTTTAATCACAAATGATTCAGAGATTTTATTTCCACTTTGTCAATAGAAATTACCTATCTCAATTTTGTAATTATGCTGTTTCATAAGTAAGTTGTATCTATAAAAGATAACATGACTTAAAGATTGAAGTATGTTTTGGTATTTTTGGATAAAAATATTGATATTAGTGTTCAGTGGCTCTATAAAATACTGCACTTTTCAATTTCACCATAATGATAAACTTATTTAAGAAAAAATACCAATTTAAAGTCGCTTAGATTGTTTAACAATTTGATTTCCAAAATTATACAGAGTTGTTTACATACAGGGAATTCTATTGAATACATCCAGTCTCTTCTTTTCAAGGCAAATTTTACATCATTTTGAACTTGGGGGAAAACAATAAATACATGCTGAATAAAAAGACTCAGCTTGTAAGTCAGTGTAGGTCTGGATAATATAAAAAAGCAAGGAGTGCTAAATTATTTTTACTTCATGTTGACAAAAAAAAAATCTCATTTAATGGGTTTTTTATGAAATAAACTCAGTTTCTGAGAAGACTAAGTTGACATGGCTATATTCTTATAATGAGCTGGTCAGTTGTTATTTGAATCTTTTTACTGTTCGTGAGTCATTCATAAAGTAATGCTAATATCTGTCAGTAAGCAAATGCTGTACACGCCAAGCACTTTGAAAAAAACGATTTTCAGAAGTACATATAATTAATAGTGAAGAGAAAGACTATGCATTTGGCTAGTCACATTTGCTAAGTGACTAGTATCAAGTACTTCATTGATAATCATAAATACTGGATGATGGAGCTTAACCGTTTCTGCATTTTCAGTCTTGTCTGTGATTCCTACACAGTAAGTTGCTCTGGAATTATTCATCTTGTGTATCTGAAATTCTACCATATGACTGGGTCTCGGCTTAGTTTTATAGTGAGAAATAAAGGAATGCAATATGTAGATTTCAAATAATAAGTACTTTTCTTCGAGCACTGATATCCTAAATGTTCTAAGTATGAGACATACTAAGGCAGGCATGTAAGGATATAGAAAAAAAATGAATAAAAGATTTGGCAATAATTTTCAACATTGTATTTTCAATAATGCTTGGTTTTGTTCCAGTGTCATCTAAAGAGCTGTTTCTTTTTCCTGTATAACTTCTAAACTAGCCTCCCAGTCCTCCTGCAGCTGACCAGAATGTTATCAAAAAATTAAAGCTGAGAGCAATTTCCCAACATTTGTCTGCAAAAAACACATTTGTCTGAATGTTCATGAACAGTAAGTACAAAGAAAGACTAAGAGAAAATTGCTAAATCGAACAGTCATTCAAAACTTAAAAGTAAACTCATACATTCTGTGGAATTTGACCAGCTCTTACCCTGACGAATTATCAATTCACAAACTGCTAAAAGCAAAACTGAAAAATGAAACTGAAATGTGTTATTCTAGCAGTCAATATCTAGTAATATTTATTCTGATGATTACTGAAGTAGAAATATGCAGCCTGATGACTTAAAGAATTCAAAGAATTCTAAGATTCTCAGTTTGACTTCATTAATCTTAGGTTTATATCTAAATGCTGTTCAAACAGTGCATTCTAGGCTATTTCACTATTTTGTAATTGAACTGAAATTCATTAGCACACTGTTTCCTCCCATGTTTCCAAGAAGTAGCAAAATGCATTCTCTTAAAACATATTTCAGTGACATGCATATAGAGTTAGTTTGTATTCAGTGGCTTTTAGGAACAGAAGGCATAAACAGATGAAAAAAAAAAAAGTTAAAATGCTAAGTTAAAATGTTTTCTTGAGTGACATGTATAGTAAGCAGGGCCTTTAAGTTACTCAGAATAAGTATGACAAAACCTTATACACATTGTATTGAATAGAGATTTGTTAAAATAAGAAAAACATTTAATTTACAGAAAGAATAATTTCATAGAGAAATAAATTCATTTTAGAAGCATTTATCTTTAAAGTCAGCCAAACTCAGAAATAAATTTAAACCACTATCTGATACAAATACATCTCTGGTATGATCTAGTAAAATTCAGTGTTGTTAGGCCAAAGTTGGTTTATCAAATATGAAGAAAAATGAAGGATTTCAACTGGTAACAGAAAATAGCTGTATAAACTATTGCTAAATTAGATCCCTGTATGAATAGAGTAATATGCTAATTTAATTCATCTGTTGAGAGAGTTCATAGTTGGTAATTTCAAAGCCTTAAATAGAGAACTCCTGAGATTGGCTAGAAAGTAAAGTAACCTTAATGAACGTAACTTCTACGTGATACTGCATATGGATTTAAGTGAATTGATGAAGCTTTTTGCTTATCTGTTAGTAAAATATATGCAACAGATAAAAAGATAGTGCAGCCTTTCTGCATGGACTTGTCATTCCTTATTCTGCATGCATGGATTCTTTGTATGCATGCATAGTTTCAGATTCTTTCATTTTTTCTTACCCTCATGCCTTCAAATCGTGACAAGGCTCTTAGAGGTCTCAAAGCTCTTAGTGTCCTAAGGGACTTAATGGCACCAAGTTCAGAGTAACCCAATGCATTTGCTGTTAAGCTAACCAAAGAGACCTATACGAAAACAGGAAAGTAAAAATTATTATATTGTACATACTACTTTACATACCATAGATGTGAGATAGAAACTTCTTTAGAAGAGTCTAATTTTGGACCACTTTCTTCAGGAATACGAAGTCTTTTAAATAAAAAAAAAAAAAAAAGAGAATTAATGAGAAAGAAGAGGAGGATAAGTAAATAGTTAACAAAAATGCCATAAAGCAACAGTTACTATCTAAAAACATTAATAATTAGAAATTTCATATTTTAATAGTGATTTGCGGACAAAAAAAAATTATTTTCCTATATTTTACACTGCTGCCAGGATTAGTAATTATAGTTGATAATACTCCTTTGATTGATGACAACTGGAAGGGAAATTATTGAAGCCTGTTTTGAGTTAACAGACGGGTCACAGAGCAACACTATTTCTCTGTATAATAAGTATAATATAATAAGTTGACTGATTTTTCTATATTCATTACACTAAGTAATGCTTTTGCCTGACTACCAGATTTATGTACTTTATAGGCTAACATTAACCTAGAACATGCTGTTTCTTAAAAGACATTATAGAAACAGTTCCATAGGCAGCAGAACTACTGAAGTCACATATTCGCCTGCCTCTTTGTATTCTACATCTCTGTATTTCCTCAATGAGATACACCATATCCTCTACATTCACAATGGTTCATGACTAAATAATACTTTCAGTTTTCTTCCCATTTCCCCTGAATGGCCCTTCATTATCCTCCTTCAGTTCGTTATCTACTTATTGGAAAAAAAATAATATAATGGTCTAATATACTATCTATTTTTTTTTAAAAAGACACCCACCCACAATAATAACATGGAAAGAAAAGCCTGGGACAGTGCTCTTCATCAATTGTATTTAGAAGCAAGTATTAGATGTGAAATCTTGAACTTTTCTCTACTTGTCAATCCTCATCTACTAACCCATAAAACCAGGACCTTCTGGAATCTGATTTTCTCTTCAGTACCTTCATTACACTTATGAAAACTTAATTTTTCAAGCTGTCATAATCTGATGCCAAATTAAAGAAAATATCTATATAATTGTTAATTCACCAAAAGCAGGACAAAAATGCATCTTAATTTTAATCCTCAACTTGCTTAGTATTTTTTTTCCTGTAAGTTTTACCAGCCAGTAGTACTTCTGTAATGACATAAACCATAGTATTTTAGTTACATGCAGAACTTCAAAGATACAGAAACAGTATGCATTTTTTCACACTGGAGGTTTTTGTAAGGAGGCATACTGAGGACATTTGTTTTAAATTCTATCATCATAAATTTAAATTACATCAATTCATAGAGAAGGTGTCTCCCACAATTCACACAACACAGCACAGTAAATTTAAAACTATTAGGTAACCCCACAAGGAAAGATTATTGAGTTTGATTTCAAACACAGCTGTGAAGACTGTTAAGTTCATGCATCTTGCATTCTTTGTAATAACTTCCATCAGTCATATGCTGTAGTTTGTAGCTGGGCAGTTTGGAAGTTTGTTTTTTAGCAATGAGGGTCTGATAGTCCAGACATTCAACTAAATGCTGGATGTGATTTAGACCACAGGAAGGAAAGTGGTGCCTGAAGGTCAGTATGAGCAGTGCTGGGATGAACTGCAAATACTGTGTGTGTTAGCTGCATTTTATTTTTATTAATACTGTAGTATAGGAAAGTAGTAGTGTAAGCGTAAAATGAAAGACAAAGAACTAGAGATTTCTTTTTCCATCTGCCTTACTTTTTAAACGGGAAAGTAAACTAGTTGGTATACACAGATATGGTTGTAGAGAAAGTAATGAAAAAATAAATATGTAAAAATAGCACCTAGGAAATACACTACATACATCAACAATCAGGAAGTCCAGCCAGCACCAGGCGTTAGTAAAGTATGTTTGATAGCCATAGGCCACCCACTTCAACAGCATTTCCAGAATGAAGATGTAAGTGAAGACTTTGTCAGCATATTCCAGCATAGTCTTGATAGTTTTACGCTGTTCAATATATATATCTTCAAATGCCTGTGAGAAAAATATTCAAAGATGTTTGTTTCAGGTTTAACAACAACACATAGTTTAGTTTTAACAACAATAAGGAACAAAAAGAAAGGAAGCAAGTTTTCTTCAAGAACAGGTGTAGGAGTACCACTTTTATTTCAGGGTTTTTTTTCTACTACCTCAGTACAGAGAAATATTTTTCAGCTTACAGGAAGGAGGAGCAACAGCTTCTCTGGTCAGAGATTTTTATTTATTGCTGCTGTTCAATTATTCTATTCAGGCTGTTTTCAGTTCTCACGAACAGCTTTGATTCTACAAAGGGATGGTAGTGAGCAGAATTCTATTGAGATTATTTGGTTTATATGTAGGGAGATCCATTTTTAAAATCCAGGGCCACAGCTGTAAAATTTTCAGGACAATGACAATGCAGTTACCTTATGCTGCTGTCGTGTTAGTTTTTGAAAATTTTAAGTAATAAATCATAAAACAAGTTACTCCTTCCTTAAAAAAAATATTAATCATATACTTGCTTTAATGTATTTTTCTCTATTATTATATACATAAAATTTCTTATGGATCTTGCAGTGTTATGTTTTCAGGTTTTCAGTTTTAGAAATGTGAGAAAAGATGTTGCTCAAAAGTATAACATTTGCTTTTCAGTAATCGTTTCTGTCCTATAAAATTTGCCATTAATTGCTTTTAAATTGTAATTATAGTACTCTTTCTTATAAAAGTTATTGGTTTTACTGGAATTAAAGAACTGGAATGACCTGACTGCTTGCAAATATCTGGGTATTCATCAATACTAAAACTCATTTTTACCCAGTCTGATTTTGAAACCCTTCTGTCAGTTCTAATGACTAGTAAATCAGTAAATCAATTGGTGACTGTGTATTGGTACTTCTGGATACTTAGGTCAGATACATACGTTACTTTCAGGAGCATGAAATGCTAACACTTTGGGACCTCATCTCAAAACACAGTGATGGACCTTTATAGGTTTCCTGTCTGTAATTTTCTTTTATTTAAATCTTTGTTGCTTTTGTTTTCTTCAGTCAGTATCATCAACCAAAATTCAATAGTTTAGAGGCAAATCTTTTATCATTTCAGTGGGTTTTAGAACATAGGAAAGTTTGCCATGTTGTACTGTATAAAAGTTTCTTAGTTGATTGCTATTTTGATATTAAAGAAAAGAAAACCAAAGTGTTTACAGATTTAACCAAACCTATTGTCAGATATAATCATAAACTGTGAACCACTAGCTCTATTTTTAAATTTTGGGAGAGGCCTAAGGAGTTTCTAATATACTACTGCGAAGTAATTTTTTTAATGATTCAGGAACTTAAGGAATTTACTGAATGGTAATTATTGTATCTCCCTGGGTGGGTGCTAGACATACAATAGGTTATTTCAGAGCTAACAGTTTCCTAAGAAACTTCAGCTCAGTATGTATCCAGGCTCAGCTTCATTTGTCAGTTAATCTCAAATTTCTGTATTCATTGTCATAGTTTTTATTTGTAAAATAAATACTCCTAAGTATTGTTTCTTTTATTGTTACAGATTTGTATTACAGATTTATATTATAGTTGTAATCTCATTACTCTCTCCTCACAGGCTTGTTCTTATCACATGATGATCAACAATTTCTTTTTTTTTACAAATATCATTATAGTCTACATGAGTCTGTACTAGAAGTATAAATGATAAATTCTTATTCTTGAAGGAGACAGTTCTTTACTCTGAGACACATCACTAAACACCAGTTTACACTAAACTAGAGACCAAACTCAAATAACAAAGCTAACTGTGTTTTCTTCTCATGTTGTCCCTCTCCCATCTTCAGGCACATTACTATCAGCTGTGGAGTTAAATCCTCTCTAATCAATTACATCTGTTCTTTTTGGACATACTGTTGAGAATAGTCATCTTCTACCTGTTTTTTAAAGTCCTGACTAAAATGTAGTGATCCTTTGAAAACATGGAATTTTATGTGTTCTTTCTAACAGAGAACTAAGTTAAAACAATTTTTTTCTGAGAACATTTCCAATGCTCTCTTAATGTTTTACTTACCAGAGCTCCACTACTGAGGAGAATCATAAAGACAATGAAAGTCTCAAACCAGTTGTGTTCAACAATTCTGAAGCATGTTTTTCTAAGGTTCCACCACTGCTTTCCTCTCCCTTCTTCTACACTTACTTGACAGCACTTGAACCTCCGTACACAGCCTTTTAACAGCATATGTATTGAGAAAAAGAAAGATATTGCTGAATTCCATGATTTTTGGTTGTGTATACTTAGTGATACAACACTACATGTCCAGAAGCTGCGCTATTTAGTAAAAACTCAGAAAATTTTTACCTAGATGATCTTTTTCTCCTTCAAAGCAATAAAATCTATCACTGAGACAATATGAATTTACCATTCTAAGAATAGATGAGAAAAAATATTTCTCATTTATGAAAATGAACTGCTCAATACAGTTCATGCAGAAAGAAAAAAATTCAAGAAACATGAAGTCAAATTAAAAAATACAGGGTAAGAAATAAAAATGTACAAATTCATTCAAATGTAAAGAAAGTTTATGTGTAATTCTTGGGCAAGTGTTTTATTGTACTTTCTTTTGTGTGAGATACTAAATGTAGTACCCATATGGTAAATTATGGTCTAGAAGTATTACTGATTCTAATCATAGCTTAAAAACTGACAAAAAAAGTAAATAATTAAACAAATATTAATAAGTAGTTTTAATAATTAATTATTCTATATTTCATAGGTAATTTTGGATTATTTTTTTCTCTCAGACACCTTCAGTGAAGCAGGCCTCTGGCTCCATGGATTCCTCAGGTTCAGCTTCTGGTTGCTCTTCTGCAGGAAGTCCAATGTCAACTGTGCTGCCTTCAGATGAACTAGACATGTTTAGCTTCTGTAAACAAAAAGAAAAAAGGATCACAATTGCCTGTTAAATACTTCTAAGGAAAATGTAAGTACTTTTCAGAATAAATAGCTCATTTGTTCTGGTATTCAGTACAAGTGTATTGCTGACAAATTAAAGGGAAATCTGTACAAATTTTGATTTTTCTTTATACTGTATCATTGGTATATAAAGTTTGAAGAAAAGTGTTTTAAACTAAAAAATATGAATAGTGGTTCTAAGCCTACAAAGATTTACGACCAAAACTAGCCATTAGTGGTAAAGGTCTCTTGATCTGGACATAATGCAGCTTAAATATATATGCAGCAAACTGAAGTCTATTGAAAAGCAGGTAACAGGCCAAATATTACTATATAAATTGGTTGGGAACTGAAAGGGATGGGGGAAAAAAGTTCTGTTAAGCATAGAAGGCTGTATTTTAGATGTGGAGGACAATATCAGGTTCAGGTATCCAGTTTTAGGTTATGTCATTAGTTTTCATGAGAAACATTATATTGAGGTGGTTTTATTTTAATTCCATTTTCACCTGAAAATTGCCTTTTTGAAATTTTAACAGAAATACTGTTTACTTCTAGCAATCCATTATTCACAACTCATCCTTTGCAGTATTGTTTGCCATTCAAAATCATTTTGAAAATACTTTTCAAAACTTTTCAAAAGACTTTTCATTTTGGAATAAATATTTACTTTTCATTTTAATTTACCATTCTCTTCTTCCGTACATTATGGACACTACAGTTAAGTTCTTTAAAATTAATGGTGTAAATTCTAAGGTAATACTTAATTATCTTAAATTAAAGCTAATACTTTTAAGATAATTGACTAGTTACCTTGCTAAAAGCAAACAGAATAGCCATCTGGAGAGGAAACCTATTTCTAAGACATTCTGGAAAATATTTAATAGGAAGAGAAATAATCATGCTTCAGATATTCAGTGAAGAATGGGAACATGCTTGTCTCTGAAACACATTCCCATGGGAAAACGCTCTTTTGTACTCGTCTCCTTTCTTTAGGAGGATCCAAAGATTGCTTTTAACTTGGCAATGAATTTTTGTAGAGAACATTAGAGGGCAACAACAAAATGACAGCAGCACAGAATTCACCCAGCCTAAAACTGGTACTATTAGTAATATAACTGTGGCAAGGGAAGATTAACTATCCTACAAAGAAACTGGGTTGCTACTAGAATGGAAACTAACTAGTTTAATGCTCCTCAAGTAAGAAAATTAATTTGTTAAATGTCTGGAATGAAAATTTTGTAGCTTGTCTAAAATATCAACACAATAATTCACTGAGGGTATAGTTGCTTTGCAAGTTACACTATAAAATCAATTTAAATGATTTTGTTAAAATATCCACAGAGTCATGTAAAAGGACAGTTATATCGTTAACATGTTTTTTTTTAAATACAGTTATTAACAAAGCATTGTTCATAAGCAGTTCTTATGGATTATTTTGGTCCCTCCATGGCATCCTATCTCCTGTTGAAACTGTAGTAATTTTTAACCCTTTCTCACACTTTTGCTCATCAAGAATTAAACCCTCCTTTATATGCTTACTTTTGTCCATATATAAAGAAGTGTCAAAATAACAAATGATGAAGTACAGAGCACACTAGCTTAGGCTGACTAAAAAAAAACATACAGAGGGGATCACAGAGAAATGCACAAAATCTCTAAATACCTCTTTGCTCTCTTCCAGGTCCGATTCACTACTAAACTCCTCTGTATTTAAATTTTCAAAGTCAGATTCACCCACAGCAATAGGCACTGTCACAGTCAGGCTTGGGTTGTTTATGAATGACATATAATCACTTTCATCTATAATGTATTTCTCCACACTGCTGCCTGTGCCTATGCCACTTGTTGTTCCATTCACATCTTTAATATAATCATGGCCCTTGCTTAATTCTGCAGTATGGTTGGAAATACAACTATTTTTGTTGTTCAAATCTTCAAGTGGCTTGATTTCATCTAATGCTTTTTGTTTTTTTACAAAAGCTTTTTGGATGAATTCACGCGCTTTTCTTTTCACATAGTCTATGCCCTTCTGCATTCTTGCTACGGCAATTTGGAGATTGTTCATTTCATTATCATCATCTGTCACAGCAAGGTTGTCAGCGCTAAATGAGCTCAACAGCAAGGCCAAAAATAAGTTCAGAACCTATAGAAAGATAAAAAAAATACAAAATTTATGTCAACAAAGAACTTGTACTTTATTTAAAAAGTCTACTAGTTCACACAAAAAAAGCAAAAAAACAAAACAAAACAAAAAACATCAAAGCACCCTCAGAACTATTTCTCCATGAAAAATGAAGGGGTTTTGTTTGCTTTGTTCACTACTTAAAATATTTCAACTGAGGAACGTATCTTTAAATCTAGATGGCTTTTAAATATTTTGGTTAAAAACCTTATCATCTGAGATAACAAACTCACTATTCGGTATCATAAAATTGTTTAATTTATTCCTTCACACAGCAGAAACTAGATTTAGATGACTAATCATATGTGATAAATAATAAAAAAAATACAGCAAATGATTTATTAAGAGCCCATAAACTAAAATTATTTGGAGGAGAAATATTTAGAAACAGCCAAAAGACAAATTAAGAACGTGAAGAAGAGCTCACACTAACATTAAGTCTTAGCTTTTTGATATCACAAGGTACAGATTACTTTGTTCTAAAGCCAAAAAATCTCTTACACTTTAAGCATTGCTGGAAAACACCAGCCTAAGTGCTTTATTGAAGAAGAGCCAGAACACTTAGTTCTCTCCAGAATTGAGCCCCCTCTGTTGTTGAAGAGTATTTTGTTAATGTTTTGATTACGTACCACTAGGTTTCCAATCACCATGACCATCATGAAGACAGTAAGGCACATGGCTTGGCCAGCAACCTCCATGCAGTCCCACATTGTTTCTATCCATTCTCCACACAATACTCGAAATACGATCAAAAAAGAGTGAAAAAAATCTTGCATGTGCCAGCGTGGAAGTACACAGTCACTTGCAATTTTGCAGACACATTCCTTATAGTTTTTCCCAAACAGCTGCATCCCAACCACAGCAAAAATGAACACAATGATGGCCAGCACCAGGGTCAAATTTCCCAGAGCCCCCACTGAGTTGCCAATAATCTTAATCAGCATATTTAGAGTTGGCCAAGATTTTGCTAATTTGAAGACTCGTAACTGGAAGAAAAGAAAAACAAATGTTAGGACATGCAGCAACAAAAACACAAATATAATTTTGGAGAAGACATTATTGAAAAATAAATAAATAAATAAATGAAAAGCCTCCAGTATGACTGTTGAAAGGTTATACTCTTTTACTCTTTTCTATAGACATGATGTTCAAAAGCTCAATCACAAAATTTTGCATAGTCTTATACCTTCAAAGCATAGTTTTTACTCAAAGCCCAAGCAACTACCAGTCAAAATAGATTTTAAAATTTAGAGTCCATCTCTTAAAATAACTGGGGCTACTTTTCTGCAGCTATTTGGACAACAGTTCTTCCTCCTGTGATATTAATCAGAGCACAATGCTTCTATCTAAAGACTCTGTGCATATCAGGGTGTTTAAAGTGTGTAAATACAATAAATAGATTGGAAGTAAGCCAAAACAGCCATTACTATCTATTTTTCTGGATCTCTATTGGTTCCTGCTGAAGACAGTAAGGTAACACATGTGGATTTGTAGTACTGAGACTTCAGTATTGTTATCATGGCAATTAATGAAAATTTTTAAGGGAAAAAACGAGTTATAAAGCCTCATTGAATAATCAGTGCAATTGCTGTATATTTACCAGTCTGAATGATCGAAGAACCGAGAGTCCTTCCACATCTGCAAGACCAAGCTCAACCAAGCTAAGGGTTACAATAAATCCATCAAAAATATTCCAACCTTCTTGAAAATAGTAGTAAGGATCCATTGCAATTATCTTGAGAAACATTTCTGCTGTGAAGATTCCAGTGAAGACCTGAATTCAGAGTGCAGATGGTTATTATTATTATTATTTTTTTTTCAAAATATAATATTGCAGGTTCAGCTGTTGTCTAGGCTACCCATCTGAAATTAGCATCATACAAAACAGATGAGGCTAATACTTCATGGTAGTGATATACTATATCACCTTACCTTAATTGAGGTCATACAAACCAAGTAATTTATTTCAATTAATTACATTCTACACTGAAGAAGTATGTAAGCTTCTGTTTTATAACATTTGTAATCCAATTTTAACTAAATCAGGATATGGATTTTCTCATGTGCTGTACAAACAATATCCTTAATTTGATTTTCACAACATAAACCAGAATGCTTTCCAAGAAATTGCATGGCACAACGTAATTTTTGGTACACTAATTACATTATACAGTATTATGAATGAGGCCAAATCTAAGACTCCTGATGGGTAGCCCCTTTGTTCATACAGCCTATAATAATCCCATTATAGATTACTAGATATAAGATTATTTATAACAGCTGGGGATCAATTGAGATACAACAATTTACAGAAGCTGAGGAACTTATATGTGGGTGTTGCCAGTAAGCTCAGTCATTTTAATATCAGGACTGAAATAGCATATGAAGGTGCATTTTATACATTATATTTCTGGTAATTATTTCATATCACAGAATTCAGTATTTTGAATAAAGCAGGAATCATATTTAGGGAGTCATTAAGGTAGTGAGCCTGAGTAGCTTTGAGAGAAAGCTGTTGTGATTATGAGTTTTAGAAGAATTTCTTATAGAATAAGAAAGTCTTAAAGCCACTGTTAAAGGCTGGCTGAGGTCTGCACTGTACTGCTTATTTGTGTTTTCATAACTCCATTTTCAAGCTGAACAGAAACTGCAAAAGCTAAAGCGAAAAACTGGGGTAATCGGGATCCGGACAAGATTCTGACTTTTCAGTGTACAAACACAAAAGCTCAAGATAGATATTATTACTTTGAAATAGATCACAGATACAAACACTGGAGAGGAAAAGTTATTTGTTTTTAAGATAATTAAAACAACCATGGAAGAAGTCAAAATGAATGGATACTGTGTGAAAATATGAATAAGGTTCCTAACCATCAGGACAGTGAAGTTCTCAAGGAGATTTAAAGCTGAAATATGGGAGCAGAGTCCTGAAAGCTTCGTTTCTGCATTGGAGAAGAAGCTTTAAATCAAGGACCTTTAGATTGGAAGAGGGTAGTGCCTACAGCCAACCTCTCTCACACCCTCTTTGTAGTCTGACGTTCACCAAGATTTATATATTTTCCTGATTAGAAAACAAGACTATAAATTGCTATAATACAAGACAAATTGCTACAATACAACTCATATTCTCATACTCTATTATAAGCATATGAAAAATGGTTAGGAATTTGTCTATTAATTTTCCTTTCCAAATTCTGTAGTTATTTGATCTGAGGTATTTTTTTCTTTCATTATGAAAGAAGGATTTTTAAAAATCACATTATAAGAAATCAGTTCTTAAAGAGGTAAAGTAGGATTGCAGCCACAGATACTTCTGTGTGATCAAACCTGTCAGTTCAAAAGCATCAGCTACAGAAAATTAACTACTGAATTCTTTAATAATTTATCTTTTTGAAGTACTAGGGAGAAAATATAGTTGGCAACATGATAAAAAGGTATCTTACTAATTATCTGATTCTAAAAAATATAAAGACTATAAGAATAAAAATTACTGTGGGATATTTTTCATGTCTAAAATAAACATATACAGAAAACAATCCACATATCCACATAAAAATTCAATTAAATAAGAAAATTCTAGAAATGTCTTTAAATAACTCTTCTAATGATTGTAAACCTGTACTTGGGAAACAGCAATAAAATGAAAGCAATTAAAAACACATTTATAATTTAAACATTTGTATTGTATTGACTGAAAAAGAAACACATTTATTCCAGCGCTGTCTTTTTCATGGAAGTAATGCATTTCCTGGTTTAGTAGCTAGATAAATCAACTTCTATTTAATATGGACTTTTCTTAATGTAGCAGTGGTGCCATTTTTTGTAAATATTTAATTTGGTTTTCCAGAACACAGGGAAATATTCGTATTACAGAATTCAAAGTTACGTGACCCAGACTTGACAAATTTCCAAAAATGTTATGATATAGTTGTATCTGGAGGGCAATAAATTGCCAATAAATCAGCTTTCTAAAGAGGTATAAGCAAACAGACTTCCTTTAAAATAGTAAACAAAAAAAGCAAGAGACTCACCAGATTTCCAACTGACAGTACATTATTGAATTCATCAGTCATTGGATAATGCTCCATAGCCATAAAGAGTGTATTTAAAACAATGCAAATTGTAATAGCCAGGTCAACAAATGGATCCATTACAACTAAGTTGACAATGTGTTTTACTTTTAACCAATGCGGACTGCAGTCCCAGATCAAGAAAATATTTGCAAATTTATACCAACACGGAGGGCATTTCTGTCTTGATTCTTCGAGTTCTGTGGAAAAGTAAAATTCATGAGTAAGTATGCAATTGCTCTAGCATATTCTCAAGGCTAGATGAATTATACCAGTCAAGTTATCAATCTACAGTAATACTGATATAAGCATATCCTTTATAATTTTTTCAGGGCTTTCCTTTAGAGTCTTAAAAAGTAGCTATCAAATTTATTTAATTTGTTCGAAGCTTATCTATCTAGAACTTTCTATTTCTGTCACTATCCAGATCATTATCAATTTATGTATTACATGTATTTGTATTATGTATTCCATTGTTCCTTGATTAAATGTCAGACTATTCCTCAAATTTGATATTCTATTCTGTAAATATTATTATTTCAAAATTCATGGTATTTACATAAAATTTTTCAACATAATATTCACTCCTAGTTCAACAGAAAACATTTTTACCACATTGAGCTTTTAAAGAGTTGAGCTTTTAAAGAGTAACTGAATAATATAACTGCTAAAAACTCTATATATGGTTATATATTTGAAAAACGTTTCATTATCTTTTTGTGCACAGTGAAGTGTTTTTTAATAATACGCATAATTATCCTTTCAGTTATTGCCATCAAACACAACTTTGTAGTGCCAATAACCACAAGGTAGATGGTGGCAAAACAATGAACTAGAAATGCTTACTTATGAAATTATCTCCATGAATATAGGCCTCCGAGTGTATAGAGAAATACTGTCAGTTTGTTGGACAGACAACATCTATTAAGATGTTTTAAACCAGTTTTTAAGTTTCAAATCAAATTTTCAGGAAAATGGCATTAAGCTATGCATAGCACACACCTTCAACAGTGTTTGTAAGGATGCTAGCAATGCTCATTGCTCTCTCCCTTAAAGCTGGATCTTCCAGATAGTCCATAGAAGCATGCAAAGAGCCTGATATTCTCTTCCTCATTTCTGTCTCAGTAGTGGTGCCCTACACAGGGAACAGTAATAGGTGAGATGACATTTGAATAATAAAATAGGCAAACACTACATAGATCCCTGCTATTAATGTGCATATACACGTGCTTCGTGCACTTCATTTTTATCGTCAGACTTTTCTTACTTTTTAATATCTTTAAAATATTTTTTAAATTATTGCAGGCATTTTTTAAATGATAGGCAATAGTTATGGAACTGTTCAAGATTTAGTAAGAGTTTATTCACTTAACTATTGCATTTCTTTCCTTCAAGCTTAGAAGAATTATTTAAAGAAATTAAAAAGGACTGAATTTGAAAGATTGTTGATTTGGTTTTTTTGCAAGCTGTTTCTTCCTTGCTTTTGCTGACAAATCTTCGATTTCCTATGACATAATTGTTTATTTACACTAGACAAACTGTAGCAAATAAGAAAAGTATGACTTCCTCATGCTTCCTCATGCTAGTATGTTTCTAATTAATGTGAGTAGACAATTTTGAACTAAGAAATAAATTTATTTCAGTGATCTCCTCTCTTACCTGCATATATATACACTGTGACAGCAATATGTGCCACAAATATGTTCACACAGACATTATAATTTGTATTTTTGATAGTATATGCAGAAAACAATCTTCTAATTAACTACATGTTTATACTATAAAACTCCACCAGCAAAGGATGGAAATACATAGAAATGAATGGTAATAAAGAACTGAATACCTCATTACATTTTTAGTGGGTCTGATATAGAATTGTATATTATCAAAATTAACCAGTAATGCTAATTTTGATAAAGTGGTAATAGCAGTGTCACACTGATTGCAGACATATGATAACATTTTTGTATACTGTTTTTAATGGTATACTTAGATTTTGTGGACCATAACCAGATGAACATTTACAAATGTAGCAAAATGAATGCATGGCCTGGCAATACAGTAGAGTGCTTTTGTGGATGTATAGGTAAGTTAGTATTTTACTATATCAAAACTGCAAACTGCGTTTGTTAGTTATGAGAATATTAGCAAGTAAATGCTTATGTAGCAAACCTATCTTATCTGTTTAACTTATTAAAGATTTTACACGATGCAGGAGCATTCACAGCTTGACCAACCAGGAAGCATTGCCAAGGATTCCATTCTGTAGGTAACACTGGCTGGTGCAGTAAGAAAAGGCCACGATGCCTAAGCTGTTTAAAACTTTCTTACATTGTCATCAGTAGCTGGTTTATCTATTATCACCTCTGGCAGAAGCTGTCCAACAGGCGATGTAGGAACAGATGGTCCACCAACCAGGGAAACCACCCCATTGCAATCCACAGTGCTGTGCATCTTCCCATTCACTGGAAACACTGCCAGCATCCTGGATGACCTACTGGCCTGACTAATGTTACTGTTGCGCCGTTCACCGTGTCTGCGCGGCACAAAGAGAGAATCTCTTCTGCTATCATTGTCTTCAAAAGTGCTGTGCTCATCATCAGCAAAGTCATTTTCAGATCCTATATCCTTTGCTCTACCTCTGAAGCTGAAAAGGCTTGTTCTGCTGTTGCGTCTTGGGGAAAACAGGGAGCCACGAATGCTCAGCAAAGACTGCAGGCGAACAAAATTTGTAATTACTAAAAACTTCAAATTTAGCATTGCCAGTAGTATCACATAGTTTTTTTCAGGTTTTTTTTTTTTTTTTTCTTACATAAGGGTAGAAACCACTTTTACCAGAAGTTAATGCTACTGTGAATATTTTGTTTCTACTGTATTTACAAAGCAGAAATACCTCTGCTCATGATTTCTTAAAACAAAAGCAGTTTTGAGCACTACTTGCTACTAATGTCAGTTAAAGTGGCTGCACATTATCCATTAAGCAAAACTGGATTATAAACATGCATATTTTTTCATCTTTGCAGCATCCTTCGCATATTAAACCAGCCTCCAACATCACTGAAGGAGGAAAATGTAAGGCCATCATAATTTGAAAAACACCATAACATTTTAATAAGAATAGATAACATTTAAACACTCTAAGAAACTAATGAACTGAAGAATATTTTTAATATAATTTGTGAACAATGTTTTTACAAAAACAGGTATGTGAGGTTAAGTTTCACCTTGTGAATTGTTTTTGTAATTTTTTTTTTGTTTTTACAAGACAGCCCAGCAGTTACAGCACTTTCTGTCAAGGCATGAACAACAATAAGAAAATTTAATGAAAATCCCAGTTTCTTTTCTTAAAGCAGTAGGATCGTATTACTGTACCAGGAAGACTAAAGTTGTTTTGTAACAGCCTGTGATTTTTTAACTGTATGCTTCTACTAAAAATAACTATATGAAATACCTGATGTGGAGAAGAATATTTCTTTTCATATGTCAGTCTATTGCCTTCAATAGATAATCGGAAACCTTTTCTTCTGATGCTGTCTTCTGATTCAGACTTGTGAAATTCATCTTCTTCTTTTTCCTCTCCTCCAGACTGTTCTTTCTGTTTTCTTTTTTTCCTTCTATTTCTCCTCTCTTTGGCACTCTTTGAGCTCAATTTGGAAGCCTCTGAGGAACTTTCTGAAAGCCCACCTGCTCCTCCTGCAGCACTGGGTTCCCTGGACTCTGCGGATGCTGCTGCTGCTGCTGCCGCTGCCACCGCTGCGGCCTGTCACATCACAGAATGAATTCATGTCTCTCAGCAAACTATGAAAATTGCTAAATTTTACTTGTACAGAATTTTTAGTCCCCCTTGCCCCCAAAGTCTTAACACTTTACAAACTATGTTGATGACTTCAGACTAAAGGAAAACATAATAAACAATATATTCCCAGTTTTTAATATTCTTGATTATGCCTCAGTTGTTCTCAGTACAGTACAGAAGAGAAAATCTCTGAGCTAACTCTGATACTGAAAGTCTAGCATGGTGGCTTCTGTCTCCAAATTCAAAAACTGGGGACTTGAGTATCACTAGAAAAATTCATATTATGTGCTTCTCCATTATTACACTATAAACATACCTGAGCTGCTTCTTGCTGCTTCTTTAGCTGTTCCAGCATCTGTTGAAATTCTGCCTCTTTCTGCTCTGCTTCCTCCAGGGTTGCTTGGTTCTGCTCTTCATAGGCCATGGCGACCACAGCCAGGATCAAGTTGATCAGATAGAAAGAGCCCAGAAATATCACCAGAACAAAAAATATCATGTATGTTTTCCCAGCAGCACGTAGTGTCTGGAAATAAGAAAGCATTAATGAGCAAGAATAGGTAAACAAAGTTCTGTTCCTCATACTTTGAAAAGATAACGTAACTGATTTCAGACCTCTTGTATTATAGGAAAAAACATATTTAGTCTATTACCCGTAACAAAATTCTCACCAGCTGATAAAGATTTTCCCAGAAGTCTTGGGTCATCAAACGAAACAGTGACAAGAAAGCCCAGCTGAATGTGTCAAAACTCGTGTAGCCATAATTGGGGTTTCTACCAGCTTTCACACACGTGTAACCTTCTGGGCACTGCCTGCAAAGACACACCCAGTCTCACTTTGTACAGTTATTTTAGTAATATCACTTGGAACATCCTTAAGATTAGCATTAAACAATGTATTTTTCTTTGATTAATCAGCCTAGTAATACTAGAAGTTGTGATTTTTAACTGATAATTTTTAAAGAACAATAACAAAGTATGCAGTAAAGCCACATATAAAAACCTACAGTGAAAAGCTTAATCTAGACTTCTAAAACATAATTCAAATAATTAATTATAAGTGCTGTAACTAGTGTCAATTTAAAACTACTATCTGTTCTTGAATGTGATAGCACTCCTGTGTGCAGCAGGAACTGGAACATAGTGGGAGTTTTCTAGCTATGCCATCTGTTGCTTCTCATATCCAGCAGTAATTACATTGATTGCAAATTACTGAGTCAGCCATGCAAATACTAAGCTCGTTTACCAGTTCACTGAGCTCAGTGGTGTACAATGATGTCACTGGGATCAGGAACCCAAATCTATGTTCCAGTGCAAAATCCTAACATCACTTCTTATGTGAAAGAACGTAGCCACTCAAAATATAACTATGCATATCAAGATAGTTGTAATTTATACACTGTGAAATAATCTCATAAGAATTGGTCTTACCCAGCATCAGAACTGTTTCCACAAAGGAGTGCATCATTTTGCCCTTCCAGAAAATAAAAATGACCTGTTTAGGAAAGAATTACCAAAAAATTAATAAAATTCAGTCTTTTTTTTTTTTGCTTGTTTTTTTTTTTTTTACAACAGTTCTCTGAAATAAATAGTCTAGATCTAAAAGTAAGAAGATGATTTCAGATACATTTTTAAACAAGGATTAGCATTTTTTCAACAGATGTGTAACTTTGGAGTAAATACCACTATGAATTGTATTAAAAGCCATCTCTCGGCTTACTGTTAAATGCCAAAATGTACTAAAAATCCCGAAGAATGCTGCTGGATGTAAATGAATTGTACCATTTTCCTTTCAGACTGACCACTGAACTAAATAAAACCTTATGACATTATACTGTACACTTACAATAAAAGTGTAGCTGAAAAAAAAGAAGGGTACTGATAATTTGTTTTAAGGAAGGATCAGCACTGACATGGGTTCTAGTTGGCCACTTAGCAACACTTGTGGCTGTTATCTCATACCTCCCTCACTACAAGAAATATATAGAGGCTCTGGAGGGTGCCCAGAGAATAGCAACGAAGCTGTGAAGGACTTGGAGCACAAGTCTTATGAGGACTGGCTGAGGGAACTGGGATTGTTCAGTCTGGAGATTAGGCTCAGGGGAAACGCTGTTGCTCTCTACAACTCCCTTAAAGGAGGTTGTGGTGAGGTGAGGGTCGAACTCTTCTCCCAGGTAACAGTGGTAGTATGAGAGGGAATGGCCTCAAGTTGAGCCAGGGGAGGTTCAGGTTGACTATTACAAAAATGTTATCCTCCAAAAGACTGGTGAGGTTTTGGAACAGGCTGACCAGGGAGTCACTGTCCCTGGAGGTTTTCAAGAAGAGTAGATGTGGCACTGAGAGACATGGTTTAGATGTTATAGGAATGAGTTGATAGTTAGACTAGATGATCTTAGTGGCCTTTTGAGCCTTAATGGTTCTATGATTTGTGAACTCTGCAAAAATCATCTAGCTGCCAATGGTTCTGACTACTATGGGCACTTACAGTCTGCAATAAGACTGATGATTGGTAGAGAGTTTGGTATATATCTGAATTGAATAACTGCAACATTCACCTGTGTAGGTAGTGCTCCAGGGGTATATATGATGAAATTATTGATTAATTGATTATTGATTAACCTTAGGAAAGTAACAATGGGTAGGTTCCACCAAATAACCCTGTAAACATTTCAAAAGCAGTCTCGTAATCCTGAATTTAAAGGACTTTTTAGATTGTTCAGACAGCAACAATGATCTATCTGTAGAAGAATAAAGGTATAATGTGCAAAAAAATGCATATTCACTCTATCTTTGAATTTGTTTTTTTTTTCCCCTCAAAGGAAGCTTCTACAATACTTTATCTCTGAAGCTGCTGCACTTTTGAAGTGTTTCCTTTTTGCTTCCTGAGATTTAAAACTTCCATTGGCTTTCTGCTCCACCAAGCTGACCTGCTAGTCTTCTTAAAATGGCTTCATAGGAGGTTCTACCTACCAGTACAACTGAGCTCAGACTTGGCTTTGGCTGCACACACTGTGCTGCTGAAGCCTGGCTGCTACAGAAGTGAACTTGAAGAAGTTTATCACTATGCACTGGGTTTGAGGAGATGCCACCAGTCATGGGCATAGCATGTTGCTGGCCACAGGAGGTAGGCCATAGGTTGTCAGCTGCACATAGATCGTGTTTGACACTCTATGAAGGACTCAGTATACTCAGCCTACTCAGGCATACAGGGTACAATCTCCTATGCTGTGCAAAGTGCATTGCCCTGTGTGCTGCTGCTGTCGTGTTGGGTTGGCATGTGTTGCAGAATTGCACTGTGCTGACATGCAAGTAGGAAAGTTAGCTGGCTCAGTGCTGACCACAGCTGACCCATGTGAAAGAAACCTTATTCTGCATGATCTCAGCTAATCATGATTAAAACATGTTGGAGCATAACAGCTGGTAGGGAAGAACACAAACCTGACCTGATCAAGTATACGTAGGGCAGTCATGCGAGAACAGCACTGCAGCAGTTGAACTGAACCACTAAAACAAGGCTGGTGTGAAATCTCTAGACAAGATGTGTGGTGAAGCTCGCTGACCTGCCAGCTCCACAGGCAATAGCCACCAGGCTTTCTCTGCACACTCTGATATAATGACGTTATGCAGGATGGCAGATATAAATGCTCAAAATATTGTCATGACAGGAAAATTTTTCTAACAACACAAGCTGAACAGAACTGTATAAGCACATGCCCCTAACTAAATTCATAATTCACAATGATATTTTGCCAATGTAATGTGAAAAGACTCACTACATTCAAGACACATGGTTGGTTTCCCTTTATTTGACTAGGAAATGTGAAAAAAAACCCACCCTGACAGGCAAGTACTTCACTTCAAGGGAACTTACAGTTGTCTAGGTAAACTTAGGGTAATGACTGAGCGTAATTGTTATTTCATGAAACAGATGCTGAGATGTTTCACTCAGATTGAAGAAAAGTCTGCGTTTCATAAGCAAATAGTTGCGAGCACCTCTAAGAAAAATAATCAGTTAATTATGTTTTCAGAGTGAGAAGTCCCCTCAGTGGCAGGACAAGGACGAAACCTCTGTGAAACCCAGCACAAAGGAAAGCAGAAAACTTGCAGTTTTTGCAAGATCGTCTGGCATCAGATAAGTACTTAAGAAGCATTTGGAACACCAGGGAAGAGACAAACTCATATGTGGGGTCAGCATTGCTTCAATCTTCCTTATCCAACAAAGATTTTGTGCTAGGACATCTGGAAAAGCACCTGGGCTGTCACTGAGAGTTCATTCTGCCAGAATGCCACGGGTCTCTGTTCATTGGTGACTGCAGCTTCTTTTTAATCCTTTTAAACAACCAAGGGGAGGATTTGTCTTCTCTACCAAACTAGTTCTTTGAGAGTTCTGCACCTACCAGATCAGTCTATTTCTTTTATGCTGTTTCCCTCTACTTCATATAAGACTCACTGACAATATATTCAAGATGAAATAAATGTCTTTATTTAAGAAAGTGAAAATACTGAGAGAGCACTAAAAGAAAGAGGCAAAGAGAGAATAGATATTTCAACTCAATTACAAGGAAAGAGAGAGCTGGCACAGGGATATCCCTAAAGATTTTCCTAAGCCAAGACATTTGATCTCACGTTCTTGAGCTGAAATGTACAGCAGAAGAGAAGATAATGTAAGCATCACTTGAATAATTTTATAACAAGCAATGCCAGATTTCAGAATTGCTCTGACAGTCCACCTGCTGTGTACCACAGCATACCTTGAAACACATAATGCATATTAGGAAACAATAATTAATAACTGAAAAGTGTCTTTAGTCAGTCAGTGCGATATTTATTTCCAAGAAAATTTTGTTTATGAAAGACTTGGCAAGATAAATGGATCTATCGTTAACTTTATCAGATTTGATATCTCAGAACACAGGAAAAAAGAGTATTTGGCTCATTCATGCCAGCAGTGTTTACATTATGTCTTTCTAAATGGTATTCCCAAAACTGAGCTCAGAGAAAAACTTATGGCTTATGGGTATTTTTGTATAATGTACATAACTATAAGTCATTTAAAACAATTATAATTTCTACTAAACAGAGCCATTACACTGCTCTGAGTTCCAGCTAAGGCCTTTCTTACTGTCCTACAAAACAACTCATTTAAGAACCACTTCTATACCCCAATTGCCAACCTGGAAAAAAAAACAAAAAACAACAACAACAACAAAAACCCAGGAAGATGCAAGATCACTTTATTCTGCGAAATTGCCTATAAGCAAGGAAAAGCTTATTAGATTCATAATAAGATTCATAACTTCCTACAAATATGAACTATGTAAATAACACCACAGATCGAAGGAGCCATTCATTAAAAGTATATTCTGGAACTAATGCAGCATAATTTTTCAAGGTACTTCAGGTCTCCCTGAAGCCAAATTAAATCAGAGATTGAATTTATAGATTCTTCCTTAAAAGAGAGAGAAAATGAAGTTTGACCTTGAAACATGTGGTCTCCCTTGCTTAATATTTGCAGTACAGTACAGGATCTCTCTGAATTCATGAGTTCAAGTAAAGTGAGTTTCACATGATTATATCCTAATTTAAGAAATTAAGATGAAAATCAATCACAGTCATCGATCAGTTGTGTGATCACGGTTAGAATTAATTCTATTTGAAAACTGTATTTGACTTGCAGCTATTGAACCCATTACATCTTTGCCTGTGAAATCAAAGATATGTCTGTGCTGAAATATCTGCTCCCCATGAGGTTTTTCTCAACTGTGATCAAATCACCCCTTAAACCTTCTCTTTGATATGCTAAGTAGGTTGCGCTCCTGGCCTATCTTGGTATAAGGCATGTTTTCCAACCCTTTAATCATTCTACTCTTTTCTGCACATCCCCCATTTTTTTCAGCATTCTATCTAAATTGAACTTTTTATAGTATTCCAGTAGCAACTGTAGTGGTTCTAAATACAGGGGTAATACTGCCTTCCTAGTCAATAATTTATTTGAACAGGATACCACTTAGCTTCTGACTGCAGAGATTTAGCCTTAATTTGTTAGAGTCTTGTCTGCTCCAAAGTGCCTTAGGTGCCTTAATAAAGACCTTCAAATTGCATATCTGCATCTTGCCTCACAGTTGCAGCTCTGCAACCATTTAAGCAAGCTGCTGTGACAGTGCTTTGCAGTGCTTCTGTGGCACTGTTTTTCTTTTGTTATCCTGTTTTTCATGTTATCTTATTCTCATGGTGTAATATCTGCAAATACAGTGTTGCTATAGCAGGTGCACATGGAAAGCAGTTGACCCTGGTGTGAGAGTTATCCCTTACTCCCTCTAGCCTTTTCCTACTTATTTGATGTAGCTTTTGGTTTGTATTAGGTGACATGCATGTATAAGCATAAAATCCAGCTGGTCACATGGAGCCCACTCTGATCAAAGCATGTTCAAGTTAGTGCTAATAGCTTTGTAAGCAAGAAAAACCCACAGAGAGTTTGAGCATACATGGTTAATATGGGAAAAGTACTACGGGGCAATCACTGGCTGCGCTGGAAAGAAAAGTCAGGAAAAAACTCACCTGGAGAGCCCAGCACTTCTCACAGCTAAACATTGTTATCAGTTTTCCCTTTCAACTCACTTTTCCATCTTCCTTTCAATTCTTTCATTGTTAGAGATGATGTATGCCACCAACTGCAGTCTTTAAGCATGTGAACCTGTCTTGCTATTAATTTTCCAGTGCCAATATTTAAAACAAGGATCTTAGGTTTGCAACTTCACATTTAACTGTACTGAAATACATTTGTTTATTTTCAGTTTGCCAAACTACTCTGTATCAACCTGGAAAATCAGACGATGGGAAATGATCAAAATGCATCAAAATGACTTCTTAGGAGGCTTGTCTGAGATTACTGCTGTTCAAGATCTTAACAAATGATCTTGTCAAATTTGTGACTGATACTAATCTCATAAGGGTGACAGGTGAGTTTGAGGAAACCATTACAATTCAAAAGATCCAGGAGAGTCAGAGAGAGATGGTCAGAGAAAATAGGGCGCTGTTCAGACTGGAACAATGAACTGTATAAATGCAAAGTGAAATCCTAATGAGGTTAATGTCTGTAAAAGACTCAAGAGGCAGGCAGATCACAAGCTGTACTTGATTAAATGATGTTAGAGTTGTAAACAAAGGCCAGGACTAGCAGAGGATATATAAAGCACAAGTTGATATACTGCAGCACAGTCCTAGACAGCCTCTTGCCAGCTTAACCCAACAAGCAGGCCTCACAGGGAGGTGAAATGCTTGGATGTGGCTTCTGTGCCATAAGAAGGATGTTTATGAACAAGAGTTCAGAAGAGAGATCTAGATCTAGAAAATAAGTCCTTGGAGAAAAAATGTGATGGAAAAATAACTGAAAGTGGAGAGAACTTGAGTACGGCCTCTAAATATCTCTGAGACATTAATTAGCGTTGGGGAATAATTTGTTTTTCAGGTTTGTGGTGAAGCTGATAGGAGCAATAAGCTTACATTTCAACATAAAGTTCTGTCAGACCATAAATAAACATTTCTAATTATGGGAATGGTGGAGCACAAGAATGGATACGTGGTGATAATTCTGAGCACTTATTCATTATATTCCCTCAGTGGAAGTCAGAAGTCTCTGACATCTGTCAGAAATGACACAATATTCTACAATAAATTTGCTTTGGATTATATCTTATTTTTAAGAACTGAGCTAGCTATAGAACCTTTTAATAATATGCTGACAATACTTACTTTCATCCTCAATGTACCCCTTCCAGTCAAATGGAGTCACTGTTGAATTAACCAGAGTACCATTTTCACCAATGGTGCTGTTGAGCTGGGAAGTGATATTTGTTTCCAGAGTGAAATTTTCTGGAGGCCACTGCAGGCATTTATTCCTCAAGTTGCCCATGAACAGCTGCAGCCCTATTAGTGCAAATACACTCAGACAAAACACAGTCAGGATCATAACATCCGAGAGCTTCTTCACAGACTGAATTAGGGCTCCCACAATAGTCTTCAAACCTAAAAATGTAAAGGAATTTTTATTCTGGTGTTCAAAAGATTTTTAAGGCATAAAAAATGACAGTATCTCCCAGTAAAGTTACTGATTTCATGCAGAAGCCCAAATAAATGATTTTAATGTCTGTGAAATAACACTTTTGTGAAGAGCTTTTTCACTTGTGAAAATGAATAAAAAGCCAAAGTATATGTTCAATTGTAACTGTAAATGGAATGATTTGCACATATTTCAAAATACTTGTTTTAATACTAAAACAAGTGGCTTTGTTATTCATGCTATACATGAATCTCGCAGAAAAGTCTTCTTCCTTTTTGTCAATACCTCTTGCCCCAAACCTTTGCTATTAACAGTTTTATAACATACTAGAATTAGAATACAGTAATAAAGAGCCTGTATATTAAAAAAAATAAAAAAATAAAAAATAAAAAAAAACCAGTTAAATTTAATGCTATAAAACTGGAGTTGGTTTGGAAAATTGCAGAAGATAATAAATCCCCCATGCAATGACCATGCTAATCTTTATAATCTTATTCTGTTATCTTCATTACTTAGACAACATTTAAAACAGTTATATTTTTAAGACACAAAGATTCACAACAAATACCACATAACATCATGTAGGTAAAATACATATGGGTAAGAAAACTTCAGGGTAACTGATATTTGCTGAATGTGGAGAAGAAAGCTTGACATCATAAGGTGAAAACCACACACACTGTGTACTGCAATGTCTCATGCAAGAATCTGTTAAACTCAAAGGCTGATCTCAAAAGGAAAGAGCTCATGTTAAAAAGCAATGAATCAGAGATTTCAGTGAATTCTGACATCTTCCAATTCCTGCTTTTTTTTTTTTTTTGTGGAAAGAAATAAGGCTTATGCTTCAAAAATGTGAGTATAGCCTCTGTGGAACAACAGTCAGCCTCAGTGTTTAACCTAGCTCTCACCTGGAATGACTGATATTGTTTTCAAAGCTCGGAGAACTCTGAATGTTCTCAACGCTGAGACATTGCCCAGGTCCACAAACTCTGTCACATATCTGTAATAGGGGAGTTCACACACAAACACAATGACAGGATAAAAAGGAACAGTTGGGAGGTACAAGGGGCCTAACACCTTACACCAGTTACTTCTTACCTGGGATTACAGAAATAGTTTTCAAAGCTCTCAATACTCTGAAAGTTCGAAGAGCTGAAACATTGCCTAGGTTTACAAATTCTGTTACATACCTGTAGGATTAAATCACAGTTATTCAGAATTTAGGCAAAGTTTATGCTACTTACTTGGGTCTTTCATCAAGACCGCTTTGGCGTTTTTAGCAAAAAATTAAATAGCAACAGTCAGAGGTTTACCTTTCATTGCAGTTTGCCTTGCATTAATATGCTTTCAGAGCCTTCAGTTAAGTTAAATGTCTCTGAAGTGAATCACAGTGATTTAACTTTGAAAGCCTAAAATTTATCTAGACTAGATTGGTAAGTCTGTGGGATGAAGTCAAAGGGATGCTCCTTTTCTGCTCAGAGAAAAAAATGCAGGACATGAAATTAGCCTAATACTAACTGGACTAATGGCTTGTGCAGTTTTCAAGTTTACATCAAAAAATGCACATAAGAATGTGAAAATTGCTTTAGATACAGTAAATTCATAGAAGTATTTTCATTTGATGAAATTAATATGTATTTATACTAATTTCATGCCCTTTTTGCCCTTCACTTTAAAAGAAAAAGCAAAAAACAAAAACTTACGCAAAGGTAATGACAGTGAAATCGAGCCAGTTCCATGGATCTCGAAGAAAAGTAAAATCTTCTAAGCAAAAACCCCTTGCAATAATTTTTATAAGTGACTCAAATGTATATATCCCAGTGAAGGTGTACCTGGAAAATATCAGAAAAATGTATCAAAGTAAATAATAATATTCTTTATACTTGCATTGAAAAGAAAGGTGGTAAAAAGCAATTTCTTCTAAAATGTTTCATATCCATCACATGTATTTGTGTATTCACATGAATTAGTCGTGACATGCTGTTTAAATACAGAACTAATGATCTTATGCATAAATCAAAACCATAAAATAAATAACATATTTAAAAATTATCAGTGACACTTAGTTTAAAATTATAAAATTATAAAATTATATGATCCAAGAACACCGTGAGCATAAGATATTGGATGCTGTCAGAACAACTAACTGATAACATTTCTACCTAGTATAGAGAGGAAATAATAATAATATATCATGATAGTTCCAGCCAGCATATAACTGCAGTTACAAGAGTATTCACTTATTGAGGAACAATCAGAAGAATGGCTGCCTTTAAGGAAAATATGCAACTTACTCTACGTTCTTGGTCCAGTCTGGAGGGTTACTCATGGTCATAAACACACAGTTGGTCAAAATAGTGCACATAATAAGCATGCTGAATAATGTAAATCATAGTTAAGGAAATTAAAATAGTAATTCATGCAATGTCACATCACCCGTACATTTTAAGCACAGCAAAATATTGTCCCTGTTGTGTAGATTAAAACCTGACTCAAAGTAGCCACATGATGGCAGTATACGATAAGCAATACTACATCTTTATGCCAAACGTTTAACTCGACTTTAATTTTCCCTGTCATCTTTTTATATGATAAGCTCCTTAGAAATATTTCCATGAAAACTGTTGGTACAGAAGATAGTTCCAACTATAGAAATCAGTTCACAAATATATATAATTTTTCACGTAAAAGCCCGAGAATTTTAATTTTATTCTTTGGCAAAGCAAACAAACAGACAAACAAAAGGCAACAAGAACAAACAAAAGAAGAAACAACCTTCACTATAAATGTAAGAGGAAGAGGAGAAGTTACATTTCAACCTAAATTTTGAAGAAAAATTGTTCTAGCAATTAGATCATTGCTTAAAGCTGCTGAACCATTCAAACCTGAGCATAAAATTTCAAGACAGCATTCAAATCACAGGGAAGAATTTATCTGCCAAATTCCCATAGGTGACATTTACCTTAATTGCTGAACAAGCAGTAACTATAGTGATCTCTTTCATTAAAGTGACAACTCATTTTGGGGATCATGTTGTTACACAAGCTCTGAATAGCAAAAATTGTTGTTATTTGCTTAATCAATTATTATCCTATATGGTGCTTGTCTGCACAGTCCACAAGCAGGATTCAAGATTCTGAAATTACTTAATTGGGAAATTTCCTTGTCCAATGAGAATTAATTTTGGTAGTTGAAAGACCCGGAGTACCTCACAGATGTTTCAATTGTCTCATAAAACAAAGTATTTAAAATGTAATTAGAGATATAACATTCTGGTAAACAAACAAGATTCTTACTTCTGGGATATTCTTAAAAATGTCAGAAATCTAATCTATGTCAGTAGGATAAACACTATCCATTCAGATTGTATTCTTGGTGCTAAATACATGTTTGATGCTGAAATAAAAAGAAGGCTGTCATAATTTTAATAGGACTAGGCCAACAGCTCTATCACCATGCATGGAAAACTACTTTGAATTAATGTTAAATAAAAATGGCCAGTGTTCAGAAGCAAGGAATCAAACTGAAGAAGGCCTATAAAACTCCTCTGGGAAACATGATGGACTGCCTTCTCTGAGCAAATAAGCACAGTGAATTAAATTGAATTTACCAGAAGGTAAACTCTGCCTTCTTCATTCGATATCCTCCAGCTGAGTAGAAAATGACGTGTCTACAAAAATCTAAATCCTAAATCCTTATGAATTTTTAGGAATAAAGCTGGGAAATGATCTTATCAGATAAAGAAGTTAAATACCTTTTTGTGAGATCTGAATTTTTAGTTCTGTGTGGTGCATTATGCATTTATATCTCTCTATCATTAATAGCAAAGGCCACAGGTAGGTCCTTGTACATTGCCCACTCAGTACATAACTTGCCATTGGTTTGAGTTGCATAGCCAAAATGCTGTTCACTCTCAAATGGAGCAGATGCTCAGCTGGGCTAATGTACTATGAAGTCTCAAATCTGGCCATTTTTTCCCATATGAGAACCTCAAACAACTGGTACATTCAATGTCTGCCTCTTTTTTCATTTCTCTCACATTCTGAGTGTATTACAACCTTAAACTTCCCTTCATTTAGTATTTAATGTTATATATGAATTTAATTATACACGTATGTGAACAATTCTGATAATAGTGACTTCTTTTTCACACTCTTCGTATACAGGAGAAGATTTCTTTTAAAGCTACCACACAACCTCAAGCCAGTCACTTCCTGGAACAGCTGAAGTCTCATATTGCCTGCATGGACTTTGTGGAAGATGGAGATTAGATAAAAACAGACTGCTAATTGGTTTTGCAGATAGCTCCTGGTAGTGAGGTAATGCTGAATAACACTACTTTCAGTTTCCGAAGGCTAGCTAGCATGGAGATACTTCACAAGGTACCACTTCTTCTCTCATGCATCTCCTTGACCCTTTCTAATACTCCTTGCACTTCTGCAACTCCAGCCACTGCTGCCTGTGTTTTTTTGTCTGCTCACCCTCCATCTCTTCTAACCACTCCATTCTTTCCCATTCATTGCAAAAGTCTGGCCATCCTCCATCACTCTTGTGTTGTCCTCTCAGCTGAACACTCTAACTTGACTTGAGTCAAGCAGGCAGAAGGAAAAAAAAAAAAAGGCAGAATACCAGGGGGTGTGTCAGCATTGAAATTCACGATGTTACCAGTTCCTAGGACTGGCATTACAATAGGTACCAACAGTGAAGAAGGAACTATAGCAGAAGTCTCTGAGCCCTAGGAAGAGACACTCTGACTCCTTGCTGAGTGAACAACATCTGATTGCGTGTCTGAGCACATGTGGTTGGAGCCACAGAGGTTCAGGGAATTCAGAGGACACAGAGGTTCTCCAAGATGCACCAATTTCACTGTGCTCAAAACATATTAAGTACTCAGTACTGGCTACATCTTCTCACTTCTGCCTGCAGGTCTGTCAGGTCCCTTACTGTTCCTAGCTGCTCCCTCACTCCTCTCCAGACACTTTCCTTGTCCTCTCACTGCTTCAACTTCGAGGGAGCTTAGAGGAAAATGTCTCCTGAGTCAGTAGCAGCCGCCCATTTCATTCTTATCCAAATATTTAGAAAATTGCCCCAGCAATCTCTGGAAATAGGACTTCTGCCTTTGAGTAACTGCTCATTGTTTTGCGTCAAGTAAAATTTTCATGTGGTGACTACTTTTCCCACTCCTGTGGCTGTGCAAGAAAGCTGCACTAAAAGCTCATTCCCTAGAAACCAACTGTTAAGAACTTCAGGCATCGATCCCACATACGAGACTAAAACATTCTATCATGCAAAGACCCATCAGTTATGATCCCTCAATCTGTCCACCATTTGCACATACAAGGATTTTGCAAACTACCTGCAGGGCTGCTCCTGGTGCTTTCTAACAGTGGCTTATGATGGTTGCAATTGACTGGATTGCAATATTTTAAAATTGAGAGCTTTTCCTAGAATTTAAGAGTACAAAGTGCTTTTTTAAAATTGAATATATTTTTTATATACTGGCTTCATAGCACAAAAAAAAAAAAAAAGAATCATAAACATGTATCAATTTAATCATGACATTAATCTGGAGAAACTTTCCTGAAAAAATCCTGCAGATTTCAATTGTCTTTACATTCATAAGACTGTTTTAAAAAAAATTTTGCAAATCCAGAGATTAGTAATTTCTTAAATCCATCTCTAAATTTCTACAGCAAAAGTATCAAAATTTGACAGGATAGGTATAATGTCTTTCAACAGTATATTCATCTGTATTTAAATAATGTATTCAAATTTCATTCTATTTATAGAAACTTACCATAAATCTTATGCTGGAAAAAAAAAAAGATATTAAAACCTTCTATTTGCAACAAAGTAGAGATAAGGGTTTTCTTTCTTGAACCAAAATTGAAAAAGGATATGAATGTACCAAAATTTTAATAGCTATTTTTCTAAGAGGATTGAATGGAGTTAAAATGTACAGAGCAGAGGTGGCACTGAATCGGAAGATTGCCTTCCCTTTATTCAATACTATAAAGGTCTGAAAAAGAGAAATAAAAGATGTTTTGTCAGTGTGTATTCACTGTAGATGTTCATTTTAAACCTTTTCTAGCGACAAGCAGCAAATTTGTGAATTTCTGAATCATTAACATACAAAAAACACGACTCACTTTTCAAATAAAACTTATTTTCAGTACTTACCTGATGTCCAAAAATATTATATTAAATATGGAACATTCATTTAATGAATGTTTTTATAATACTGTTTTGTTAAACAGTACCAGTTATATGATCTACTTCTTGTAGCAAAAGATGCAAAAATAATTAACTAAAATTTTAATTGTGTTTATGCTTTCCAATGTTTGTGTGAAGGAGGGAGGGAAATAGCAATAATCCATGTAGCCATCAATCTCTGAGGACTATGGGTGCCTGAGTGCACCTTACCCTGGGGAGAACAAGAGACACATCCCAGATGATCACCCTGCACAACAGTGGTTTGATGGTGTTAATCTTACCCAGAACACCTACATCACATTAAAATTTAATCTCTAACAAGTGTATCAAATTTAAGGAAACTTTGGAAAAAACTGCTTACATTGCAGCCCATTATGGCTGCAACAACATTTGCACTACAATATTGGAAATGCAGACTGCCAAGTCTCTTTGTAGCATAGAAGTAATGATCTTCAACTGTAGAAAGAAACAGAACAAAAAGCACTGCAGAAGGAAGAATCAGTAATTTGGAAGAGATCTGCATGCAGAGGAACAAGGATTATAGCCTAAATTAATACAGAATTAAAGGTATTGAAGAAACCAGCAGTGAGAAATCCCTAAAACCACTTCTTCTGTTTTGTCAAGGTTGTTTTATTTCTTGGATAAGATATGATGAAGCTTCCTTGATTATCATTATATTGCTGAAGAAGTGAGCTGTAAGCTAGGATGCCATTGGAAATGCAGGAAAGGAGATACTGATCTCTTTTGGTGCTGTGAGGTGTTGAGTGAGACATGAAGTTCATTCACTGATGGCAAGCAGAGTACAGAACTATTTCTGGGAAGGCTGTCAGTCTGAGAAAGTATGCCAAAAGTTTTCAGAGAAGTCTGCATATATTCACAATAGTTAGTATGTACAGACCAGGAGGTACAGATGCCAAATGCTAGGAGCATACAGGAGGCAAAGGGATTTACAGAGATAAGGGTTTCCAGAATTCTGTGGTGGATGCCAAGAAGAGAAGGCAGAGGAAAAGAAGGGGATGAGCCCTGAATAAAAGCTCTCCCAGTCCTAAATCACTTGCTGTCTTCTTTCCTGAGATGCCTCTGTCCTGGCTCAATGCAGTCCACCTATAATATCAACCAAACTCCTTAATACTAAACGTCATTAACACTGAATCTAGAGCACAAACTCAAGATGCGTAGGAAGTCTATAAGAGATGTATTTGTTTTCCCTGCTTCTGCACAGAAATGGAGAATCTGCAGATGAAACTGAACAATGGGATAAGAACCGAACTTATCTGTTCTATATTTCCAGTTGCAGACTACAGATAACAATGGCCTTTCAAGTGTAACTGCAGTTAACGTGACCCTAAATGAAGGTTTCATTTTAAATACATGAGTAGCCAGATAATCATGGGTTTTGGTAACATTTACTAAGGTGCATGGTGAGCTTTTCCTCCCAGGTCTGGCCCCAGGCCTCACAGCTCACACTCACAGCTTCTGTAGGTATGAGGTAGTTGAGAAAATATATTAAAAATCACATTCCCTACCAGCTTTGCATCTTATACTACACCACCTACATTTAGCCAACCTACATCTTTTTAAAAATCTTTGAACACAAGCATACTTCTCTTTTCTAACGTGCCTTATGGAAAATAACAGCACGCTGGCATCACTCCAGTTTCAGTTGGAAGCTGCTGCTATTTTAGCTGTTCCACTTTCTGCTGCCCTGCATAAGCAGAAGCAGCAAGACTTACAATTTCTATTTTGGTTTTAATTTTTCACCCAAAACATCTCTGTGATGGGAACTTTGAAAGTGACTTCATCAGTACACTGATTTCTAGCCTTAAACATTATTTAAAATTGTATCTCATCTCTCTAAGAGAATTTTCCTAAGAATACAGATAACAAGGAAAGCAGCTAATGCCTAATTCCTATGTAAGCTTAGTGTATTTGCACCCCAGTCTCAGACCAGATGTAAAGCAGTCTGTAGGCAATGTGGATGAACATGAAACATTCTATGCAAAGCTGCCAGGACAAAGTAGACGTATGCTGGGAAAAGCCAAATAAATTCTAAATAAATTATAAGATTAATTTTTGTATATGGAGGATTATGTATACTTTCCGAGGTTTATGATTCAAAAAGTGCTTTATCGTTTTATAAAGGCAGGAAACCTGCTCAGTCTCAAAGTATTCCAGCGTGAATGTAAGTTCAATGAAATGCCTAAAAAGAAGTGTCCAATTTGCAGCTTTGTGCCTGTAACCTGGCTTCCAGCTCTGTAACTTCTCCCATATTTGAACCAATCTGAGAAACTGTAGTATTAGCAGGGCAAAGAAGGAGGAAGAATATTTCAAAGGGATGCATCTAAGAGTAGAAAAGCTGATCAAAAGCAGCCTCCAAGAACTTCTTAGGACAGAAAGTTCTTTAAACATTTCTCCTCTCTTTCCTCTCAGTTGGCTTTGAAGCAATTTCTTGAAGGCTGAGCACTACTGCATTGTATTACCACTTCCCATGGTTGGATAAACACAATCTCACAGTACCTTCTGTAATGCCAGCTTCTTAGTCTTACAGCCAAATGGTTTCTCAGGGAAAGCCCTGGGGACGAGGCTTGTGGCATTTCTGAAACTGGCATTTTCTTGTCTTGTGGTGGTTGAGAGTGTTTTTTTTCTAGCTAGAACTTTAATCTTCAAAATTCTTTCATTTGAAACTATCGAAGATATCTAAGATCACCAATGCATTCACCTTTTCTGATGTAACAAAGTTAAGTAAAAATATTTTACAGATTTTTTTGTTTCCTTCTGCAAGGCAAACCAAGTCTGGGAATCCAGAAGGTATGGTTTGATCAGATTAGGCAACTGGTGTAGCCAAGGTCAAAAGGAGACAGTTCTTCTGTCAGGCTTCAGTATCCTTCTGGCAAGAGGCAGCATGGGCAGAAGCAATCAGCAGCAATGCTAAATCTACATTATAGCAGGAGGAAAGTGAAGCAAGGACCATTTAGTTCCAACTATTCCTTCCACCTTTTTTAATGAAGTAGCCTAGCTTCAAGACAAAATAGCCAGCCTTTAAAGTAAGAAACCAAGTGGACCAGATTTTGATGCATGCCTGCAGGTCAGGATTTGAATCGTTCCAGCTGATCCTTTCTCAATAGATAGTGACGCGAACATCTTTGATCCTTTGTGATGGCAGCTTCACCATGAACAGGCAGTTGCCACTGTATCTGGAACACACAGATTTGCACTTACACAGGAGTAGAATACGAAAAGCGAGCAAAGGTTGAGAATGCTAAACTTAATAGTTCCAAAGACCAGCATTACTGAACACCGTGTACAATGGTACTTCATTATAATAAAATCATAAGAATATAAGGAGGGGTATTAAATTGTAATAAAATAATCCATGGTACCATTGCTGGCATTTAGGCCACCTGAAATACAGTGCAAACCTATACTGCTAATAGGTGCTATTTTTGCCCTTTCATTTCAGCTTTAAGTTAATATTGGGCATGAATACATCTTCAGTTTAGCAGCATCTGCTAATCCATACACTTGTCCTAACTCTTTCTAGCAAATACTAATTTTCCTTCATTCTATATGATTTCAGATAAATGCTTCCCCAGGCAGTGATATATAATCTCTAACTATCATGCAGAATTTGTCAGGCTGTTACACTGGGATAGCGTGTGCTGATTGACTCATTGGCTTTATTACTAAATTCAGAGACGAGTAAAGAGAAATCTGCAACATAAAATTGTACAGAAGTGAATACATTAAGAATGCTTTTGTTCTTCCTGGAGTTGTTCCCATCTGCTTCAGGCTTTTCTTAAGCTCTCTCTGCTTCTGAGGCTTGTAGGACCATCAACTGCTACCAATACACTCAAAAGAGAAGCAAGATAAAAATCTTTTCAGAATTCACATAGAAGTAGATTAAGAAAATCTAGGATTTAGATATTTTAATGCTGGAATTTATGTTAGGAAAACCTGTTTTCCTCCTACTTAAGGACGGAAGAACGGAGAGAATTGCAGTGAGAAAATTTTATCTTGTATTTGACTTAAAAAGCTGTTTCTATTCCTATATAGCAGAAGATTGAATCACTTGCATAGAGTGGATCTGTGGACTTGAGCATAAAGAAAATGCCAGCAGGCATTACTGCAAATGTGACATGTCTGTAGAAGTTATTTAGTGTGCAAATAAAGAGATTCCTTCTTTCACATGGGCCAGAACTAGAAACTTGGTTGAATATCTTCAGCTACCAGACCTGTTGGATACAGTAGGTTTTCAGCTCCATCAGCGAAAGGAATGAATGGCTCTTCAATTTCTAAGGGCTCAAGAAATGTACCTGTAGGTCATTCCTAGCACATCTTCCCAGTTTTCACTGATAAGACACAGAAGACTTGAAGACAGATTGATTTGACTATAAAGGTAGAGGATGAGCTCTGGGCAGGTAGAGATATAATTATGTATGATCTTGTATCATTATCAGTCAGATGCAATTAGTACAGAATTCCACAAGGCCTGCTTTTGTAAAAACAGATCTTTCATCTTTGTAAAAGTAGAACTGTGATTTAAAGATAAGTTTTTATATGCTATGAATGGCAGATAAAGGCTCTTCCAGAGGCATCAAATAATAAAGATAAAAATATTGTGCTTTCACGTAATATTTTCTCTCTTGTCAAAATTGGACTCATAAATCACATAAAATTTAGGAAGCTAAAAGACACTCAGAGCACAG
This sequence comes from Cyrtonyx montezumae, assembly GCF_038088225.1. NCBI lineage: Eukaryota > Metazoa > Chordata > Aves > Galliformes > Odontophoridae > Cyrtonyx > Cyrtonyx montezumae. Next base: position 18,932,869 of record NW_027072078.1, on the reverse strand, counting down.
CACACTGTGCAAATCAAAATAACTCCTGTCTTGATATTTATAGAGTTTCAAAATCCCAGTATCTAATAATTAAAGCATTACCCAAGCTAAGCTACCTAGATAGACTGTAAATCTTTTCTCATCACAGAAAGCAGGAAGACTGGTGTGCCAAGAGCACGAGGGTGGATGTGTTTTAAAAACAGAGAATCATAGAATATCCCAAGCTGGAGAGGACCCACAAAGATCAATAAGCCCAACTCCTGGCTTCACAGAAAACCATCTATTGAAACCAAAATTCTGAGAGCACTGTCCTAACACTGCCTTTAGCTTCAGCTGAAGTGATCACTTCTCATGCGTTAGCAAAATTTAATTTTTAAAACTAGAAGATGTTAAATATTTATTAATGTTCTGGGAGGTGGAATGCATATCTATCAATGGCATCAAGCATTTTCTGCTCTTGTATGCCAATTATTTTAACAATGCTTAGCTGTTTACACATTATTAGAAACATGCTTTCCCACACTGTTATCATTTAACAGATGAAGAAACTATTTTACTCACAGTAAGAGAATGAAACAAATATGATAAAGCTCTCCAAATGCTTTCACATGAACAGGGCTGATATTAGACTCACTTTTTTGTTGATATAATATGGGTCCATGTCTTCCAAGGGCTCAGACACCATTCCTGGAGGTATGTCACCATATATAAATGGAAGTGTTTTTCCTGCCTCCAAATCACTGTTTGGCTTTGGCCCATTTTCATCATCGTCTTTACGATCTTGTTTAGAATTCTTAGCTTTTTCTGCAGCAATACGTTGTTCAATAGCTGCAAGAGACTCTCTAGTGAAGTACTGGAAGCTGTCTGGTCCTGGTGGTACAAGCACTGGCTGCTCCATCTTTTCATCCTGCACATTTTAATTACCATTTATTCTTCTGCATAGGAAAATACTAAAAGGAAGCAGGAAAAAAAATAAGCAAACACGTTACAATCATTGAATGAGAAATTTAAAACATTTATTTCGAAATGCTTTTGCATATGCTATGTCAGAATGTTAAAATATATGTAGGTTACTCCAAAAGTAATACCTCCTATTTACTTCCATGAAAACTACAACACATACAAAGAGCACAATAACACTATTATATAGAGCAAATTCTCAGCTGCAAAACATTTTTCAACATAGTCACCATCACTAGCAATGTGATGAGCAAGAACCTGTATATTCAAAAATTTACTCCAGTGGAGATGATAGCTGTGCACTGCCATTTGGAAGTGGCTTTCCTTCCATGTCACTGTCACCACTGTTTAAACGCACTATCCATCCCGCGCTGCACTCACATCCACTGTTGGTCTCCACAAACATTCAGCAAATACTGATGAATGTCAGTGGTTGCAATCTTTTCCAGAATTTTATAAACCCTATTTTACTAGAGAAAAATATCCCTCACCTCACAATTCATAACGTTGATAATTGGCAGTACGTACATTTATGAAGCACGGGAAGAATAACATTTCATTAAAAATCTCTGAAGAACAACTGAGAACACACTAAAAATTCCAACTACTGCCACTGAAACAGCCTGATACATTATTTCAAAAAAATAAGATCAAATATCCTACTAATTTTAAGTCTTTTTGCTCTTTTTTCTATGCTTTACTAGAAAAAAAAAAGTTTTGTTACTTAAATAGATAAACTATATTTTTTGTATGTGGCCCAAGACAATTCCTCTACACCCAATGCAGCCCAGGCAAGCAAAAAGGTTGGACATTCAGGGACCATATGATATCCAGAGGTCCCTTTCAACCCCTATGATTCTGTGATTCTGTCTAACTGCAGTCTCCACTCATTGCTGTGGCTTTTGCAAAATGATTACTCAGCCTTCCAGAACACCGCATGTTCAGTACAATGCAGTACACTTCAAAATAAACAAAAGCTATGGAATGACAGAGAAGTAAAAATACAAGACATGGCTGTTAGGGAGCATATCAACCCAGATGAAAAGGAAATTAAGCTTTGCTTTATGCGTATTAATGATCTACACATCATCTAGACAATTATCGCCAGGTTAAGCACAGACATCTTAATCACACAGGTATTGACTAGTGGAATAAAGTAGATAAATCAAGAAAGTGGGATCAAAGTCCTCATACGATCTATAGTTCAGTTTTCTTGGAAAAAAAACCAACAAACATATTTCTTCTGGTTATATAGAACCACTACCGACAATCAGAGGAACAGATTCTAAATAACTGAGATGAAGATATCTCATTGTAAAATTTCAAAGGTGCTAATTTCATGTTAAACAAATAAACATATGAACAACCCATGAAGTATTGGCCCATACAGTAGGTACAGGGAGCCAAGCTTTTGGAAAATAAGTTACTCAGAAATTTTCAGAATAGAGTCATTGTATTTCTCCTGAAATATCACAAGAAAAATATATTCATATATGCTTTGTACTGTATGCATTGTTGCAAGTCAAATAATTCCTAAGCATATTCAATATACTCTATGTGTACAGACCATTTGTAAATCATATGCAGGTGAAGTCTGAAGTTATTCAGCTGTATCTGTGTTACTGAAAACATAGTTGATCTGCCTACACTTATTAAGTCCAAGGCATCCAGAATTACCATTAATAGAAAACAAAAATATAAATAAATTAGCAAAGGCAACTGGACAGCATTTATCTCCTGGTTAATCTTTCTTTGAATTTCAGAAAGTCACTTTTAGATGTCTGTGCACATGGCTGCTTCCTCAGATGATCCAGTACTGTGAAACTGATTGCTAGGGGAACCTTAAGCAAGAACATTCTGCTAGAGTAAGCAGAATTTAATCTTTGCCCTTCACTTTGCCCTTGCTCTGTGACACAAATTACATTTTTGATTTGGCAAAAACTAAAACATTAATTGTTGAAAATCATGCATCTTAGAAAAATATCATAGTTAAGAGTAGCATTAATACTTGGAAGTGCCATGAGGTAATACTGCAATCTTCATTTCCATTTAAAAATAATTGCTAGGGTATTAGTGAGAGTATCAGCGACGTACACAGGGAGTGTCACCTGGCTGATTCAAGGCAAAGCCTGCAGAGCACAGCTACTACAAATAAAGAAAGATCAATCTACATGTAATTATTTTTTTTTATTTGTTGATTTTCTTGATTATTGACACAGTTTCTCTTTATTTTTGATTTAGAAATTAATCACTACAATTCATGCCTTCGGAATACAGAATAACACTGAGAAACCTTCCACAAAGTGTGAAGGGGAGGCACTGCTATAGCTGTTATAACTGTTATAGCTTTGAATGTGATGCCCTAGTTGAAAAGAAACACCTTTTCCCTTCTTCACTAAAGCCAAGTCTGTATATGGCCTGTTTATGTTCATTATAGGACTACCACAGGTAGCTCTGAAGCTAGGTAGCGTATCCAAAGCAACATACTTGGTGAAGGGACAGAAATCAGATTATAACATTAAGACTAAACAACTTTTTATGACTCCCTGTAGCTCACATAAATTTATTTCTAATGCTCAGATTTAGGAGGGAAACATGCATGTTATCAGACTAATAATAGATTTTTCCAAACCATTTAATGTTGTGTTCTCTCTGCATGGCTAAAGCAGATGGGCACACAGGTTTGCTAATATAAGATTACTTGAACTTGGCTAACAGTACTTAAATGCAAGGGAGTTTAGTGTCCCAATCTAGTCTGCCCAACAGCTAAAACACAGGACCCAGAGAGAGGAAATAAAGTAAATACCTGTGAAATCCACACTTTAGTATAATTGCTTAGATTACATCTCATTACAGAAGTATCTGTGATAAACTCCCCCATCAGCTTTCATAATTCAATGACACATTTTTCATCAATCAGCAAAACAAGTACCACAGGCAGCAGACATCTGACCTTTCTGTCATCACTATGCAGGATTGAAACCAAGAGTTACTGGAACAGAAAGAATGCCCATAAGAAAACAAACTAGGCAGCCTAATGGGAAGCCTTAATTAGGAAAGGCAGTTAAAGCTTCTAATTCCCTGTTCCTAGAGCTATTTCTCTGCTGTATATTATAAATTCACTTGAGAAGTCAGCTGAATATTGCCAGAGAGTGTATTAATAGCTACAAAATAAATAAATAAATAAATAAATAAATAAACAAATTCGGAATGCCTATGGGAAAAAAGGGTTTAGTTCTAGTTTTCACTTCCAGTTAATTTATTCACTCAGGAGGAAAATATAGCTTCACTTCAAACTATCTGTATAGGAACAAGCAGACTTTCATGCGGACTTTCTGTGTAAAAAACAAAGGTTTCCCTCACCATACCTATGCTGTTGGTCCTATCCTTTAATACTTCCATTAAAGAAATGCAGATAACCATGTGATGTGGACACAGCATTTTATCCATCAGCATTAATTTTACGTTTACGCATGCCTTGCTGAAAATGTCATTGGATTTCAGATGACATTTTTTAAATTTAACTAATGTATCTTTAAACCAAAATTTACCTACTGAGTTTTAATCTAGATTAAAAATAAAGAGATTTCTCCTGCTTTCTGCTTTGCTAGCTTAATTCCATTAACTGCAACTGAGTCACTTCTGGTTTAAAGAGCTGAAAAAAAACACCCCAGTTATGTATTCCATAGAAAGACAAAAAATATTTTAATGGAACAATCACAAGGCATGTGGTTTAATACTCCATCTGAGTAAATACATTTAATAGGCTAGAACAACTGAACTGCCACCAAGCTGAATGAATTCCATGTGCACAGTATGCCTGCACTATACCTTCTGCAACAAATAATTGCAGTACAGAGTAATGATCTTCCTGCACTTTTTTAACTTCATCAGTGCATGGATTCCACCTACTGGGAATCGAGGGTACCAATTTAATATGAATTTTATCAGTCTGTGACTGAAACATCTTTCTCTGTTTACCTTAGTAAACATAGCACCTTTTTTGTTAAAAATAAATAAATAAATAAATAAGGCAATGTAGGCTATGCAATGTAAGTTACATATATGCCACAGATTTCTTTTACATTAATGCAAAATTGAATCTAAGGCAGGATTTAAATTCTAATTTTGGCCTTTTTACCACATTTGGGAAACAAGAAATAAAAGATGGTGGAACACAAATAGCTCCATCCTCAAGAATGACATAAAATTTGCATCTCCATACTCAAAAAGAGACTAAATGATGACTTTTGTGTGTTTCCTGATCCCACCGACACGTTCACGTACTTGCTATCTTGTGTCAGTGGAAGGCAAGTCTGACCAACAGCCTTAAAGACATAATGACAAAAGTATGTACATTTTCAAAACTTTCTCACAATTTTCCCTATATGTGCAACACACCTATGGTTCCACCCTCATGTTGTTCTGAAGTTTTATGATTCTGAACTCATAAAGGATCAGTGATTTTTACCAATAGCAAGAGATATCTGCTACTCCTTAGTAGATTGCTTTCAACTTATTCATCATTTGATAGTAATTTATGAGGAATGCTTTAAAACTAGGAGATAATTTGGAATTAGCAATGTTGGTCCAGTGTCATTTTGCACAAGCTCTCATCAAGCAGGTATTCATTAGACCACCATATCTCAATCTTGTGTCAAGATGTATATGCATGACAGAAGTGTTGAGACCTGGCAATGCTCAAGTCCTACTATCCTATGCCCTACCTGCAGTATAGCTGCACGGTCTGTTGAATATTAGATACATTAATCTGCTCTAACATCTATGAATTATGGCTGCTAGTACACAACCATGCAAGCATGCTTAGAGCTAGTTTCCATACCTTCACTTTCTTTTGTGATTGATGTGATGCATTTCCCACAGGTAACACACTGCCTGGATAAGTTTCTCTGGTACATCTCCCAGAGAATGTCTATCTGCTTCATTTCCAGGTGCTATGGTTCATCAGCCATCCTAAAATTCCAGCACCAATGCTTATTCCCACACTCAATTTGGTCTGAATTGAAGGTAGTAAAAGAGAGAAAAATAATAGTAGAAAAACTAAACAACCTTCCACTACTCTCTCTCTGATTTTCTTAGTAAATCTTAGATGAATATTTGGGACTCAGCCTAAGCTATTTAAGGTCTTCCTTTTGCACAAGGCTTTTCTCAGAATGGTCAAGGAGAAGCCTTGATTTCATTTATCCTGGATCCAGCATAAAGAGACCACCTGTTCATCCCAACCAGCTAACTAAAATCCATCCTCTAATCCACTCTTCAGTTATCATCCCACATACCAGAAATGAGTTTTCTTGGCCAGCTCCTATTCACAAATGTGCCAGTCATAATCTTGTGATTGCATCTCAGTTCTTCTACTGAAGAGATGGTAAATCCAAGTCTAAAGGTTGGACGTGCCTGCACTGTTTCCCTGTGGAACAATCAGGAAGCCAGCTGTGGGTTAAGCCATCCAGTGTGCCCACAGAAAGAACTACTAAATGGATTAAATCTAGATGACCTGAAAAGATATGTTGACTTCCTGTATGGATATTTGCTCCTGCTTTACCTGCCCTTGTGATACTGCACACAGCTGATGTTGAGTGGAAAGAAGGGCCTTCATTAATGCCCAGATGCCTAGTTATTTGCAAGAAGTCTGAATTCAGATCTATAACCTTGGTTAGCACTAGCATCCAACTAGGCACTGCCAAATCTCATAGAAATTGACCATTCATAGAAATTCAACCTTCATAAGTTGTGAAGGCATTTTGCACTGTTATGAGGCACCTTACCCCAGGAACAATGTATTAAAACATAACACTGGCAATTATAAGAGGCATACAGAGAGGGCACCATCTAGGAATTACAGGCTGTGGCCATTTCACAGAATCACAGGATTGCAGTGGTTGGAAGGGACCTCAGGAGATCACTAAGTCTGACCCCCTGCTGAAGCAGGTTCCCTAGAGAGTTACAGAACACAGCTGGGTTTAATAAAAACCTCTCTGAACTGGGATTTGTATACAAATATTTTCCAATAATTTCTCAGGATTTCTTTCTTTTTTTTTTTCTCCTCAAATATTTCCTCCAGCGTTCAGCTTTTCTGACACTTAAAAAAGTCCTGACACATAGTATAGTCATGACACTTTCAGTTTCATAAAGGAAAGAAAATCTCAAAAAATTCCTAGAAGCAATGCAATTACTTTTGCAATTTAAATGGTTAACTACAAGCAGCAGCCACAGCATATTCTGCCTCTACCACACCCTTTGAACAATGCCTTATTTATGAAAAGCTTCTGGCTTGCAAAGAAAGACAGAGCCAGGGAATTAATATTTCTGCAGAAGCACTGGTTTGAGAGCACTGAAGGAAGACTGTTAACCTAATAGACATTCATTTAAAAGCAAAGATTTCACCTATCTTTCTTTTCTTCTCTTTTAAGGTGCTGGTGAGTTTCCAGTGATTTATTCTATTCTATTCTATTCTATCCCTGCAATAAATAATCAGGATTACATTAGATTTTTGAGAAATATAAAAAAGTAAAGATATAATAATCAAGTCAGGAGCTAGCAGAAATCTACTTATATTGGGGTTTTCTGGTATTTTTCAATCCTAAGATTGGGTCAAGGAAAACAAATCAGAGAAATGTGCTTCTAAAGAAAAATAAAATAATACATATACATATACATACATACATACATGTATCTGCACAGTATAGAGGCTTTAAATCTTCAGCAGCCCAGAACAATGCAAAATTAATTAACATAAAGCAATTATGTGTACTCAGGAAATAGAAAAAAAAATCTACAGAAATAGAAAAAGGAAGCACGTTTAAGATCTATAAATACAGTTCAGTGCATATAAAATGTGTAATTGGATTATGTCAATTAAACTAATGAAGTAATAAAAAATAATATTTTAAAAGTTTCTATCTTGCATTTGAATTGAAAATGACAGATTGCAAGATCACACCTCCCATAGTCTGTTTTTCTGAGAAGGAAACAACACAGTTCACCCATTTTCGAAGATTTTAATTGATTAATATGCTTTTCACCTATTTTCCTCATTCAAAACAAACATTCACCTTTTTAATGGGTGACAGTATTCTTACATTTGATTTTTGAACTGCTTCTTGGTGTTCTAAATTGGAACTTTAAATGTTGAAATAAAGGTTTTAAGTTTTTTGGAGTATTTCTTCTTAATAGTGATTTGTAACTGAGTTATAATGCTTCATGGCAATGCATTATCTTAAATATTTAGAAGATAGTTGATTGGATTAGTCATTGTTCTCCCATAACTCTTGACTCCACTAATTGCGTGAAAGCTAGTTTGAGTCTTCAGCCACACAAACTCCTAGAGTCAGGCATCGATTCACACTATATTCACTTGAGAACAAGAGCTGAGAGGTATTCCCCAGCACATCACTCTTGTTCCCTGATCAATGCATCTGAAGGCATGGCAACCTTCTGTACCACTCAGAAATGAATAAATTTTCTGCAGGTGTCATATATATCATCTAGCTATGTTGGTATAAACCAGTGGGAAGCCAAAACATTGTATTTTAAAAATATATATGTTTAAAAACAATACGTCAACAAGTTAGAGATCAGGCACAATAATGGCACAAAAATTACATAAAAGACAAGAATATTCAGTTATGAAAAGAAAATCTTTGGTATATGAACAACATTGACAGAGAAGTGATTAATGCAACATATGGGTCGTGGCCCTAAGGAACTGAAGGACATTTAAAATCAAGGGAATCCTGTAGAAGTTAAGAAGCTTGGAAATTATCTTGTTATACTGACTGAGGCTAGAATGAAGAGAAGACCTCATATACTACTATATGCATATATTAAAAAATGAATATCTCATCAAACAATGTGTTTTTGAGAAAAGAGTCAGTAAAAAATATATAGATTAAAAAAAGAAAATTCTGAGCTAGCAATTTTGAGTAGGAGTTTTGTAGCATTGTTTATTCAGTTTTCCACATTTATTACTCTTAAAATTCTTGGGTTTCTTGGTGACATTTTTTTTTTTTTGGAGTGTGTGTGAAATAACCAATGAACTGATAAAGTATTCTGATGCATTCTCATATTCTCATATGCTATCGACTTCATTCATACAGGTATATTTTACTGTTTAATTAATTTATTTGATTTGTACCTTGAAGAAGAATTCTGATTAGTATTAGTTAAAAATGTAATTTCAACTCGAACTCTTTGTCTTACCTTAAATTAGAGGCACATGAAACTTGAGAAATACTTCCCTTTAGTTTTCTTTTATGTACTGAAATTTTGCCAGCCAACATTTATATATGCTAAAAAGTCAACTTCTTCTGAATATATTTTGACATTTCAGTGCTGTAGGACTAATACCTTAAAATGATTGAGATATATTTACATTAATAAAATCAGTAATATAAATCATGTAAATACACATATTAATCAATCATAATTTCTTATTAAGTACTTAGTACATTGTTATGACAGAAATCCTCTTTTTTCCCTTATAGTGCAAATTAATTCTCATGCTTTAAGCTGTGGGATGGCAAAATGACATATAATGTCTATGGAAGCGTTTACTGTGAAATACTGAATCTCAAATTGGGAAACCTTGAGGATAGGAACAGGGATTTAGTCTGGAGAAAGTCATAAGAAAATATATGAATACTTCATCTGGATTTTATCTCCTTTTCTGCCTATTCTTACTTGATCAAACTCTTCCTATTACATCCTCACCTCCTCAAACATTTTCATCTTTCTGCCAAGTTCATAAGAAGTTTGAAATTAATATTATCTAAGTAATCAGGGTCTAGGGAGTGAGATGCAGGTCGGCTCCTCATCCCTGCCTACCTACTCCAGCCTTGCTAGGAATTCTCAAAACTGAATGCTAGGTGGGTATACTTTTGGGCTGCTTAGGACTGGGGCAAGGTTTTCAGGTTTTCTCTGGGCTGGGTGGTGAGGGAGTTTTTGGGTGGACTACAGTTTGATAGCAGAAGATTGGAGTAGCCTAGACAATGGAAAGATAAATGTATCTTAGAATCACAGGATTGCTCAGGTTGGAAAAGACCTTCAAGATCATCAAGTCCAGCCACAGTCTAACCATACTACCCTAACTCTAACAACCCACCGCTAAATCATGTCCCTGAGCACCACATCCAGGTGGTTTTTATGAATATAATGAAAACATTCCGAACTCTCAAAAAGATCAAGATCAAAACTACCACTGTTGTAAAACACTACATACTATACCAGGACTGCTTAATAATTATGTGAAAGGAGAGAAGATTGTCAGTCTTTTGCACTTGAACTTTTGATGTGCAAGAGCTCTTCAAACAAAACTAGCCACAGTACTGTTACATTTGGCAGGGCTGTCTACCAACATGTCTAAACCCAATGCTGAATCTCTGTGATACATCACAAGTTCCTATATGTAACTGTGGTGTCCAAAAACTGGCGCAAGCTGAACTGGGCCCTCTCAGCATGGTCCCTGCTACCATACTACTGCTCACCATCACATTAAAAAAAGGAACAGGATAAAATACATCTCCAGACTCAGATATCTTTGTAATAACATAAACCTGATTCTGAATTCAGTGAAACTAGAAGGAGTGGAAATAAAGGTTGTTAAATATACTCCTGCATACTTCCTTCTTTGAGTTAGCAACTATTAAAGGTAATAATGGAGGTTTTGAAAATACAGAACATGAGGCATTTTACTCTGAGAGCACAATGATCTGATATATAACAGATGGCTTAAGGATACGTATGTGAATAGGTCCTTACATAGCCTGTCCCAGAAACTGAAGTAATGATATTCTCTAAGAAGAAAGGACCTCAGGTGAAAACGTATGCTATATTACACCATTAAATCTTAAGATGCCTGGTTTTAAGTACATATAATTTTTCTACTTAATTTTTCTCAGGCTGCATGTGTGCTATCTTTGACAGAGAGCAGCCAAAACTACATTCTGTCACAAACTCCTCTTAACAGTATGAACCTGTCCATACTGCCTTTTATAGGAAGTCCATATGGATCTGGGAAGCAGGCTGTCTGCAAATCGAGTTTGCAGCAGCAGGTAACTGGGCTTCTTTAGGAAGATGTCTATAATGAGTTAATTTTGCTTTTGTACCCTGACAAGATGGAGTCACACTGCAGAAAGCAGGCAAAATACAGGGCTGCAGCTATTTTGGTCTCCAAGCTCCCTTCAGAAACAACCTATTTAACAAGCAGAATATATGAACTCCAACTGACTCAAGTTTTAATTACTTCAGACTTTATTTCACTGCCATTGCTATTTTTCTATTTCTAGATGTAATGAATCATTCTGGTCTATTAGTGCTTAAGAAAGTAGCTTGGCACATGAAAGATGAATAACAAAACTTGAGGGCTGCTAAGCTTAGTGGTGTCCACAATACTAGCACTCAAAATAAATACAGTTCTTACATATATGTCAAAAATCCTTGTCTAAGTTTTGGACCAACACCATCTAAAACTTAATTATTTTTTTTTCAAGGCATATCTAAGATATATTTTTTCTTAATTCATCCACAAAGTAATAAAAAACTAACCGTCTTTGGTTTCCCTCAAGTTCAACAGAAAGCAAAGTTTTTTGGCCTTATCAAACAAGACATATCCATATCCAGGGTGACTAAATGCTTAGATTATGTCATAATGATGTATCGGTTCTTAGAAACTTGAGGACTATTTTCCATTATAAGATGTTAACTCCATTGCTCAGATTTTCAGTTTACATCATCATTGTACTTTTGAAGTTTACCTGTCACAAATATCTGCAAAAATCCCTCATTACTGTTCTCTTAACCTATTATTCTGCAAGATATCTTCCATAACTGCAGTGGTTTGGTGATCAGCTACCAACATAATGACTACTTGAACTTAAATCCCTTGTTTCTATTGGTGCACATTTAAACTATGTGCTGTTTGGGGCAGTTATTTCCTTTCCATATTCAAGAAATCAGTAAAGCTTGGTATCTTAAATACTTATCACAGTCATACAAAAATATCCGTATGTATTCAAAGCAACAGGTAATGTAGACACAAACTGAAGCAGAACAATTTTCAGAAACAGAGCCCAACAGAGACAGAAAGCAGGTTTTAAGAACAAAGTGAAACTTTCAAAAATAAAAATATGTCCTACAAAAACGTAATACAGTATTTTGTGAACAGGTCTCAAAAAAAAAAAACAAAAAAACAACTTGGAAAAAAAAATCCCTGAAAGCAGGTGATTATCAATTCAAGAAAGTCACCAAAGCTAGAATCATTGCACAAAGAAACAACCTGTCAACTGCTACAGAGAAGGGGAAATTGCTTACTTGGCAGAATTCAGAATAATTCTAATCAAAGTTTTACCACCCATAGACATTATTTAGCCATTTTCACAATCTTCTCTCACATAAAAGAGAGCAAATGATTCACATTTCATGTCAGGAATTTATCTGAATAGACAACCAGAGGCATAACTCATCCTTTTCCAAAGTGCTAAGTAATCAAGAATTCACACAAATGTCAACGTGAAATTCTTGTCACATGGTTTTTGAACTTTTTCATCTAAGCATTTAAATATAGACGTAGACTTTGACCTATCTTATGGAACTTTAGCCTTAACTCATAGTCAATCTTATTTCAGTCAGAGTAGAGAAAAAAAAACCTGCCATAACAGACAAGAGCCTGCATTTTAGAATCCTATTAAGCACATGACCCTGAAAAAAATATCATTGATGAGATGACACAGTAATCCTACGGGCAAAGTTGACAAAGAAAAAGGGAGATAAAACCTTCATTTAAAGACATTTATTACTAGATGATATGTTCTGAAGTCAGATCTGTTTTCGAATAGAAAAATAGGTTTTAAAGAAAAGTAAAGGAAAACTGAGTGCTTAATACTCCCCTGCATTTTTTTTTAATTAGGCATTAGGAATTAGGCATGAAGACATAAGCGAGAGGGTGCTACATCAGTGATATTTGCTTTTTATTTTTAATTCTTTTTCCTAGCCTGTTAATTTATCACCACTCTTGAGTAGTATGTATTTTTGAATCTCCCAGCAGAGCCATTAAATATTATTTAGTGCTGGTTCACAGTTAGCCTAAACTTAGACTTCACAAACATTCAGAAAGATGTTTCGAGGGGAAGGAAGAGGGCAAGATTTAGAAAAATTCAAAACATGTAGGCACTTCTGAACTGTTACCTATTTTTAACTTGTAGTGAGTACCAAAGCAAATGCTGCTGCTAGCAAACCATAGGATACAATAGTTCCTTGAGGATTCTGTGCAAAGTGCTACTTTCAAATAATTCTACTTAAAAGGTAATGAAAGTAATTAAGATTTTTTTTTTTTGGTAGCATAATTCCATATATATGTGAAGGTGTAAAATACTCTCACTTCATGACATACAAAAACAATGTTTAGACTTTAGAACAGGTAAAGTCCTAATTCCTACTTACACAAGTGTTTGTAATCTCACTTTTTTTTTTTTTTTGTATAGTTGTCACTTTTTACAGATGATCTAGCTATGCACCAGCCTCTGTTGTGCACTCCTATGATATCACTCTGTATTATACTCAAAGATTGGCTGAGGTCACTTCTGGAGACTGGCCTGTTCAACTGCCCTGAAGCAGGTTGCTCAAAGACATGGCCCATCAAGCTGACTATTTCCAATGACATGTCTCTACAACACATCTCAACAATCTGTTCCAGTGACTGGAACTAACAGATCTCCAGTTTCCTCATATTTTAAAGAACAATACATGTTCTACAGTAGATGGGATTTTTCTGTAACTTCAGAAATTCTTTGATATGAAAAACAATTTTGAATTGTCAGTATGAGTTATAGTGTAATTTTGAATAACTAATGCCCCTTTGAAGTATTTAAGATCATTAAGTTTGCTGCTCCACCAGGAATAGTGTGAAAACCTCATACAGCTAATGCAAATCATTTGTTTTCTTTCATTAGCTCTACCAAACTTAGAAACTTCAAAGTTTTCTTTGAAAGCATGGTTTTGTAGTAGAACAAAAATATTTTGGAAAATGTTCTTACACATTTATAGGCCAGGCCTAAATTCTGCTTCTATAAAATGCTACAGGTAGTTTTATATTTGCCCAACAAAAAGCAGACAGCAAAACATCCTGAACATCTGGCAAGCATTCCTCATCAGGCATGTCAGCAAACACAGTTCTGCAAAGCTCCCCAGTATGAAGAAACAGTACTGTGAATTATACTCTTTTCGCAGCAGATTTTAAGTACATTAAGGATAAATGTTTTCTCAAGCCCTATATGTATTACCTATCACTTGTTAAACAAAACAAATTTTGTGTGCAATTAAGTAGGAATGTATTTTTAATGATTTCTGTACACTATTATTCTTGTTAATTTTCAGAATTATTAAAAAAGTTCAGATTTGAATCAAATTCAGTATGGCAAGTGATTTAATGAGATACTTTCTAAATTGGTCTTGTGCTTCTTGTAAGTACTGATTAACAATCTTCTAGACTACAATTTAGTTTTTTAAATTAGTCTTAAACAATCTATATGAAGATGTGTCCCTCTATAATTATCTTAAAAAAAAAAAAAAGAGAAGCTATGCAGTTCAATTTTTATTTTCCCAAGTACAAACTGTTCCTAAGGGAAACTCAAGACAATACTGTGCTGTTTCCTTTGCAAGAGTTACTTAAGAAATTATTATTTTATCACAACTTGATTCATGTTATCCCAGTTTGTGAATGCATTTAGCCTACTCTGAAGTCATACTCTAAAAATATTCTGCACAATAAAATCTTACTTCCTCTTCCTAAGTAAATATATACAAATGAAAGCGTACACATCTATTTTGTCTTTTTTTTTCCTTCTGTTTCCTCTGTAGCTTCGAAGCTAATTAATCAATGGAAAGAAATACTTCTCTATCCCAGGACACAAGCAACTCAAATACAACCGACCCTTGCACAGTTTGCATTCAATTTAATTAGTAGTTTCCCAAGGATTTTCTGGACATGACTCAAGAGTTAGCTCACATGAGAAGATATCCCTGTAGACAGGGTACATATGGTCAGTAAGTTTTTAAGGACAAGTACCTTTGTAGACAGAGTATCTCATGCCAGTTTGTCTTAGTGTAGATAAAGCCAAAATGTATAAGAAAATCAGATCATTTTATTGAAGTTTAGGCATAACCAATTAATTCAGAGTTCTAGATATGTAAGAATTTCTATTCTGAAATAATATGAAGTCCTGAAAACATGGTAAGGAGTCATCCTATGTGGTCAATCTCCTCTAGTGCGTTTACAGAAAAAGTAAGTTGAACTGAAGGCAAACTTAATAACATTTAAGAACAAAAGTTAAGGAATAGTTTAGGGTAACTTCCTTTTCCATTATGCAATGATACTGTGGCTTATGTACTCAAAGAAATCCCAATGAAGATATCTTTTGGGAAGTCTGTTTTGGACCCTGTCTAATTTATGATGTACTTTTCTGGAAGACTGTTGTACATGGTACATATACTTCCCTTTGTAGACTCATAAAAAAAAAAAGTCAAAAATAATAATCGGAGGCCACCTTCTACACCTTCCTACCACAACAGGAGCACTATACATATTCCCCAAGAGATATTTCATCTAACCTCTTCCTTCATGGACAGATTTCATACCTTCCCTTCACACTGTTAGATCTCTTCAATATTCTCCCTATTGGGAACTTCCTCCCAATAATTCATCTGGATAAGATCATTTTTGTGATCTTTCTTCTCCTATCCCCTGTAGATATAAAGAAAAAAAAAAGTTTCTGGTATTCAACTTCTAACCATCTACTGACTTCTGACTTCTTAACTTTTGTCTTCATCTTTAGACCTACTCCAGAAAGCCTGATAAAGCTACTGAAAGAGCCCTCCTGAGGCATTCTTAAAAGAAGCAGTTATCTCCCTCAGAAATATCTCAGTCATGATATCCTATGGCAAGTTAATCTGACAATAATTTGAAATAAAGTAGATGCTTTAAAAACACCAAAGAAAATTAAAAATCTCACTCCGAAGGAAACACTATTAAAGAGCAAGTAGAAAATAGAGCCTAGAGAGGGACGAGAGAGTGGAAGTATTGCAGGCAAATACATCTGGAATTATAATCAGGTCTTAACTTTAAAAAAAAACAAGCATTTGAAAGCTTCCTTCAGATCAGCTATTTCACCTAAAAAGTAGCTTAGTTACTGTTTTAACCTTGTGATCTTTGACCGATATCACTATTAAGGAAGACTATTAGAGTCCCACAAACTTCTAGATCTATTCCTAAATTTTTTTTTTCTGATTTTGATAAGATTTCCTTGTTGCCATTTTCCACTATGATGATCTTCAGTATTACGAACTACATCATGAAGTAATTTTTAAAAAGCAAATTTTTTTTTTTTAAAGCAGTCTGTCTAAGGAGCACTAGAAAGATGAAGGAAACCGATCCATATGCTTAACAAGATATTGAAATAAATTACTATGATAGATGGTGGAAGATGGAAGAAAAATTGATGGAAGAAAACTGAGTCTGAAAATAGAGAGATCGTATCCTCTTTTTCTTGGAGACTTGTTAAAAAAAAAAATCGAACAAAAAAAAAGGATACAGTCACTTTAAAACAGAACAATGGAAGGACAGAAGCACACTGCTGAGACAAAGCCATGTAAACAGAACTGGTGTACAGAAAAAGCAATGTAATCAAAATTTCCAAACACAGAAGAAGGAGAGTGCGAGCTTCTGGGACTGATAAATGAAACTATAAGTAAAATGTTTCTGAGTCAGAAATGTGGTATTTCAAGTGATATTTAATATGGCAGGCAAAGATGCTACCCAAAATGTTGGTAATAAGCACAACATTTTTTTTTTCTAAAGACATGCTGGGCATCAGAAGATAGAAAGGGTCTCATGTCTTCATTATGACATTGCTGTTATTCTTCAAATAAATATTACTATTATTGAATTAAAAAAATCAGCCTATGTTATAGACAAATCTACCCAAAGAACAGACTATGTTTTATGAGTCAGAATTTGTCATTTAACTAATTACTACACCTACATTAACCTTTCATTTGTTTCCATCAAGCTTTGGGAAGTTTTCGTTGATAGAAATATAATGAGCATAAATTTACAAGTAAAAAATTGAAATAATATATGCCAGAACTATTGAGCTTTGGGAAAAAACATCTGGAAATCTTGCATGATACTGCCCATTTGACTATAATAATCTATCCAAACAGAAACATCAGCTGTAGATTTTAATGGTTAAAATTTAAAATGGAAAAAAAGAACATTTTAGTAAATTATTTCAACTTTATGATTTTTTCCCTTTAAGCAATTTGATCTCTTAAGTGCTCTAAAAGATTATGCTAAAAAGAATCTGATAGTATTCCTTATCTAATGTTTTTCTAACAGCACAACATTTTTTCTTAGTTTAAAAGTGTGCATATATATTGATCAATGTATAATACATTTGCCAGTAAAAGAAATTCAGTTTACCTTTTGCCATTTTTTTGGTTTAATGTCAACAGAAAGTCTACAGGCCAAAGACAGCTCTCTCTTACTCATGCAGAATCTCACTACCTCTAACATATATAAGTTGTCCTCAGTAGAGAAACTGAAGAATATATCTGCTATTGGAAGAAATTAACAAACCTATTAATGATACTTAGCCCAAAAGACCTAGCATATGATTTGGTACTAGATTTGAGAAAATAATCAAATGAAAGAAAACACACATAATTAAGGAGCATCAAACACAATTCTAACTACATACACACACAAAATTAGAGTAAGCTTGTACCACTTTTCAAAAACTATTTACAAGTAAGTACATAGAACCAGACTTTCTCATATCCAAGAGCAGAGAAACCTTGACACTTTATTCTCACTTTTTCAATTTAAGGTAATAGAAAATATTTGTGACCATTTAATGGTCAAACTTCAGTGCTAAGGTCTGTGCTGTTGTGTCTTGAACACCTCTGCTTCTGTTAGTAAACTACTACTGCAGGAACTCTAGTGCTTAAAGAGGGCAGGATGTGGTGTGATATGGATAGTAGCAGCAAAGTCATCCCTGAAAGTCAATAATCAGCAATCCTTTAAAGTACTCGGCATTAGGAGAAAAGTAATGTAAGTCATGTTCATGGGCATTCTTAAGGTTTTCTGCTTCAATGCCACCTTCATTTTTGAAATAATCTGCTATTTATTTTATATAGCTTCTGACCTCATTCAGTTGATGACATTTACAACTCCTGAAACTTCAAAGCAAGTTAATGTTCTAAGAAAACAATTTTAATATACCTTTCAGTGATCAGTAAGAAGTTATTCTTACCCCTGATACGTTTCAAACAGCTGGTAGGATACATGATTCCATTATACTTATCTACAGTGCAATCCCTAAAAATTATTATAGCAAGGCTTTTACTTAAGAAAAAAAAAATTCCTAAAATTTCGCTAGAATTGTTTGGATTATACTCTTCTTCATACAATAAAATTTTTATTTCCTTTCCTCCCCTAGACATGGATGCTTCCTTCTTTAAAATAATGAAAACTACCTGTGACTAACTGACAAACTAAAGACAATCAAACTAAGGCTGTCTCTCTCTAGCTTGCTTGTGTCTAAATATTTCAGCAAATATTCAAGATCACACATATTAGGTTCCAGAGAATAAACCAACAAGGTGTCAGTCTCGACAGCAATCATCCTGTTATTGTTCCATATTAACTCTCAGAGCCATTTTTAGCACAATCTTCTTCCCTTTGTACTTAATATTATCACATGGGTCAAGCTTAAAAACATAATGGAAAAAGTAGGCGCATTTCAAGAATGCAGTACTCACATTAGCCGATACAGCTCAAGAGCTGGACGTTATAACTACAAAACAAGCATTTCGGAAATAAATACAATCGAATAGGTTTTTAACAGTGAGAGAAAAACATGAATCCATTTTAAAATACTCTAGGATAAGCAACCACAACTCTTCCAGAGGGGAGATGGAGCAGCCAGCTCAATCCAAAGTAAATGAATTCAGTGGGAGTCTTTTAAACACATACCTCAGACAAGGAGCAGAGAAGAAATCCATTTTAGAAAAGACGCTGAAAGAGCTTGATGTCCACCTGGCCAATTTCTTGTGCTGTTTGAAAAAGCAAGACGGTTCAGATTATGAACCGAGATATATCTATTGCATTACAACCAGGTCTGATCTGTGTTTATATAAAATATGGGCTTCTGGTAAAACGTGTGACCAGAAAGGCTGGAGAAGGGGTGATATATAGAAAAAGACAAGAGGCGATCTTTTCTACCTATAGTAAACTCCCGCCATTTGGGTAAAGCATTTAGTCTTTAAAGGAGAGCTTCTCTATGGTAAGGAAAACCATATGCTCCTGTAGCACTGGGGCTTGACTGCTTGCTTCAGTTCTTAGTATGTTTTCTATATGAAGGAAAAATATGTCCTCTGTTACTTCTAAATAGTTCTTGAATAGTAGTAAGAATAGGAATAGGAATAGGAATAGGAATAGGAATAGGAATAGGAATAGGAATAGGAATAGGAATAGGAATAGGAATAGGAATAGGAATAGGAATAGGAATAGGAATAGGAATAAGAATAGAATAGAATAGAATAGAATAGAATAGAATAGAATAGAATAGAATAGAATAGAATAGAATAGAATAGAATAGAATAGAATAGAATAGAATAGAATAGAATAGAATAGAATAGAATAGAATAGAATAGAATAGAATAGAATAGAATAGAATAGAATGAAGAAAAAAAACAACAATCCAAGCTGGCAAAAATCCAAATAAGTAATTACAATGAAATGCAACACGTAACAGAATATTGTGCTGTCAACAGACAACTACAGGTTTTAAAACATTTTTAAAACCATCAAACTGGATTTTCTCCTTAATAATGCTTAGCTTTAACCACAAAGAAAAAAAAGGCAAAGGGAACACCCCATATGGACATGTAACATAAATGAACTAGGATTTAAGTCTAGGATTTACCATTCTTCTGGCTTACCTGATAAAACACGAATTTCAATTGTATTATCAGAAAGACAAAAATAAAAATCTAAAAATTAGTGTCGATAAAATGCTCTCTAATAAACTTTTCCAGAATCCCAGTTCCAAAAGTTTATCCAGTATTAATAAATTATTGCATTTGCACTGTGGGGAAAACAAAAAGGAAAAGTCAGTACTTCCTGCTCTGAGGCTCAATCTATAGTACCTAAAACCATGAGCGAGAGGGAGGGGGAGGGAGAGAGGGAGGGGGAGGGGGGGAGGGAGAGAGGGAGAGAGGGAGGGGGAGGGAGAGAGGGAGAGAGGGAGAGAGGGAGGGGGAGGGAGAGAGGGAGAGAGGGAGAGAGGGAGGGGGAGGGAGAGAGGGAGAGAGGGAGAGAGGGAGGGGGAGGGAGAGAGGGAGAGAGGGAGGGGGAGGGAGAGAGGGAGAGAGGGAGGGGGAGGGAGACGAAAGAAAGCTGGGATGAGTGGAGAGAAGGTTAAAAAAAAAAAGACTGAAAAAAAGGTGGGAAAAAAAAGAAGAGATACAAAGAACTGAAAGGACAGCCCCATCTACCGGCAAAAGAAACGGATTAGCTCTTACCAGCGGCTTTGTAAAGATTGAGTCTGAAAACCTACAGCTCCGTGTTCCTTCGGCAAGGAACAAAGAGGAAGGATTGCGCTGAGAAGTAGATTTTGTCAACCATGGTTAAACGAGTAAAAATTCTCATTAATTTTCATTTCCTTTCTCTTAAATATTTGCCTCTGAAACGTGAGAGGGAAATAGTTTTGGTATGGGTACTCCATTACAAAAGCACCTGCTTATGCTGGCTTGTGTTACATTTCTCCGCTGACTACTGTCGCTAGATCTAACATGTTTAGTCACGGGTTCCCAACAAAGAAAAAAAAATAAAAAGGCTTCTCATGCCACAGTCATATAATATTTCCATCTACTACTGTATTAGTGACAACATTGCCAAAATTGCAGCCTGATACATAGTTGCTGTGGCAGATTTATACATCAAAATGTTCTCAGATAACAGCTCTGCATCCAAATCTGGAACCTAGACAAAAAAAGCTCCTTTTTAAAATTCAGACTAAGTAAAACAAACTGCAGCTGCACTGGATCAGCCTCAGTTTTGAGAGAAATCAGATAGCATTTTTAGTTTTGCTTTCTTATAAAAAAAAAAAAAAAAAAAAAAAAAAAAACCAAACGAAACCAACCAGCCAACCAAACAAAAGAAGGAATGGGGGGGAATTGTGATGACCATTACTGAACACTTGAAATCCAGTTTCACCCATGCTAGGAGAAGATGGGTGCAGTATAGGAGGAAATTGGGCAGTCACTGAGAAGTTGAGAGGTACACAGAAGAAGTGCCAAAAATAATGTGTCATTTTTTCACTATGTAATACATTTTTGCAAAGATATAAAAAATAAATAAACCAAATTAGTACTTTAATACAAAAAATCTGTAACATGTGATATAACAAGTACTTCATCTGTTAACCTGAAATTCAGTGACCCAGGCAGCAAGAGTGAATTCAATCCCCTACACTCAATTCCAATATTTTTCTGATATGATTTATATATATATACATATATATATATATATTTGTACATCGTGTGGTTTTGATTTCCTACATTTTGCATGAATCTAAATTTGCAAATTTTTCTAACTCTAATTCATGGCCTGAAATCACTGGCCCTTAACAACAAGCCCTTGGATTCTTGCTGTGTGATACCTGGTCTGCAAAGATTTATCAACAGAGATGTTGTTCTCTTAAGTTACAAAATATTTTCTATAAAAATATTACAATAATTAAAAGAAAGCAACCTTATCACACTGAAAGATTACTTAAAATACATACATACAAACACTAATATTCAATTGCTCAGGAAAAAAAAAAGTATGTAACCTACATCTCCAACATTAGGTTTGATTGTTTTGTTGTTGTTTTTTTTTTTTTTTAATGTAAAGAGAAAACATTGGGGGACTTTCTTTGGGAGTATTTTTCATGCTTTTTTTTTTATTTCCTCTTAATTTTTAATGTGCTGTGAAAAGGTGTTCTATGCACAGGACAAGAAAAAACTATAAACAACCACACAAACTCTGTCCTTAGAACATGCCTAAGCACTGATCTAGAAAAGACTTTACATGCTTTCCAGTACTGCTGCCATGATCACCAGTTTTGAATTTAGTTTTTATGCAATCACTATTGATAGGATGCTGAAAGACCACAGCCATGTTCCCACTACCCAACCTCAGACTAATTTTATGACCTTAATGAAGAAAGATCTATAAACAATGATCTTATTACCAGCTAGTATCACACTCTTAAACTGTGTAACGCTTAGGTGTAACTTTAAAAGCTGAATTATATTCTTATATTTATACACTTGCAAAGTACTTCAGGATTATAAAAAGCATTTGCAGGTGACAAATTACTTGTAAGTGATAATAACACCTCTGACACAGAATCATTCTTAAAATTTGAAATACTATACACACATTAAGAAAATATTTTTTATTCAAATTGATCATTGCCAGAAATATTTCTGTTCATGGAAGACATTTCTGGAAATGTTGAACTGCTAATTGTTTATAAATTTATCCCTGCGTTAAAAGGCAGAAGAGTTACCCCTTAGCTTTACATTTCAATTGAAATCTCTCTGGTCTCATTTATAGTTTGTGTGTATTTCACATTTTACAGGTATAGCTCCTGCAAAATGTTGCAGTTTAAAATTAACTGAACACCATAAAACAAAATAGTAAATATTTAGACAGTAAGCACAATATAGTAAAAAATCTTTTAGGTATTTTCAGATGCCTACAGGTTTAGTTCTGAACATAACACTGAACTTAGTAAATTTATCCCCACTTTAATAGTAATTTAGTGTATTACGAAAGCATCCAATGTTCAGTTGTCCTAAAAGATCCTTCTTATGCATCATTAGAAATATAGCATAGGATATTCAATATAAC
Source organism: Cyrtonyx montezumae (assembly GCF_038088225.1). NCBI lineage: Eukaryota > Metazoa > Chordata > Aves > Galliformes > Odontophoridae > Cyrtonyx > Cyrtonyx montezumae. Next base: position 18,909,954 of record NW_027072078.1, on the reverse strand, counting down.
AACTGACTTCTAGAAATCTCCAACTAACGTTTAGACAATACTGAAGGCTTTTTTAAAGCAACATTTCCCATACCTCAGATTTCACTGGACATACTGGTATAACCAGGTGCTCAAGCTCTACACTAGCAGTAAACAGTGTCAAGAAAATTCATAAGGTACCTATGTATTATTTTAAAAGCTCCTTTGATGGCTCCTTAAACTTTGAGTCATCTGATGATGAGCTCTGAAACAATCATAAGACTTTATCAACACGAGCAAGAGCTGAAGAGCTTAATCCTTGGATTGCTTACATTTTTAATGTTTTAAACTTATACATTACACCACAATTGTAGAAAACAAAAATGTATAGATTTCTCAATCATATCAGCTGCTTCAATGCTAAGATAAAGGGAAACAGACATGATTTCCTGCCCTCTACATGCAAAAATTCAACTTGAATTTTTACTGTCTAAACAAATGAGAAGTTTTTGATAGCTTGTAAACTAAAATAATTTCTAAATCAAGGAAATCTGCAATACTTGCATTTACTTCATAAAATTTTGTCTTCCTGTGGGTGCAGTAAAGATTTCTTCCACCTTGGATGCTGTAGGAGCGAACATCTTAATGGCTGAAGTGACAACCCAACAGACCCAAAGGAGATCCCATACTTGCTCTGCACACAAGGGACATGGTTGTTAGGCAAATCTCCATTACTTCAGCCCTGAGTTTTCAATCTTGCAGATTTCAGAGTCTGCAGACCTGACAATATTGCCTTAATGGAAATTGTGGTTCACAAATCCTCATGCAAATATTTATCTGGTTTACTACTGTCTCTGCCTCAGTAATTACCATGCACATATTTAAGAGAACTGGTGAAGAACAGCTCAGTAAGTTACTGGTGCAGTTGCCACAAACTTCCCAGCACTAGTGATTATGAGACAATGGGAGATTCTGACTTTCTTCCATGTGTGAAAGGATTCATTTAGAAGTCCTTATTTGGTTGTTCTCTGCAGTGCAGTTTCTTTACTGAAAAAGATTTATCATGAACTCCAACTTAACATAAAAGAACAGAGTTCTGTTTGAGATTACCTTGCCTCAGCTTGTGTGCTGCAAATAATATATTTCTTTAGATTATAAATAACTGTTTTAAAATAAATTTTAAAAGCTTAGATGTTCAAACATGAAGGAACGATGCAAAAGAGAACATTCTATATACACAATTAATAAAGGGCTAAGAACACCATTTTCTTTCTGAAATGTGAATGTCTGAAGAAAATTTTATCAATGCATCAAGAAATCTCTTTGATTCTTCACAGTATCTCATTCTAGTTGTTCTAGGAATTAATTCTGCAAATTGTAGTGGGTAATAATTCATCTAAATCTACAATGAATAAGCCATCCAAGATCCTCCATGGAAAAGCAAGTGTTAAAGTCTCTTAAGTGTTTGTGGAACATATCTGCCAATTAGTTCCTTCAGAACAGATAAACATAGTCTATTTCTTCAGCAACTGATCTTTGACACAAATGAAACATTTTTCTCTACTAAATGCAAATAAAAGCACTACCAGTCAATGAAATATCAGAATTTATGAGAGCTCTGTCTTATGTAGAAAGCTTGTAAATTGTATTATTATAGACTTAAATTTAGATGCTATATAAGATAAATACAGTTCTTATCAATTTTACTTTTTCAACTTAGCACTAAGAGCATATATTTCTCACCACTATAATACATACATATATATATACACACACACAAACGACTCAGTGAATGTGGGTAGACACTATCTGAGCTATAAATAAATTTTTTTGAAACTTCAGTCTAATGGGCACTTCCATAATTTGCTCACATTACATCATAAAAACTGGTATTTCCATTGTTTATGTTACACACACAATTCTATAATAATTTAATTAACACACTTCTGTACAGTTTGCTCAGTTTTAGTGGCATTTCCAAAGCTATGAAGAGAGCATACAGTCCATTGTAGATCAGAAAACAACAGTACTGTGAATAAAAGAGGAGAGAAAAGTTTTCTAGAAATTCAGTTGTGACATGAAGCAAAATAATGAATATTCAAAGTAAGATTCTGATGTAGCCATGGACTGGATAATCCTGTTAAACCACAGGAAAATACCAGGAGGAGGCAGTGACTACTAGTGGTTCATATTCTGCATATTAGTGCATTTATAACCTACTTTACAAATCAAATTCTATTTGTCTGCCTTAAAGTGATATACCAGAATATAGTAATATACAAATCACAGAGTGAATTAGGTTGGAAGGGACCTTAAAGATCACCTTGTTCTAGGCCCCCCTGCTACAGGCAGGGTTGCCAACCACTAAATCAGGCTCTAGAACAGGCTGCCCAGGGCCCCATATAACCCAGCCTTGAGCACTTCCAGGCATGGTACACCCACAACTTCTTTATGCCAGTGCTTCACCACCCTCTAAGTAAATAATGTCTTCCTTTTTCTTTATAGGGCAGTATGGTTAGGTCGTGGTTGGACTTAATGATCTTTGAGGTCTTTTCCAACCTGAGTGATTCTGTGATTCCTAAAATCTGACCTAAATCTTTTCTCTTTTAGTTTCTCCCTTGCCATTCTCCCTTGCCCTATCACTATTAGGCCACGTAAAAAGTCAGATCCCCTTCTGCTTATAAGCTCCCTTCAAATATAATAATATATAAATATACATAGGAAACATCATTTTCTAACACTTTGTATCCCAGTTCCAACAACTGCAGTTTTCTGTGCTGAGAGTTACTTTGCCTGTTCTGCGATGAACAACAATGCAGACAATAAAGGTAACATTTCCAGAAAGAGAATGCAAAGTATATGATCATAATAATGCACAGTGCCAAAAAGTGTTATTCTAATCTCCTATACTACAGTATTATTTAGATAGTTTGTTTGCACAACATACTTCTGTATTTTGTACTATAAAATGATGTCTATAAAACATGCAATATATTCTATAGCATGAGAGGTGATTTCAGGATATCAAAAACATGTCATATATTCTTCAACACAACTTCACTTCTAGAGTAGTTAATAAAAGCAACAGCCTAGTTTAGTTCTACTAAATCACTAAATAAATCCACATAATTATGAAACAATAAAGAGAACAAGAGCTTTTAAATGCAATAAGAAAATTATTAAAAAAAATAACTACATTACTTACAAATAAGAGTTGAAATGAAATTTTATCAGTTGTTATTGCTAGAACAGTGTGATGAACCACTACTTTCCAAGGGAAAAGGGGGGGAAGGGGGGAGGAAGGACGCATTTAAACAAATTCCACTGTTCCCATCAAAATATTATATATTTATATATAATATATTAATATTCAAAGTCATTTTGAGAAAAAGACCTTAGCATTTATTCCTAGAATGAACAATTACCTACTAGGCATGACAATTCTGTGAACATCATATAGTTAATAGATAATAATTTAGTATTTTTTGTTCTGCTTTGACAGCCATTAACATAAAAAGAATGACGTTTGTATTGAATTATGTTAATACATTAAATGAAGTCTTGTTAGAAAGCTGCTAAATATAACTGATTGATACACATGTTGAACAAAGTGTATCACAGGTATTTTTAGTATTTTGGAATTCATTAATGTATCTTAAATTTGTAGTATGCAATTATTACAAATTGCCAACTAGCATGAAGTAGACTGCAGTGACGGGAGAAAAGAAGTTGCTGTCCAAGGTACTGCATTTAAATGTGAGTTTACTAATTATAATTTATTAAATGCTAATTGTCCTTAGCTACCAAGCTTGCCTTGTTGAAATTCTCTACATGATACTGCAGCATCAGTGCTATGCTGTTACTTTCCAGGGCCTCTTCTGCTGCATTCCAGTATAATCACACGTTCCAGCACCTGACAGTCCTCTGTACGTGTAATTCATTTGATGAAAAATCTGTTCTATAACTTATTACAGACTAGTCTTCAATTGTGAATAAATATATTAAAAACCTTTGAATTCTACATGGTACCTGTAAAACAGCTACACTCTAATGCAAATCCAGCTATGATACTGTTAAGGCATTCTGCAGAACAGCCACCTCATGTAATTTCATCTGCAGTATTCACCTTATATATTTCAGAAGTATATTGATTCTTGTACTAAAGCAGTAAATAGGAAATAGAATCCTGGATATAATTGCTTCCTACAAAAGTAATTAGAGTGCAAGAAAATTTAATACAAGGGTTTTGGTTGTTTCTTTTTTTTTTCCCCTTTTTTACATTTTGTCTAATAAAAGAAGAGTATTTGTACTTCAGAGGGTAAAACAAAGCAATAGCCAAGAACTGCAGTAAACCTCTCAGAGCTAATAGCTATATCCAATAATGCTTCCCAACACCACGCTCAGGCAAATGGATTTAATTCACAGCTTAATCAGTCAAATCGACAATAATCCCCATACGGTTAGAAAACATGTTTGTTAAACAAATCCAGTTTATGATTTATTCATTTGTCAAGTGTCTTAAAGCTGAGATGCCTAGAAGAGCTAGTCTGATAATTCAATCATGCTGACAGAGCTGATTTCACCTGCAATTCTCTCTGCAATTCACAGAATGGCTGACAGTTATCTGCATAGAAAACAGCACAGTAACCATTTAAATCATGCAAAAACATTTACCCAAGAAGATGTAGCAAAGATCAGGATCCAGCTTCCAGACCCCATGAAGCATGAAGCTGAGGAAGCAATCCACTAGCTTGCTCAGGCCAGCAGTCTCTCCTACACTTGACCTAGACTGCCTTACATAATGAGGAATCAGTGCTGTATCCTGTGTGGAGGAGCAAGCTGAATGTCATCACTGGCAGAAGTAGGGAGAACAGGCAGCAGGCAGGCTGGTAGTTAGCATGGAGATCACGAAGTCTGCTTTCCCCGAGTGCTCTGGGAGAAAACACAAGAACAGCTCAGAAATGCTGGTGTCATTCCTCCCCTGGAACGAATGACCGGAAGGAGTGAGGGTGTTACAAACGTAAGGCAGACTGCAAGTGCAAAAGCTGCATCTGTACTTGCTATCAAGGTAACAGAGTTCCTGTCACACTGTCTGCAGGACTACATAGCTACAGCTAATAGGAGAGCAACAGCACAGCAAAATAAGGAGAGAAAGGAGGGACACAGACTACTGCTGCATACATTTTTCTATATATTACTCATTGCGGTGAGTAAAAGAAAAGCAATGGTATAAGATAATGTACCAGGATTAATTTCCAATTGGAAGTGCTGTTCCTTTAAATAAATCTTACTGCATGCAATAAGTTAGTTTCTGGGAAAAGAACCATTTGTTATCTGTTTCAGCTGCAGTAGCAGAAGTTAAACAGATTACATTACAGAGATTTTAATATTTACAAGAAAATGGTAGTTTTTTTGGTTTTTTTTTTGTGAAGGTTTGTAGTTATTTTTGAGTTGGTGTCTTTTTTCTGTTTTGTGGGGGAGAAGCTTTGGGGTATTTCCTAGTTCATTATTGTTTGAAACTTATCAGCACTTCTCTGCAGTGGCACAAGAAAAATATATCCAGGCTTATCCAGCAGACAAAACTTACACCACCTTGTTGTTTAGAAAAAGCAGTTTTATTTTAATTAAAATCACTGCCTATAACTTGTATTCCATGTTTATTTTATCTGAATACTTTAATTGGAGGTAAAGAACCTTAAATACTGATAATGTGTAAAAAAAAATGTTCTTCAATGAATATTTTGAATAGTATAGTTTGTCCTTGTAAAAGAAAGATTTTTTTTTTACTAGGATTGTACAACTTAAGTTTTTAGTTATATTTGAGACAGTGTTATTCATTGAGATCAAAAGTAATTTCAATTGGATGCATATTTCTAATGTCAGTATATTGTTGACAATAAATATACTAATTGAGAAATAAATGAAAGTACAATATACTTAATGTTCTATCTTATGAAAGTATTTCTATGAAAAAGTATAAATGAAAGCAGATTTGAAGCTCCTTCAGTTTTAAATTAAATGTGTTTGAGATGAATTTCTGAAATAATGGACATAATTTTCAATGAACGCTTACTATGGGATTTCTTAAACAGAAGAAAGGAACTCGGCAATAACGCCCCAGCAACATCAAAGTACAGATTACTGAACTTAGCAAAAGTTGTAATGTCACAAAGCACCCATACAAAATTATTCCTGCTTCAAAATTATGAGATGTGGAAGATAGGCTCGGTTTTATAGAAGTCATCTTAAGTAAAGGGACTGTTATACTGAGTTATGCCATCAGGAGAGTAAACGCATGATTTCAACTGAAATGGCAAAATCAAGGTGAAGATGAAAGGGATAAAAATAACACAAAAATCGATTTTAATTATTTTCTTTTCTAAATAAGCATATTATTGATTTTCCAACCAATCTGATGAAGTTAAAAAAATTCAATTATATGATTTTTGGTTCACTGTGAAAGGATTTGTTCTGCTCTCTTGAGAATGGCAAAAATAAAAAAGTAAGGAAAGATCACACAATAGATCACTCATGACCCAGGACATAGCAGCTGTGCATCTCAATTGTAATTTGAAAACCAGAAAAATGCAAGATAAATATAACTTGAGAAATATTTTTAAATAATCACTTGTGTATTTGAAATAAGTAACTTTTTATCCAATCACATCAGCCTCCACAGCCATAGCATGGTTTAAATATTACCAGGAAAATCTGCATACAACAAATCAAAAATCGACTGCATTGCATAGAAAAATAAATTTTATGGAAAAAGTTACAGGTAAAAAAAATCTAATACACAGGAATTAGGCAGAAAACAACATATAAATGAGTAGACTAACTAACTTGAGAGCTAGCATTACAAAAGGCAATATTCAATTTGATATTATAGATTAGGCAAATACTTGTTAGAAAAGTTTGGTACAGATTATTCAATCTATGACATAATTACGCTGTTTTTCCAGTCTTATTTTCTACCTTCTCTATAACATATGTATATTAGCAGAATAATTACTGTCATCATATCCTCCATCACAAGCATAAGTAAAATATGAATAATAACCTGTAAACATGAAATTATTGTCATTCATAATATGCCTGCAGTCCATAATTTTGTCCAAAGAGTAAAAATTATCTCTGTAAAGAATTAGTCAAATTGCTCTGGCACTGGACCATAAAGATCCTGTTTTGTGATAATTTTTATAACCATTTTTGTTCTGGATTACCTTGGCTTTATGTTCCATCAAATCAAGAATATCATAATACAGACTGATACAACAGCTTTCATATAGGGCTGGTAGTGAGCAACTATTTCTGAGCCATCTGCACTGGTAATATAAGTAGTCGACACTAACGCTTGACAGGGGAAAGAAAATTGGTCATTTATATCATTGCTTGAATTTCATTATTCTGACACCCCAGCAGTCAAAGATTTCTGTCAAAATAAATAAAAATAGTTTAAAAGAAAAAAATAGTATAATTTTGCAAACCCTTGGAGGACAAAGATTCGAGAGAATGGACTGGATTGCCCTTCATGCAAGGACAGATGTAAACATATAAATGTTTGAGATTTAAACATGTAAGGAATACAAAACAAATCAGACTGTTTCGACATAATATGCCTTGTGCAGATACTGGCCCTGAAATTTCACAAAAGACTGGAAGTCTATGAAACACGTTTAAGAATTTTTCCTTTTTGCAAAATTTATCAGAAGTTAACAATGCTCATCACTAAATTATCCTTACTGGCTAAGTTTATTTCCACAGGGTTCTATTCCATGCAGAAATGAGGAAAGAAGTATATCACAGACATTATTTCTGCCAACAACCTTGAGTAAACAGGATGCTTTTTTTTTAGACACCTTGCTCTTAAGATGCTTTGGGTATAAATAAATCATTACTCAAGGTTTGCTCATACTAAGATAGATTCCATTTGGGATTTGATGAAACATTAAAATGTACCAGTATCATTGACTGGAGAGAATTCTACAATATCTTGAGGCGCAGGGTTTTTTTTTTTTTTTTCTTTTTCTTTTTCTCCCCAGTCTTTCCCTAAACTTGCTTTCTTTTCTCAGAACAATTACTCCCTTGTGTTTCTGAACAACCTTCACAAGTGTTTGATGCAGAAATGTGTAAACAGTTGCCCAGTTTTCAAAAATAAAACCCAATACCATTATAGTGCCCTGTATTCAGACCTGATCTCATGTACTCATATCTGTGAATTGTTTTTCTTTCCTATATGATGAGCTCATTATCCCATTCTTTTTCAAACCTTATTTTTTCCATGAGTGTTTGTTGTCAGAATAAATTTTTATTTGGCCACTCTTAGTTGATTTACTGCATTATACCTCCATTTAACTAAACTCTGTACTAAAAACTACACAATTTGTATAACCTTCAGTAGTATTTTGAAACTTAAAGGACAGTCATAAATCTCTGCTAATTTTTGAAAAGATAAATTATTTTGCTTATCTTGCTCATCTTTCTGACACAGCTGTCTCTTTTTCATTCCCTCCAGTGTGAAAGTGAATGTCCTTGTGAGTGACTGTTTGGTTTGCTGTCTTCCAAAGGAAATAAATTAACAATAGATTGATGAAAGCAGTACATAAATTGCTATGTGTTTTAACAGTACTGAATGTTTATGTTAGCCTCTTCTGGACCGTTTCAACAGTACCTAAAACAATGAGATCTCACAAAAATCTACTGCAGAAATTCCCTTTTTTCTTCATCGTTTCTAGTGAGTTATTCTCCAAGATTCAGCTGCAGAAACACTCAATTTGTTAACTGAAAGTCAGTGAGGAAAAACACTTTTCCTATTTTTTCCATGATGGGTTCAGCAAATTCTATTTTACATGGCACTTTAATGACACATAATTATTTCCTGTGTATTTACTCTTTCAATGTATTTTTACTGGAAGCTATGGTAAAGTGACCTTGAGAAAACAAGTTATTACAACTCATCCTTCAATCACTGGATGGGTGCCTATCATAACCCTGCCAGAGACCATGAACCTTGTGGGACCAGTACTTCAATTTACATCAGCTTTGAGTTTTGCAAAAATGCAAATCTTGGTGTCTAAAGGTAGAAGTAGAGTAATACAAATCTATCAGCTCTCTTGCCTCAGTCTGCAGCGAACTAAAAGCTCCCAGATATAAATGGAGTTACTTGAGAAGGAAATTGACCTTTCTCCCATAAGAAATGTAAGGAATTCTGTGATACACTCAAATAGAAATGTTAATAGAAGACTCTCCCTTTAACCACAGATCTGTGGTTTCAAAAATTCCTCAAGGATTTCTATTGTGATTTACCAGCTTCTTGGAAATAGACCGTTTCCCACCTAATTTTTCACATGCCCTTTTCCAAGACTCAGGAAGCAGGATCAAGTCATGATTTTAATCTTTTAAACATAAGTCTTCTGTGAGGACATTAACTACATGGAAGCTGCTCCCCTAACCCTAAGCTAGGTTACTTTGATACTCATAGGGAGCTACAGACATTTTTCTTCCACATCTCCCCAGTCTACCTTGTCTTACTTAGAGTCTGCTATGCAGTAAGGCCAGTCTGGAACTGGAATATTATGTTTAAGTCTGTCATTGCCAAAAGACAAGCTTAAGTATTTTCAATGGGAACATAGAAGTAAATGTTAATTCCTAGTGACTTTACTCGATTGCAGCCACTTTCATATCGCTAAATTATTTTCAGCAAAATAAAAAGGTGGAAAATACAAAAGGAGCAGTGTTTCACAAAACTAGATCTAATTGGCTAGAAAGCTTAGTCTGAGCTTCAATCCAATAGATTGAGCCTAGTTACTTTGCTAATGAAACCAAAGATTTATTTATATTGTCTGAAGTCAAGTGGAGATTAAATAGTTGGATGACAGAGTGGAAGAAATGTAGATAATGCCTTTTAAGGCAAGTGATTACCAGGTCAGAAGCACCAAGATGCCTCGCACTGGAGGAGAAGGGAAAAGCCCAAGCCTTGCAATCTCTTTAAAGCCAAGTTTGTGAGGAAGATACAGCTAGCTGGCTTATTCCCACTGGTTCTTTACAATACAGATGTATTCAAAAAATAAAAATAATCAAATCTCTAAGGGCTAATTTGTGCTACCTCAAAGGACTTAAGAGAAAAAGAGATGAACAGAATTCAACTGACTTATCTGTGTATCAGGGAAAAGTTCTTTCATGACCTCAAAAGGAAACAATTTCATTACAGTCATCATAATATAGAGCTGCCTATATAAATCATAGGAAAATATTCTTCTAAAATGAAAGGAATAGAGCAATTGCTAATCTACAAATACCAGAGTGGAAGTGAACAGCTTAAGTCTTATTTGCTTTGAACATTAATTAAAGGCCTAAAACAGGGATATATCCTTTTGTATTAAGCTATTCCAAATTTATTTACAATAAACTGCATTGTTTTACAAGGTGAGTTTATCTGCAAGGACCTGCTGGCTGTTAAGCTATATTATTTCATTTTCAGAGCTGTTGAGAAGTCCCAGCAAAATATATTCTCCAGTAGTCATATATGCTTCTTAATTTTCTCTTCAGCAAATTAGTAATTCTATCCTTAATTCTGGATAAATTTCATTGTCAGACCTTCAAAACACTTTGGTATGTCTCAATATGTTAGTAAAATTCTGAAATCTTTCTTGAGGTCTCCTCATGATATTTTGCCTTTTGTTCATCAGGGCAACACACCTCAACTGATACTATGCTCATGTTCCTGCTTGCCCTCAAAGCTCCCCTTTTTTTCACCACAGGATCACACTGGCCTTCTTTCCCAGACCATTCAATTTATGGCTGTTTTTTACTTTTAAAACTTGCATTCTTACTTAATTTGAAAATCAGCCTTTCTATTCTGCATTCTCAAGTTCCAATTATTGTAACTTTGTATTTGACTATACAGAAATGCTTAATTTTGAAACCAAACTACCCACCTTGCCCTGAAATAGTGAATTTGATAAACTCTTTCTTTTTTCATGCCATATATCAACTTTTACTGCCAATAACCTTACAGCATTTTTTATATAATTGACAAATATACAAAATACACCAAATAAAAATACTTATTCATAGGAAGTCCTTTCTATAAATAATAACGCTCATTCACATAACCTTGTTAGTAAAATTTAAAGATCTACCAGGCTGTAGTCCACCTAACATATTCTCTGACATTTCCAAATAAAGGAAGTACATTCACTTCCTTTATGCATACACTGTGTACATTCACACACACACTTTTGGACCAAACTGAAAATCCTCATGAAACACTTAGAGGCTCTCAGATATTTCTTTGTTGGTATCATTTGGGACTATCTTTAAGGAGGAAACTTTCTGGGGGCCACATCAATGTCTGTACTTATTGCCTGTTTCCACATGAGAAACAGAACAAGCGATTTAAGTGAAATGTGGCTCTTTTTTTCTTTAAGAGGACAGTAGCAGGAAAGTGCTTCTATGCTTTTAGCAAATTTTATTAAGATTTGAAATTGAAAATAAGGGGTAGCTACAGGCCAATGCATGCCATGATATGGCCATGAGATGTGACTCTTGGTATTCTGGAGTTAAGGGGTGCTCTGCTCTCCAAATTGTGTTCATACTGCTATTTTTTTAATTTTTCACATCTGATTGAATTTTCATTGAAAATAATTATTTGAACACAAGAGTTCTATTTTTGTCTTCCTTTCATAAAATCTATGCAAATACATTTATCTTAATGTGTTACAAACCTTTGAAAGCTGATGTAATTGATGTTGCCATTGTAAGCGATGGCCAATGTGTCAAAAAGATTTTTTTTTTTGTGATTTACTAACTTTTTAAATGCAACTGAATTACAATTGAGGTGGACTTCTTTGTGTTTGTTTTTGGTGCATCACAAGAGATGCAGAAGAGCATCACGAATGCCAGAAAATAACCTAAATCTTGGTGGAAAACTATTCATGAGGAGTATATAAAAGGTGGTCCTCTTTCCTAAATGGTATCACACTGAAAATCACAATAACTATTTAAGCTATTCCAGTCATGCTCTTACCTTGCTATGCATACTTCATATTCAACATGAGACTGAAGCTTTAGAATCACAATTATTTTTTTTTTTAACTAGGAAAAAACAGCCACTACAATACGTTAAGCTTGAGGAACATTTCCAAGACCCCTTAAGCATTCTCCCCAAAATATCTCTTTCCTTTTCCAACAGTCTCTCTCCTATAAATAGAAAAATTATTCACTCTGTATAAGTGGTGAATAATGGAGCTTTCTGACTCTTTTTTTTGTTTGTTTGTTTGGTTGGTTTGTTTTGTGGTGCTGAGAATTCATTGTTTACATAGGTTAGATTTTACTGTCTGCATAGACAAGGAGCTCAACACAGCTACTGCAGGCCAAGAACTATTGATTTTAACTTCTTATTGAACATAAACAAAAGGGAGCTGAGAAATATGGACATATAAAGTGTCATTCTCTCAAAGGATCTTAATCTTGTACTAATAACAAGAAAAATAATTACTAAAGATTACTTAAATCATTTCTAACCAATATACTGCAAGCAAATGGAGGGCAAATTACTTATTTTGTCAGAGAATAAAATAATAATTAAAAAATAAAAACTTTAGATTAAAACATTGTCTTGCCCATTGACATCAGCAAGTTGACAAGACTTCAGCAGTTTTCCTCCCTCCAAACCAAAAAGAACAAAAACCCAAGGCATCATCAAATAACAGACTCTTGCAAACCCTATTTTTTTCATGTGACAGGTAATCGCATCTAGAGAAGTATTTCTCTATTGCCTTTGCTTACACACTGCAGTTCAGGCTTGTGAGACCTGATTTCCCTGCAGATGCTGTAGTCTAAAAACCACAGGAACTGAGAAGCATTTCTACTACTGCATCTCTTGCTGTTTGTACCCAAATGACATGTAAATAAAACCAGTCTAAAGCACATCAAATAAGACAGAATAGATGATAAGCTGGGAATTGGAATTTGTTTATCATGAGAAAAAGAACTGATCAGAGATTGAAATTCTCTGCCTCGGTAATAAAAGCATACGCATGTGCTTCCACATAGTAGAGTCTAGAAAGTATATATGAATGCTATATTGTTCTGTCATACTAATCTCCTATTTTTCCAAATGTGTCTAGTACCATATTGCTATTCTCAAGAACATCTAAGCATTTCAGACCCCAGTAATTTGAAAATCTTAGCAAAGCAAGTTTCTGAAGATCTCAGTCTATCATTAGTTATTGTCTCAATGAACAAATACAAAATAATTTGTTGACAGAACATCCTTCTCAAAGTTATTTTCTCTAACCATTCTGATATATAAATGTCAGTGAAATTTGAAAAAACATTCTTGTTTGTTGGAACTAAGCCTGGGCCTAATTTTACATATTGTCACTCACTAAAGATTTTTTTTTCCAGCACTCTTCAGTTTTTTATTGCTTTCCAGTGATCTGTCTAAATGGTTACAACTAAAGTAAGGTTCATTCTCCTCACTCTCCATTTATGGTGCCCAAGTATTATCCAGAATGCTTAATTTTAGAACTCATTATACAATCAAGAGCTTCAAAAATGAAAAATACTTTCAATTATCTATTTTTGAGTCATTACACTGAAGCTGTCTTTAGTATTTAGTATCTAAGCTTTGCTTAAATTTTGTAATAAATATCTGAAGTATTGATCCTAGACCTGTCATTTCCTTCTGTAGACTATTCTAATACACTTTCAGAGTTCAGTTGGCCTTTTTCATCAGTTGATCAACTCCCATTAGCCAAATGTACTGTGCAGTAAAGCTGTACTTGTATTAGCATGGTATTCCTCTTGGCCTATTCTTTAAAACAAATCTTAGTTTCCCTTTTGATGACACGTATTATGTATATGCTGATATTCATGATGTTTTTAGATCATTTAGAATAGTTTACTGATAAACAGACTTGAATGCCTCTTTGTAGGTGTTCTGATTTTTCTGGACAGGGTTGTAATGTTAACGAGGAGATAATGTTAATAGTAATATCCTGAACAGAAAAGTGATATCATAGCAAGCTGAATGGTTACATCTGAATTTACTGAATTGTGTTTAATCATCTCCAATTGAGACTGACATCTATAGATCTTCCATCTGGGAATTCAATGAGTGGATAATAAGAACTAGGCAGCTACGGTTCAACAGAATGAATCAGGTACCAACAGAGAAAGGAACAATCTACACGGAATATCTGTTTGGCTAAAGTTTATTATCTCAAGATGTCCTAAGTACCTATATATTAAATGGGAAGCTGAACAACTCCAAACGTTTACTCACCCTTTTAGAAGACAGCCTCCCTCTTTTTTTTGCAGTCAAGTACTCCTGCAGCCCTAACCAGTTCCAAGCACAGGTTCAATGGGTTAACTTTGGTGAGACACCTGCAGTCAGCAGAGCGAGGAGTCTACCTGATCTGTTCTGACCTGGTACCTTAACAGTCTTCGGTCAAACTGACTGTTTCCAAAATCCTTTTTTTCACCGTTATAATCCTCTGTCCAATCAACTCATTCATAGACCAGCCTAATGCAAGTAAAACACAGTATTCAAAAACTATTAAAGAGATGCTTTATGCTTATCATGATCAGATCACATTTTTTCCTTCAACCTCTCCTCGGTTACTGAATGTTTTTACAGTATTTTTCTTTATTTCTCTCCATACTTTAGGTCACTATTTTCCTACCTCTTTGTTTTTTCTTTTTTTCCCCCTCTTTCAATTTTCTTCTTTATTTTTAGATACAAAATTCTCCCTTATCCAAACAAATATTAACATTTAGCACTTTGCTACTAGTTACAAACCCTTACAAATACTGATGACTACACTTGGGACTCTGACATGAATTGGATTGAGCAAATAAAACTGTTGCAATAAAATATCCAATGTGCCATGTAATAGAGAGGTAAAGGCATAGAAATAAAATCATATGCATTCTAATTAAAAAAAAACAAACAGGGTAATATATATACTCCCTTTTTTGAAGCAAATGCCACCTTTGCTTAATCTATTATTTCCCCTTTTTTATTCCTAAGAAAATCATAAAAATTTCTTCTTAATTATTGAGGAAGGAACACAGACTAGCCTGAGATTTTTTCTTAGTAGTATCATTCTTGTAATATCACGCCTCCCCTGCTGTTCAGTATGCAACATCTCTGACTTGTCTTCCCACCTAGAGTTTCTCTCTTTCTCTTCTTGAGCAGTTTAACATGCAATTTGATAGCTTTCAAAAACGGTTTGAAACCTTGAATAAGAAATGAGAGTAGTTGGGACCAATTGTTCAGAACAGTGAAATCTGTCACACTGCATATAGCCAACTACATGCTGACAGTTCTTTTCACTCTGAACCGGTAATATGAAAATCAGTAAAGAAATGTTATGTAACCTGTCTTGAGGCCCATATCACCACAGTTCTAGATAATTTGAAAAAGCACAAAGAAAACTGTATTTGTTGTACAGAAATGTACAGAACATTGTTGTACTGTATTTGTTGTACATTTGTTCATCTTCTAAAGCAAATTCCTCAGGACAAAGATTGTACCTTTTCACATTATTTGCTATTGTGATAGCAAGTGTGCTGCAAGCACTTAGCAACTAATAATAAATAGGAAGAAAATTCAAAGCTTTTGAGAGGTGCCATACTGACATCTCTGGATAATTTTCCTGCCTATTTATACAGAGAACAGACAGAGCAGCAATACAGGATTTTTTACACTGCTCTCAAAATGACTAATACATTTCCCATACAGTGTTGTACAAGCATCATAGGTAACTACTCACAATCACTATAGCCCTAGAGACCTAGACTGCTGTTTTCATATTGCATAGCAAAAGTGGGGCTTATATCTTATTATCAATCACTAGATTTAAGTAACTTCCTTTACCTATTTTACACTGCAATGAATCTCCTCAAATAAATACATTTTCTAGTGGATAATTTTGATGGTTAATAACAACAACAATAAATCTGCTTGTTATTAAAAGCAGAGGAACTACTTTTTAACAGACCTCTGTTTATATACTGTAGTAAGTTTTTATTAGCATGAGAGTTAAAAGTATATTATTTCCATTTTATCTACTTATTTTTTTAGTTAGAAAATCTTGTTAATTTTCTAAAATGCTGAGAAACATCATTATACTATACCTGGTTTCTTACCATTTCTACCATTCTTAGGTAACATCTAATTATTCCCTATGAATTTCCCATTAAAAATACTCGTGCAAAAAACTTTTTAAAGATATACCAAACAAATTGCAACTTCAATTAGTGTTGTACTTACCAGTAATTCTTTGGGTGTCAGAGACAGAAGAAACTTCTCCACACTGCATAAAAAACCGCCAAAAACAAATTTCATCTGATACGTTTTCCCTATGCCTATCTCATTTAACAGAACAGATTTTCCTTTGCATCAATTGCTTTGCAATTAGTACCAAATCTCAGTGTCCAAGGAATGGAAAAAAAAATGAGAGCAATAGGGCATCCATCTGATTTTGCATTGAAAACAGCGAAGGGCTGGTATTGGGGCAATGTTAATACCATAAATCTAATGATCTCCTGCAGACCTACTCCCACACGTACTTGTATTCTGAGTGCTCTGGGCTAAAGCACAGTGCCTGCTACCCCTCGACAGCTGTCCCATCCGAAGAACAGGCCCTTTTCTCACCACAGAAGTCTTTGGTTGTTAGCCTCCCTGAACATCAGTGGCTCCTTCACCATTCAGTAGATAGAGATGAACTCCTCTACAGTTAACTTGCTATACTGGTTATTAGTTATCAATAAAATACGGCTTTTTTGCTACCATTTTGGGTTATTCCTCAAGCTACAGTGCAATAGCATTTCATGTGATGGTACTTTTAATCAGTATTTCAATTTTGCCCTAAAAATAATCAACTTCAAAAATGCAACTTAAAAGCATTTTAAAGCATGTCAAAGATCGAACTCAAAATAATAAATTGACAGTTTTCTGTTTCTACTGCACTCCTCCTCATTCCTAAAAATAGTCACGGTGAACAAAATTAATCTTTTTTTTTTTTTAAAGCTGAAGTTCATTATCAGATCAGTTTATACTCTGCACTTAGAACATGTCCCACAGAAGTCAGTATCATTATCTGCTTCTACACAGTCAGTAGCAGGTTTTTCATTATTGATCACAATAACACAGACACTTTCCTGAATCTGAATAGCCAGACATCTTGTTAGCCAGTTCATGACTCTGGAGTTCATATTTCTCACTTATTCACACTAGCCATTAAAAGATCGGGAGTTGACTGATTTTCTCAATATTCGTTTAAAGGGCACTGGAAAATCTCTGTTTCTGGGAGCCTGAACTGCAAAAGGCTGCTCTCCAAACTATACCTGCAAACTACTGCAGCACAGGCTGGCTGCTTGCTTCAGAAATTTAACCTCCTGCTTGGAAAGCATGCTGCAGAATTAAATGACTCTCACACCATTTTATCCCTAAAAGCCTTGATACATTTTCTGGGCGTACCAATGAAAAAAAGTTAGTTTTTTCTATTTTATTAGCATTTCTGAAGAGACAGCCTTTAGTCTAATTCGTTGCCACACTCAGGAATCTGGGCAGAGAGCCCAAAGATGTGGGAAGATGATTCTACTAATTTGTAGGGGAGTACTAGTTTGATTAAATCCTTTAAAGCTAAGAAAACAAACAAACAAACAATTATTCTCTTATCATTTTAAGAGGCACTATATAATTAATAGATACATCTTTGAATCATGTTCATCAATTATTTTCAGATGCATAAGATATAAATAGCTGAAACAATGATTTATGCATGTGCACTGTCAAAAGGTTTATTCCACTAAAAGCTGAATTTCTTAAATTTAGTGAGTGAGGGGGATCTTGAAGGAGAAGGAATTTTTGCCTTACTACTATTTGTGTTACTTTACTAGTCAGATTTAGACTGAAGTGGACACTATATAGATCTGCTTACAGACTTCCATATCAGTTCTTCAACTAAAGGGAAAAAACCTAAATGGCTCCCCATCAGACAGTGAAGGAAAAAATTAAAACATATTTCTGTCACACTGACTTAAAAACTCACCACCAAGGGACCCTTGCATTCAGCTTAGGTACATTCTACTTCCTAATGTTACAACTCAGCTTGGAGACAGCAAAAAACATTAAAAATCCATTAAAGGTGGGGCAGTGAGACGCTAAAAATAAACTAGAATAACCCCACTGGGACACTACATCTTAGTGATATTGTATATCCTGGTAGACATTAAGAAGTGATTAAACAAATATAACTCTCAAATTTTTATTAAAATACCTTAAGAAAATTAGGGGGGGAATTAAAAAAAAACACAAAAAACAAAAAAACCTTCATCATGATAAACATGTATACTTCCTACTTTGTAAATAAATAAATAAGAATTATCCTAAAATCATCTCTGGAATTCAAATAATTTAGCTTTGATTAAATAAAAGCTTTTAATAAAATCTCTTCTAATCCGTGAAAAATGTGACTATAGCAAACATACTTATGCTTGATGTGCTCTGAATCATGTAAATTTGAAGACGAACTCATATTAATTCCCTGATTCTGTGCAGTCTGGACTAATCTTTTTTTTTTTTTTTTTTATGTATGCCCAAAATGCACTAATTAATACCTAATGCTTTTTTTTAATAATAATAATTTAAAAAAGACAAAAAAATGAACTGAAAAACGGTATAAATAATATGCTAAGATACAACCTATTGATGAAAGTAATCCTGAATATTAATTCACTGAATGGATGACACATTACATCATTCTGGGTCTGGTATAACTACCATAAACCAAAGGTATTACATCAGTTATCTATGGTAGTTGTTCCCAGATATTTTGAAACCGAACCTCAATGATTATGAGCCTCAGTTAGTTAAGGACTTCCTTGTAGCCATACTACTTCCTAGTTATATGAGGCAAGACTGGGTAGGGATAGGTAATTTCCAAGAGGGGCTATTAAGCATCCAGGTTTAAAAAACTTCACTCAAAAGTCGACAGGCAACATAGCTTTTATTTCTCTTATGACTAGGCAAATGATTAGTTTATAAATCTGCAGCTACACATGCACTAATTCACTTTGAAAGTGGCAATTATAAGGATTACTGTGATTAAGACTCTGAAAGAGCAAAAAAGCATTTTTCTCACTGGGCAAAACTTTGAAGAACAATTCTTCAGATAGTTTGCATCATGCATGTGAGGCTATAAAATGAGCTGCATCAGAATGCATGCAAAATGCAGTTATGTAAGCTGAAGTTGCTTGAGTATATTTTAATTATTGTGATTGAATTTAGAGGAGAACAGAAGAACAATTGTGAGGTACTTATATTTACTGCTGATGTAGTGTATGATAACATTGTAAAGACAATGGAGTCTTTAAAATAACCTTAACGTAGCAGAAAGTTAAATAATAAACTGGAACTTGAAATATTAAGTGTACACAGACAAGTTGTTCATTATTCAGAACACACAAAAATTCTAACACAATGGTGCTAAGTTTCTGTAAATTTTGAATTTCTTCTTGCTATTATTTTTTTTTCTCTTCTTTTCTTTTTATTAAAACTCTTCCACCTTAGTTTATTAAGAAATTATGGTAGAGAAATAATTCAGTAAAATATACCACCACACTATATAATCTACTGTTTGGACTACAAGTCAGCAAGCATTTCCATAGAGGGAAAAATAGCATGGGGCTGAATTAACAGTATGCAGCATGCTCCTGGGAATTGTGAAATCGTCAGAGAATGTTAAGACAGGTTTGTTGCTGGTACCTAACTTCTAGCTCCTGAAAAGTTCTGGACTCATTGGTATGAAGCAGCAGCTCCCATTTAACTGGTGGCTGAGTACTACCTCAAATAAATGCGTACAAAATATATTAATTTCAAAAGAAATTGTATTTTCAGAATTTTTATGAATATCAGTCTCTGTTATGGAAGAAGTTTTATTTTGGGAAAATGACTTTTTTATACAATAAAACTACAAAGGGAATTTTCATTCATATTACAAAAGTGAAAAGATACCCATTTTAATTAACAATTTTTTATTTTTAAGAACTGACTATGTGAATAGAGCACTGTAAAACAAACAAACACAGAACTTGGAGTTTGCCCTAGACTGGCATTTCCATTATTATATAGGGCATCATAAGCTCTGATTCATGATTTTTAATTCTCTTTACATGGATACTTCGCTTATGACTTTATCATATTCTTTATTTTCTAGCAGGGAAGAAAATCATTAGGTTTTTAACTTCAGGAATCACCAGGAGATATCCAAAGCTATAGCTTCACAAATACCAGATTATTAAAAAAAACAATACCGCCTGCTGTTGCACACCACCCTTCTGCCTGTCACAAGCATTTGTATAACTAGATAGTGAACTGAATTGGAAACATGCTTAGGTAAAATATAAACTACCTTTGTTCTCACTGAGTTTTCAGCTCTCCAGGTTAGTCTTTTGCGTCACACCACAAAAGTTGTCCTAAACTAGGAAAAAAGGAAAGGCAAGGCTTCTTTCACTTCATACCACCAGCTCATGACAGTTAAATATGTTTGTGAAACTACAGCCTAATTTAGGCCTTCTACTCGACAATTAGTAAGGATGAGACACTTCCAGAGATCTCAGCTGTCAGAAGTGCTACTGAAACAAAAACACAGTGAGTCACCAGCACCAGATCTTACCAAACAGTTCTCAAGATTATGAAGGAAAAAAGGAAGTCAATTCCTCTCCTAAGAGCTACTACTCAAGTAGTTCTCAAGAACTACTACTAAGATTAGGGAAGAGTGATATGGAAGGTTAAGGGAAATATACTGTTATCTGTAACAGTAATAATCAATCATGACTATTGACTGTAATAGATCTAGATTATTTTAAGAGAATTTGTAGTAATACCTTAATACTTACAGAAACTAATCAAATGCATCCAGAAACACTTGAATATGTGTGTTGTATAAAATACAGAGAGCTGTGCAATTACTCAATAGCCTTACCCTACAGAATCCTTTTACCAAAGTCATTTTTATGTTTAGAGTAGCCTTTAGTTTATTGCATATTTTTTCTTAATGTTAGTGTGTTGCCTATTGTGCTTGTCATAAAACAGCCTGACCAGTAGCCACTCATCTCTAAAGAAAAGGTTTCAAGACCAAAATCTCAGTAGTGCATATATTTAGTGATCAGCAAAATTTTAGAAAAGGTATTTGGAACCACGAGAGGACTTATCTTTAAGTGTTAGAGAAGTTAACAGCTGAAGCTATGCTGAAATTTAACTACTCTAGAAACTGTTAACAAAATGTCAAACCTAAAGAAACTATCATAGGGTTATGAATAAACCAGATACTTTTCAAAAGTCCTTATCACTTTTTTTCAGATTAGACTCATTTTAAAAGGATATAGCTTCAATTGGAATATATATATATATAAAATTAGCACAAGTAGCAAAATAAGTTGATCAATGATCTTTAAGAACAAACTTTTATCTTCTGCTTACAGGTAAGCAGGACACATTTAGGTATTGTTTTTGTCATGCTTCAAAGTTGGTTTAAATCACTTCTAGAGTGTCTTCTATCTCTTCAGGGGAGGACTGACTGCTGTGTATCTGCTATTTGACTTATACATACAAATACAGAGTTTTAAGTGGAATATGATATTCCTTGGAGTTATCAGTTATCTAATTAATTCTAAAAAATTATAAATTGTCTCTTATTTCTTTACTGTCTTCTTTTCTTAACATCTAGTCTAATGGCAGCTGAAATCTATTTGTTAATGAGGTTACCTACCATCATTTGCTGGTGCTGTCACATGTGAAATAACTGCTACAGCTGATCCAATTACTCTTCAGCTCCACTGTTTGAACCATCTGCTGCAATAAACTGATTTTGAGTCTTCCTGCTCAAAAGGTATTCCCTCTCATTTCCAGACTAGGAAAAAAGCAGGAAGAAGGAAAAGAGATGGAGATGATATCATACTTAACAGAGCTGACTAAGAAAGGAAAATAACCTGTGTTTAGAGGAACAGGTATAAGCTCCAAAACATGGCATTGAAGATGAATATATTGACCCTTTCTTTTCAAAACAATGATACATTTTTTGAAACTTTAAATATTTTCAGCTGTTAGACATAAAGCTCAAGTGTTCAGTAATTCTTTATGCCTGTAAGGTAGTACCACCACTGTAGAAGATAGATAAATTATTTCATTTAATTTGATTGTTTTAATTGTTTCATTTGATTACAGTTGGTCTTCACATATATATATATATATGTATATACATTCCTACAGAACTTGCTATCCTAAATCCAAGACTTAGGAAATAACAAGGAATTTAGGCATCTGAAATACAGTTTGAAATACATCATGCTACAATATTGCTTGCTGCAGTATTACTAATTCCAGCTTTCTTCAAAAACAAAATATTCCTTGAATGTTTGAACAAAAATTGCTATACCTTGCTCAAACAAAGGTACACATCTTACTAAGTTAAATACACGATCATAATCAAATGTGCATTTCAAATGCATCTTCTACACAAACAGAAACATTACAGCAGTAGCCTAAGAGAAAATTTATATTGAGAATGACGATTACGTTTTTGCAGAGGACCTTGATGACTATTTTTATTATTGCTTGTCTGTGTTAAAACATTTGTTGTATGGCTCATGTCCTTGCCTTTAGACATAAGGCTTTCTACTGAACTAGAATTTTCTGAATTCCGAACTTTTAAGCTTTGTTTAAATGAGTAGACCCAAGCCTCATGATAATTGTTAATACTTGCTTGTGCTCAAGCGTCTCAGTTTTGCCTGGGCTTTAACTAGCTGGCTGTCCTCTGAAATCTATTCTCTGACTATTTTGAAATAAGGGAGAAAAATAGGAAGCCAGCAGATGGTATTCTAACATTTTTCAAGTTTTTTTTCTTGTTTGTTTGTTTTTTGTTGTTGGTGTTGTTTTTTTTTAATGTGCCTTTCTCGTGGATTATCAGAAATGCACAGGCATGAGGTCCTTTAAAATATCTCAATATATGCTAATTTTGAGCTCTAGCTCAATAAGAACTTCAACTTGGCTTCCCCAGACTTCGGGAGAATCTTCTTTGATCATTCATTTCCTAATAGATGTGACATCCTTGTCGATAATAAAAGATAAAATCCAGTAAACTCATCAAGGCAGGGAACCAGGCAGCCTACTTAATCCAGTACTGAATTCACATGACGACAACATAGGTACTGACTTAGACTTGACAATCAGGGAGAGCAGTGTCAGAATCAACACTTGGGGAAAGCTGACATATATAGTAATAAACAAAAATTATAAAAACAAATATTAGCAAAATTATCAATAGTACACCCAGAAGGATTAAAGAGCTCCTTCTTGTATGTGGCACATAATTTTAACCTCTAAATAAAGTACTGGTAAGATTTTGAAAAAAATGATTGTTGTTTTGTGATTTAAATGTAAATATTAAAAAAGTTACATTACAACTTCATCCTTATTTTGGTCAGAAGTAGTTCTAAAATATGCTATAGAAATATGGGTCTTGTACTTCTGTAAGTAACTACGTTATTTCTGTTTCTATACTGTCAGAGAATTGACAAATCAATAACATACACTTTAAACAAGCTATTAAATATGCTACACTAAATGTAGTAACTTATGAGGTTTAATGACTTAGTCTTGCAAAATTCCACATTTTAGATTAAAGGACAGAAACCCTTAATATAAGAAAAATTATACAGCCTCTCTTGTATTTATATCAGTATCAGTAATCAGAATACATTAAGTTCTCCTAGCATCAGTATTGAGCATAGCGTTTTTACTTTTATTTTCTATTAGTTACTGTCTGATTAAGCATAGCATTATTGTTAATTAACCTTAGTTATCTTCTCTAACAATGATATGCAAATCTAACCATGGTAATCCAGGTGGAGGCTAATTTAGCCTTGTCTAATTACAAGTGGACTTCATAGAATTTAAAAGGGCTTATTGATATTATTTTCACCCAGAAAGATTCCCTAAATATTATCATATTCTATTTCAATAAAATTATGCAATTTCCAATATATAACTTCTCCAACATTCTAATTGTTGGCTTCCAAGAACTCAAACATAAAGAAAAAAAAGAATATTCTATACTTCTCACACAAAATGCTAAGTGAGAGATGGTGACATTGTTAACCATAGATGCAAAAAAAAAAAAAAAAAAAAAAAAAACAGAAAAGGCTTTTTCAGATTACCTTTGTTTAAATTAGGGAGGCATTTGTATCCGTTAGTGGATAATGCAGTCCTTCCTATCCATTCCTTCACATACATGGCTTCTTTCAAATCCCGTGAACTCCAAGGGAGTAAAGTATAATGTTATTACATATATAACATTTCAGAGGATACGCATCTAATGAGATCCTCTTAAACTCACTTTTAAAAGTTTCCTCCTTACATGATATACCTAGAGATTATATATTTGAATAATCTTAGGTGAAATAATAATGCTAATTCTGTTACCTTTTCTATATTTTACTTCCAAGCTGAACAGTAATGGCTGATGTTATCCTGTTTGGTAAAGCCAACTTGAAAAAAAAATTAACATTCTTCCTCTTAATTTTACTTTTGAAGGCATGTCTTGTATTCTTCCCTACACAATGCAACAAGGAAGTGACTCATCTGTGTAAGGTAAAGACTCAGAGTCATTTTATTTACACTCCAGAGGCACAGGAGGAAAAGTAGGAACACTGCACTTTTAGGAGATCCAGAAATGAAAAACTAAGCCAGTAGCAGCTTAATTTTAATTCCACTGAAAGCAGCTGTACAATAATAAAAAATATTTGAAATGGATACATTGAGAAACTAGATTCCATTTTAGGTATGATTAAATATATTTGGCTACTGGCGCAGACTTAGCATAACATGGAGATGGGACAGGAAAACCAAAGGTGAAGAACAAGTATGTACCAAATAACACTGACAACCTGGGGAGGTATGCTCTGGCTTTTTTGTCCATGAGAAAATTTGGGAAATTTTTACTCATTAAAGTGTTTCAAGTTCTATATACGATAATGAATTTGAATTAAAAGAGTACACATACATTCACACTTTGAATGTTGACAGAGATACAAACTAGTTTTTTAACTCCAGGTTTTAGTCTGCAGCTTCCTTTCTTGACCCTAGTACTGAGACAACCTTTTTCAATCACTGCTGCATAACTTTTGCAATGCCATATTCTTTGGTATTTTCTTCTAATTACAGAGTGCTTTGACTTCCAATTAATTTTGCAAAAGATTTTACATTAATAACTTCTCAGAACCATCTACACTGTAATTTATTTTACTGTAATCAGTTCTTTTTCATACCTTTTGAAATTTCCTATACATGAAGCTGTCCTCATATGAGGTAAAATTCAAATTTGAAATGAAGGCTTTATTCCTAAAACACAAGTAGAAAAACCATGTTAATATTTTATTGTTTTCTCCACATCTGATGTTGCTTACTGTCCTTTCAACAGGAACATTCCCATTTCATTGCTCTTTTTATTTTCCAAACAAACATACGAATAATCTAAAACACTGCTGCACCATGTCAGGGAAAGAATAATAAAAAAAGAGCTATAGAAGTAATGTTCACAATGCTTTTGAACACCACTCCCCTAATTGTTTTAATTCTTGACAATATATGCAGCTCCCAACAGAGGATGTCAGGGACCTGCATTTATTTCCTCACCTACCCATCGCCACAAAAGACACATTCAGTTTTCAACCATACACAGTTAAAATCTCTATACACATATATAAATAGTATTGGAGGAATGCTGCACGAACCCCTGAGTGTCACATGTGACAGCCATCAAGATGAAGATAACAAAGATTCATAATGCCTGTCATTAGAGGAAAGTATTTTTCTAGCTTTTTTGCCTGGTAACCCAGACATTATCATCACTGGCACAGTTTAGTTCGCCACAATCAGTGGATGAAGATGCAGTATTTACTAAACTGCTTTACAGATAGATATTAATGCAAGTATTGCTGCAGAGTATGGGCATAAAGCTACTTCAGTAATTGGAAAGTACCACGTGACGGGGGGTTGCTATGGTATCTGCAAGCGTGACACTTTTATAAAGCAATACTATGAAGACGTATACAATTCCTTGACCATTTATGAACTTGCACGTTACAGATCCTACTTTAAAGAAAAAGCTTATTACATTGTTTCAGATATGTATGTCCTGAGAAAGTGTTTTTTTCTTAATTAGCTGTCACGTTTCACAAAGATTAACATCAAGATTATTGTTAAAAAGAACAAAACGTGCTTTTAAGACAACAGAAAATACAAGTGCACAATGTATCTGACACTACTGTTTTTCAGTGTTCTAAATTGTTGAAGTGTCATTCCTTATTTTCATCAATTGTTATTCTTGCAGCAGAGCTCATGTGTGCTTCAGCATGCAGTCTGCCCTCTCCAGAGGGATGAGAATGTGCCGCAGTGTACTTTGCTTGTGTTACACTGCAGTATGATTTTTTCAGGCAAGCACTAAGATATATGTATTTCTCCGTGCTCCCGATGATCAGCAAGGTAAAGAAAATATGCGAAGTAACAGAGGCTGCATGCTGGATCATACAGACAAAACCTAGATGTGTTCAGAGAAAAGAGTTGCTCCATCCTCCATTGAAAAACACATTGCTAATGCAGGGGTTTGTGAGCCACTATGCATTCTCACACTGCAGGTATTTCAGGACGTTTCTCCTGCTTAAAAGGCAGATAAGGTTTTCTGAGTATGTACTACAAAATGAGTACTTTAAGAATTTTCCAGACTCACAGAACACCAAAGCATTATTAATAACATCTTGTTATTTCATGATTGTTAGACATGCAGATGAGATATATACTTGAATATTTGACTCTATTAGAAGGTTGGAGGTGGTTTATGTGTGCACAGTGGAACGGAACATTTCCTATTAATAAAGGTAAAGCGATCTGTGTAATTCTCCAGTGCCTTTCTAATAGACACCCTCAGGTTGTATTTCAGTAAGCTTAGATAAGTGTGGCAGTTCTTATTACCTCTAGATAGAAGGCCACATACTGTTTAACAGAACCTACATGCAAAAACAGCTGGCCCACTCGCAGATGTATTACCAAGTAAGACCACGTTTACAAAAGCAGATGAATTATCATGTTCACTAGAACAAAGGAAATGTAAAATCCATGAACTGTTTGAGAAGCTAGAAGCTATTCACTGCTTCAGTGACTGCAACACCTCTTTCTGTGGCAAAAGAGGCCATCAGCACAGTGATCATCTGGCAGGTGCTTGTGCCCTCTGCTGGATGTAGCCAGATTTAAATATTATGTATATATAATTAGTATTTATAATTATATTATATACACATATATATTACACTATATATGTTTTAGTTATATTATATTTAATGTAATTATAAATGTAATGCATCTAACAGATAAAGGAGAGATGGAATTTAATTGAGGTTAATGCATTTTTTGTACTCGGGAATATACATTTCTGCTTAAAAAGAACAAAAATATCCTTCCAAAATGATTTCAGACCTCTAAAAATAAGAGAAAGAGCAATATCTTATCCTCTCCACCTGCCATCTTTCTCTTTTACATTTGTACAATGTAGGTAATTTTTGCATGCTGGATGCATTAGTGCTGTCCTTAGATGTGAAACAAGGTCTTACTACAGAGTAAGGCAAAGATTTTTAAGAACAAGATTTGCCTCCTTTTCGTGTACTTAAATTTATATAACACTTATAATAAAGATGTATATAAAATAACATATATACAATTATATATGTACATATATAAGTTGTTATTGATGGCACCTTCATTCCAAAAAAATATCTTGGATTAAAAACATATAAAAGTCCTGGGTGAGTAAGAAAGAGTAAGGGTGCTTATCTAATTCCTCTTTCATTCTCTTTGATCTACCAGGAATTGTAATAAAGTGCAATACTCTCCTGCTCTTGGAGTTTTGTTTTACACAGTGATACATGGCTAACTCATTTTGAAACATCTGTTGATTATCAACATTTAAAATGCAAATGTATTTTATACCTGCAGGTTAAGGAGAAAACTGCATGTCAACTGTGTCTTCCATATTGGCAAATCATTTCCAGGTATACTGGAATAATCTCAAAGAAATGAAAAAGAATACAAATTTATTCAAGTAAATACTTAATACATTATATATATATTTATGACATCTGGAAATACAGTACTCTTTGCAAAGGAATAAAAGGTTTAGAACACAACAGAAGTATGAATAACTTCAGTTTGATTCTCATTTTAATTCAGAAAATGTTAACATTAATTGTAAATTTCTAAGGTAAAATGGTTTTAAAATGACCTCGTACACTTCTGCACACTACTGAATTGGTAGGAAATTTTTTGCATAACTATTTCATTTTTATTCCACTTTTTTTTTTTTTTTAACTACCAACCTATCTAGCACTGACTTTAAACATTTTTATTCTTTGAACAGCAATTCAACAGTACAAACAAGAATTTTTACAGAGCATTTACATTACTGCCTTGTATAAGCATTGTTAGTAAACAGAATGCTAGTACAACAACTATTCTGTATTAAAACAAACAAACCAACCAACAGGCCAAAAATAATAATAATAATAATAATAATAATAATAATAATAATAATAATAATAATAATAATAATAATAAAATCAAGTTAGATATAATTACAAAAACATCCAGATTGACCTTGAAAACATCACTGTTGAGGACTATTTATTTACTTATTTATTCATGGCTTCTTCTAGCCCAAGTCTACAACAGGTCTTCTTCACAACATGTGAAAAAGAAAACTGCATTAATTACCCCCACACACATCCTCTTGCCCCACATCCTGCTGCCTGTTTGTAACCTCCTGCCAGGGACAGTGCCTGTTAGGCACTGTAATTGCACTGGGTGCCTGAAGCCACCTCTAACAGGTCCTTTTGCATTCTTTTGGTAAGCACTGGGTTTTTGGAGTTGGATTTGGATTAGAGGGACTGTTATTACCTTCTGGGGTTCCTCCTATGGCAGATCTCTGAGCTCTCACCTCTGGGTAAATATCATCTGATGGATCCACTGCTCAGCAGTACCTCTGAGACATCCAAAATTTGGACTTGGCTGCCAGAGGTTATTACTGGAGCTCTTCCTAGAAAACTCGTAAAAACCTGACAATACTCACATAGTTGCAATGGATTTCCTGATTTAAAAAACAAACAAACAAAAGCAAAGAAACAAACAAACAACAAACAAAACAAAATAGTGTCCTTTCTGTTCAGGACAGTTTAGACATTTCTGTTTACCTACACAGTGACAAACTGATACTGATACAAGTCATAAAGTAACACGTAATATAGATGTTTAGAAAATATTGCTTCAGTGCTTAAGTGGTTTACCCTCAACTTCAACAACTACTTGTTGAATGTATTAGTTTCCTACAATAAAAACACAAAGACTAAAACAAATACATAAAAAGGTTATCTTTATTCTTCTGGGTTGTTAGCAACGTAGTTATTTTTCATAAAACATTATCCTGCATGCAATTTACCAGTACAGAAACCAGTTTCTGTAAAAGCAGAAGCCCATCTATATTTTGTAAGCCCATCTACTCTTTAAGGACTGCAAGGTCTTCCACTGCCCATGACCCAAGTTCACTACTCATTCTCATAAAGAAAGACTTTTAATAGCAAATTATATTTAAGGCACTACTACTGCAGGATGAATCCACAAGGACAAGCAGGCAGTAAGAATAACATGGCAGAAAAACAAAGTTTCTATGAAAAAAATTAACCTCAAAATTGATAGATAGGAATATGATTTTAAAAGAAAACTTTCATCCATCTTGTGTCACGTACAAGGAACTATCTCCTGATCAGAAAAAGACCTATGCTGTTCATTTCTTTTAAAAGTACTACTTATTAAATCTGTTTTCATATGATTAGCAAAAAACTGCAACTACCAATTCACAATGTATCTTAGGTTCCCCTCACAAAAAAACAAACCAAAACTGTTACAGATAAAAAGTAATATAAATGATTAACATAAAGGAATTTGTACTATCTTCTAATATGTATAAAATATTGTAAAAGGAATTAGTTTGCAAAATAGCATGAATAGATCAATATATATATATTTTATTGCCTCACATTTTAAGCAAGTTAAGCAGTATATTAATCTTGTATAGTCTATTTACTTATGGCATATTATTAATAAACTCAAAATAAAATCTATAATAGGAGCAAACTATTGCTTACTGTTCTGAGGAATGATGGTCTTGCTGAATAGTTTTTTCCTCTCTAACACTCACATGTCTTTCCATCTTAGACTTTAATAGCTGTAGAATAATAGCGGCAAGCATGCATCAGTTAAAGCTTCCCAATTATTTGGAGTATTACAGAATATATCATACGTTCTACTGAAATATTAAAAGCTACACTTATGAGGGTACATATTTAATGCAATAAATGTAGTATTTAGGTCAGTTTCTCTCTGTTCAAATAGGTACCGCTGTGTAAAATGACTGACTAAGTATCAGAGAACATTTTACCTACATAGGTACTATAAGCCATGATGTGAAAAAGTTATCTAAACCACAGTACAGAACAAAGCTGATTCAAATATATCATTTGGACATCTCCATCTTCTATGGAAGACTGCATTTCATAAATTGGAAACCTGACTAAAGTTCTATGGGGCTCAAAATTACCTTCAGTGTACTTATGTCTCCAGCATGTTCAATTTCTCAAAGTATGCAAATTTGAACCTCAGGTATAAGGCAATATTTCTCCCAATAGGTAAAACTTGCTATCAATTTATACATGTAGCATTGACTACTGTATTAAATGGGATTTAATTATGTGAAATGAAATTTGAAGAGACTGACTTTGGAATGAAGTATGGAAGATATTTACTACAAAGTCTACATTTTTTTCTTAACAAAATAAACTACCACTTTTTTTTTTCCCCAGTGATTCCCTGTAGGCAAAATTTGGTGTTTATAGCTATCCTATGATGAAATTCCATTTAAAACACACATGAACAAAGAGTTACCTTGAACCCTGAAAGTAAGGTAACTCTTTTTTACTGGCTTTATTTTTATCATAAAAGAAATTTTCTGTAGCATGAAGCATTTAAGTCATTCACTGAATAGGACTGTAAAAATGAAGAATTAATAAAAAGTATTAAGCAAATATAGTCAAATCAAGAGACAAAACTAACCTCTTCTGTGATTCTTCTCTTGTTTTGTTTTCTGATAAATTATTTTTCTAAACTCTATTTTTTTATCATTTGCTGTTGATTTGATGTAGATTCTGAGGTCCGAGAATCTGGAATCTCATTTTTCTGCTTTTAGAAGTGGTGGCTTGAAGAGGACTATGTTCACATTATAACACTGTAATTACCTACTCATGACATTTCTGTTCCTCTGAAAGAGCGTTTCTTCTCCCTCAACACAGAACTACAAATAATAGAATGTGAATTACAGCAAATGAGATCACCAAAAGAAAACAAACACATACATAGTAGATGAAACGTACACAGTGGATACACATATTCCACAAAATACAAACTTGCTAGAACTGGTAAATTTGCACTCCATTAAGAGTCCACACAGTCCAAGTAATTTCTTTATGTCTCTTCTGTACTAGTGCCAGCTGTTAATAAAAGCTATTCTTCTAGCAAGGTTGTTTCTCTGCTACATACAGGGTTTGCTAATGACAAGTCATTATCTTGGTGCAGGCACTGACTGCAGCACTGGGTAAATAGGTAAACTTGTCATTTTGGCATAATCCTTCAATAAAAGTGTTATTGATAAAAAACTTCATCTTCTGAGGCTTTAAACAGCCAGCACTGCCACTTCTTTATGTATTCTTTTTATTTCCTTTTGTCTTTCCCTTTGTCTTCTTTTTCTGATTTGTCATCTTCATATTTTTCCTTTTCTTGTTTTGTTACACTGTCATAGGAAGGTGGATATGTGGTAGATGCAGTCATATCTAATTTTTCTGAAGTTGAATTTTCACTAAACTTACCAAAAGTCATATCATTTTTGCTAAGTATATCAACCCCATCTTTGCGATACATATATGAAAGTTTCTTTACTGATCGTCTTAAAAGATAACATCTATAGGCACGCTGAATAATAGTAGCAGATACCTCCTCCTGCTTCCGTTTTAATGTGGTTGTGATTGGTTCATAGGAGACTTTGGAAGGATTGGCTGCCATAAAACGATCTTCCATCTGTATTCTGAGGGCATCCATCTCATCACTCTCCCCTAACACACGCTTTGTGAAAGCAAACAAAATGTCAAGGCAGTGAATTCTGTCACCGCTTACCATGGGCAGATCCATTGCAATCAGCTGGACCTTGTTTGGTTTTGGTATGAGAAGAGGAGGATCTAATGAAGCTGCAAAATCTGACAGTTTACTGTATTCTATGAATTGTGTTGCATCTGGATCATATTTTTCCCAAACCTCATAGAACATCTCAAAGTCATCCTCACCCAAGGGTTCAGCACTTTCTTCAGTAGCAACACCAAAATTCTCCAGAATCACAGCGATGTACATGTTCACCACCACCAGAAAGGATATGATGATGTAGCTGACAAAGAAGAAAATCCCAACCGAAGGGTTGCCACAGTCGCCTTTGACAGAGCTCCCTGGATGAGCTTTGTTAGGGTCACAGTCTGGCTTCCCACTGTTAAGGATCGGGGCTAACAAGCCATTCCAGCCAGCAGATGTGGTAATTTGAAAAAGGCAGATCATGCTGTTGCCAAATGTTTCAAAGTTGAACATGTCATCAATTCCATCTTCCCTCTTAACGTAGGCGAAGTTGGACATGCCAAATATCGCATAGATAAACATGACCAAGAACAGCAGCAGGCCAATGTTGAACAAAGCAGGAAGAGACATCATCAGAGCGAAAAGCAGAGTGCGGATTCCCTTTGCGCCCTTAATGAGACGCAGGATGCGACCTATTCTGGCAAGTCGGATGACTCGGAACAAAGTAGGGGACACAAAATATTTCTCAATCACCTTAGCTAGAAACATACCTGTAAAACATAAAAATAACATTAGAAGAGTAACATAACAGTAACAATCTACAAGAGTGTGAACAAAGAACAAACCTATCTATGCAGTTTCTGAAAATTGTAATTGGAGGAAGGATCAATAGATTTTATCTGCTATTTGTAATTTGTGCTTTTTTTCCAGTACTCTTAGAATAAATTAGTATTATTGTTTCAGAATTATTGAGAAAGTACTACTCTGAAGCATGCTTCTCATTTCCTAAATAATCAGGAGAAATGATAATTAAATATTCCTTTAATCTAAAAACTTTTCAAAGCATTTAAAATATACATTACTATCATTCATTTGAAATGTTAGAATTTCTTACCTACTATTGAAAGAATAACAACCACAAAATCAAAGATATTCCAGCCAACAGTGAAGTAATAATAACGGAGTGAGAACAGTTTTAAGACACATTCTCCAGTGAAAAGGACGACAAAGACAAAGTTTATCCAGTATAAAATATTTTGCATAACTTCACTCTGGTCATCTGTTTCTATCATCATGGTGACCATGTTAAGACAGATGAGGACCATAATGCCGATGTCAAATGCTTGCTTTGTTACAATATCAAACACCAAACCTTGAAATTTATTCTGAGGGGAGAGAAAAAAACAAAATGTGATAGTAACTTGCATGTAATGAACATTCATTTTTTCTTCTTTTTCTTTCTCCCTCACTCAAAATATACAACCAAACAAAAGTCTGAAAAAACCTAAAAGCACTCTTTAGTCACTTGTCTGGATTTATGTTTTCCCCTCAAAACCCAACATGTTCCTACTTCTTAAGATTTTCTGAATCTGTATTTCTCATGTATAACAATTATGAGAGTCTTTTCCTGAAGGATGAAAATATGAACAAATTTCAATTTAGAATGGAGAATTTCAATTAGGACTAACTCACTTTAGAGTTAAGGGACACTTTTGATAATTAACATACTGCTGTTACCCAATGTAGATGACACAGGAATAGCACACGTTCTTACCGCTGGCCTAGGTATAGGTTTTTGTGGTTTCTTGGAACCTAACTTCTTCATTGCATTGTAGTATTTCTTTTGTTCTTCTGTCATAAAGATGTCTTGACCTCCAAGGTAAAATAATAAAAATAAAAACCAATTACAGCCAAGCCTTTCATTTCATTAATTCACAGTATTGCAGAACATAATTTTTATGAAGCATGCATTCATTCTTGTAATACATTGTTATAAAAACATAAATACAATAATCATATCAAAGATTACTGAAGTATCTCAGAAGCTTTGACAGAAAACCAAAACAAATAAAGGAACAGAAGTAAAAAAAAAAAAGAACTCCTGTTATTTAAAAGAAAAATCAGACATGATTAAATATAATTCAGTTAAATATCAATGAAAAAACTTGTAGAAATACATATTCTATAGCTAACTATCATTAAACTCCACACTGTAAAACAATGAACCAGAAATAAAATAAGTTTCAAAAGTAGAAACACTCAACATAGCTGTTAGGTCAAGAAAAAGAATGCATGAGGAAAACAAGATTTCTGACACTACTTATTTTTTCAGTATGTATGTTTTATCATGTGAGTACAAGTATCTCAGTTCAGATGCTTTCTGCCACAGTAGAACTACTTCCACAGTGAGTATGTGGGGTTAGATTATCCCCCTACACTGTGCAGAGAGCATCAATAAGTACAGGTATACTCTCTGAGTTTTCTTGTCTGAATCTAAGGAAAGCAATTCAAGTAATTTTGTATCTAGACTGTTATGTGTAATACACACGAAAATATTTAGCAAAATTGTATTTTTGACAAGTGACTTCTGTTTCCTTCCACGCGTTTGGTTTTACATAGAGGCATTCATGATGCCAAAACACTGGGAGATGAGTTTCCATTACAGGTGAATCTCTGACTTTGTGAAAAATAGTGTTGATCATATTCAAGTAATAATTAATGTGAAGACGTGTTTGAGCCTTTCTGCTATGACTACTAGTAGACATGAAGATTTCAAAATCAAAGGAGATTTTGTACAGTATGTTCTCTTCATGAACCACACATGCAAGTATAATTCAGTCATTAGAGACCATGTGTTTCTGGAAGAAAAAGAAAAATTGTATTTGCTGATTATAGCATAAGAGCAATGAGAAACTATCAGCAGATTTTACTCAGCAGGAATATAAAAAAAGAAAGCAAACTACAAAGGAACTGGCACTGAACTGGGGACAATTACTGCTCTCTCACTGATGTAATCAAGAGTTAACATTACTGTCACAGTGTGCCATTCATTGGGAGAATAATTGACTCAAAGCAGGATACACATTATTTGACTTAGAGGACTTTAATGGTTAACAATTTGACAGTTAGTGGAATGCACACAGGGACCAAAAAAATGCAGACAGTTTAACTACACAGAGAAAGTATATCACAACATAAGGTCTTTCATGTATCTCAATAACACTGCCCCAGACAAATAGTTCATCGTGATGTGAAGTCAGAGCAAAGACAAGAATATTGTTGGGTAGTTACACACTGCATGGTTGATGCGTTTCCATGAGCAAAGGTGCCTCTACAAATCCAAAACACAAGCCAGTAATGGTTGTTAATTTGCTCTATTAAACTGAAGAGTAGCACACAGACAGAACATTCCCCAGCCTATTCAACTATTTTGGTGACAATCACAATAGCTACAAAAGTACAAAGGATGTATATGGATACCACAGCAGAAAGAGACCTTATGAATGCTTCCCTGCCTTTTTGAGTCATAATGTCTATAATAGCCAGCTTTTGCTAAAGTAACTAAATAGATCTATAACCACTTCATTACTGGGCATGCTCAACTTTAACATACAGACTGACAGAAATGCCAATTACATATATGTATATAACTTCCTAAATCTTCCTCTCCCAAGATCAGAAGTAACAGACCCAACTTCCTCTAAAGTTCTGCAATCCTCTATGTTATTCAGTGTGCCTATGTGGAGGAAGGAACTTACTGAAGGATAAAGATAGCATCAGTTTTATAACTACAAACTCTTTATTTCTATTATTTGAATAGCAGTCATGACACTCGAAGGATCTGATGAACCAGCATATGAAGCTACAAACTACAATCTCAAGTGGTATGTACTTTTCCAAGATTATCTTTGTGAAAACAACAACAACAAACTTGTAATCAGGTATACTGGACTGGTAGATTAAAAAAATAATGGTCTGACTCCACAAGGTGGATTTCACAAGCCATGCTGGGTGACCTCTATGGTATAGGCCAATCTCTCTTTCCTTCTGTAGGACTAAAGAGAGAAATGGAAAGAAAAACTGAATCAAAATAAAAGAGAAATCAGAATAAAATAGTTCCTGTACAACTATGAGGAAAAAGATAAAAGCAGTACCAAAGTCCCTATCTGAGAGGCAGGAACAACTACCTACAACTCAATAAGTTTACACAACTATTCATGGAAAGAGAAAAGCATTGTGAAAGAGAGTGAAAAAGCTAATTCCTCTCAAAACTCAAGAGTATAAAGACAGTCATCAAATAATAATACGTGTCTTCATATTTTAGATTTCATAAAACCTTTACTCTTTTTTGCATTTAATGACAGAAAACATTCAATTGGATCTATTCAGCCATGATTATCTGGCAAATTATTATCAGGATTAGACTACACTAACAGAGGGCCTTAAGAGATTAAGAGATGAAAAAAGTGTAAATTTTTGCCTAGGGTATATATGGAAGCACTGGAATTTTCCAATGCAATACGTCTAGCAATATCTTTATTTTAGTACAAGGAATGAAATTTGACAAATCACCTAGAATCGTAAATGAGTCTATGAAATGAGTCTCTCATTGTAATACATCATGTTCTATTTTGCTATTATTTAGTGGCTTTAAAAAAAAGAAAAAAGACTCTATTACAATTCTGCTCCATTTATATACAGAAAAAAAAGCCTACCATAGACAACACTCAGTTTGGATAGCAAATAGAATTTAACTTGCCATCATAGGATACATTTTAATCTATTTTAATCCCCCCTGGAATTTTTGACACAAACCTGTGTTCATTTGAATAATAGAATGTATTTTAATTGAGGAAAAAAATACCACACAAAAGACAAAAAATAAAACAACAAAAAAAAACCAACAAGACATCTTCACACATCAACTATCTCCTCTCTCTTGCAAACTCATTTACAACTCATGACAGTTACCCAGCACTCTTTATCTTGCAATAGTTTTAGGATCTTTGTATAGAACTGCTTAACACTTAATGGCAATGAAGTATTAAGAAAATGAAACATGTAGATACTTATCTTCTTTTTTTGTTGGTTGAAGTTATCTATGATGACACCAATGAACAAGTTCAGCGTGAAAAAGGATCCAAAGATGATAAAGGCAACAAAGTAAAGATACATGTACAGGTTTTCCTCATACATGGGCTGTTTCCCTACCTATAGAACACAGAAAAACAGAAATACATCACCAACAACAGGAAAAACAAATTACAGAGTACTGAGTATAAACAGAAGCTGTGACAGCCAACCAGCAACAGGGAAGGAAAACAGGGCTAGTGAAACAGTTATTTTGCAGAACATCCTAAACTTGTTCAACCTTTGATTGTATAAATTTATTCAGTGTCTTTTATAGCATACAGACACATCCAATTCCTCTCTAAGGACATGTATAGCTTACTAAATTTGACAGAAATAGGCAAATCTCAAAAGTAATTCACTTTCTGTAGATTTTGTACAAACAGAAGCTAAACAAGAGATGGAAAGAAATACCTGTATTAAAACAGGCAAAGTTCTGCCATTTTATTTTTTGAGATCATGAGAATGTGCCTTTGGATTAGCTACTGCAGGTGCTGTCACTTGCTTACTGGGCTTACTTCTGAGAACAGGAAAAATCCACTCCATACAATCTCAGTCATGAACATCCATACAAAACTAAATATCATTAGTATGTTACTCAATTTATGAAAATATTAGTACTTCTATGTATATTTTATATTTTATTTGAAGTATATGCATTTAATTTCTTCAGAACTTTAGACCCAGATAGAAAAATATCAGGATTTTATATAGTTTTTGTTACTTTACTTCAATTACCATTCAAGAATCAATCTTGATTTAAAATTGGTAAATTTTACATCACACTTACATCCCTAGAGTCAACAGCAGCATACATGATTTCCATCCACCCTTTAAATGTTGCCTAAAAACAAAGTTTGTTATTAGTTTCCATCAAAGATTCAAATAAGAAGAAACATCAAATATTTTTAACATTTTGAACTATAAAACCTTTTTGCAAAGTAGTCGTACAAAGAAATAGCAGTAAATATCAAGAGATGATGGTAAGAAGTGAATGAATTTTTCAAAAAGTAAATTTACTATGGAATATTTCTTCTTAATACATAAGCATTGAATAAATAATAATTTTCATGAAAATTCATGTAAATTCTACGTGGAGTGAGTTGAAATAAATATCTAAGCATACAAGAAAGACTGCAGTTTACACCAAAGTTCTCAGCTCTTAAATTTCTGACAACAAAAACTGGAGAGTGCCACCACTCGTTGGCATTTTCAGATGGAATATATAAATAATTCTAAAAGAAAATTCTGAACGTAAGTAGTACTGAGAAATCTTGTTAAATTATGCAATTGTTTAGTGCCATTTAAAAATAACTACTGCTTTTCCCTTGAGCAATCAGCTGCCAGCTTACTAGCATAACACTAACTACCCACTACCAGCTGGAGAGTTTACAAATGCAGAATAATGGCCAAGTGCTTATGAACACAAATGTTTTCCCAGAAGCAGTTTCTCAAGTGAATCTGATTAAGAGTGCAAGTTTACATCCTACTGGATGCAATTTATGTGTTGCTTCCAAAAAGAGTCTTGTGCTTACAATTCCAGCATTAGTAAATACTGCAATTGATCATCTAGAGTTTAGAAACAAGCTACAAATTACCTACAAAAAAAAAAAATCCACTTTAACAGTCAACGACTTGAATGCAACTATTAGGAATAACAGAAAGAGAAAGAACAGTAATGAAACAGTGAATTAAAAATCTTTTCATTTCTTTATTTCCATATCAATAGTGAAATGTGTAATTGATATGAGGATATCCACTATTTTTATTGGAATAAGCCCTACAACATCTTTGAGTATGATGCTAAAAATCTGCATCAACATGCCTTAACACCTTCACAGATCAAGGAAATAAAATACTAAAAGAATCCCAGTTACTTTTTTACATTTTTTATTTCTGTAGAATTAGAAAATGAGTGGCTGGTTGCAAGGGAACTTTATACTTACATGAAAGATATTAGATATTTGTCTTCTTCAAAATCAACTATAGAATCTATCAGACTGTTACCATAATCAGCAATAAATAGCTTCATAGAACACAAATACTTTAGTAAAGTAAGGCTGAAAATTATGACATTAAGTGCTACTGTTACATAAAGTTGGAGAAAATTAAAAAATTTATACACTTACTACTTGAAGCAGAGAAAGATAGCCAGCTCCAACATTATCAAAGTTTACTTTCACATTTTTCCAGCGAACATCTGATGCAGTGCTCCTAAGACTTTCACACATAGTTTTGTTATCGACTTCATTTGGTTTGAACTGAAGTCCAGTTGTGGTGTTAACACAGTAAAAGAACTTGCCAGCAAACAGATTTACTCCCATTATGCTAAAAATTAGCCAGAATGTCAGACAAACCAGAAGTACATTCATTATGGATGGGATTGCTCCAGTAAGAGCATTTACAACCACCTAGTGAACAAACACAGAAAAATATGCTTATATTTATACATAAATAGCAGTGATCAAGTTGTTGTGTTTTGTTTTTTTAAATAAAAGGCGTAGAGTAAAACATCAAAATATACTGAAATAATTAACATAAAGGAAAAGCATAGAATCATACATGCTACTGTTTGCCTTGCTACTCAACATGCAGTTCAGAGTTTCTCAGTGATTTAACAGTTTATTAGGCACATTTTGATGAAACTGTTTTACACATAACCTCATGCTCTCCTCTTTTCTTACCCTCATGCCTTCAAAGCGTGACAAAGCTCTCAGAGGTCTCAAAGCCCTCAGTGTTCGGAGAGATTTAATTGCACCAAGTTCTGAGAAACCAAGGGCAGTAGCTACTAAGCTAACCAAGGAGACCTAGAAGGAAAAAACATTTTTTCTTTTAATGAAGTATCCTCACAATACAAATGCAATCACTAGAAGAAAGAAAAATTTTATCTGGATATCAGGTGAAAAAAAAAAGAATATAAAGTTGTCAGTAAATTTCAGAGCAATTTAAACAAAAAAGAGAGATTCATCTCAAGAAATTAGCCTTGCAACCTAGAAAATAGTAGTAAGTACTTTACTAGACAAAATGAGGACTGCTGATTCACAACTATTTGTCATTTTGTCTCCTCAATCACTGATTGGAATCAAAAACAGTAAAACAGAAACTAAAGAGATGGAGTTAACAACAACATATAAATGAAGTAGTATTTAGTTACTCATTATATAATTACAGTGGAAACTCATTCATCAATTTTTTTTTAACTCAATTTGTGTTCTTAACTACGTATTTATGTATCAGATTTGAGTTGCATAAAAAGACAAGCCTAAACACCAGAAAAAGGTTACTTAGAGACAATAGTACTTACATCAACAATCAGGAAGTCCAGCCAGCACCAGGCATTAGTAAAGTAAGTTTGAAAACCATAAGCCACCCATTTTAGCACCATTTCCAGAATAAAGATGTAAGTGAAGATTTTATCAGCATAGTCCAGTATGATCTTGACAGTCTTGCGCTGTTCTATATATATATCTTCAAAAGCCTTTAAAAATGAGTTGTATGTAAGTCAGTTATTAATAGGTTTTTGGAAACTAAGAAGCCATCAGAACTAAAGAAAAAAAGTCATAGAATTGCTCTTTAACATTTAATTTATTTATTTTTTTACCTTGAAAAGACTATAGGTGTATTTTAAGTTTTAGATTTTGTTGTCTCCTGTTAATGGAATTACAATATAATGACTAAAGTTGTCAAGAAAGATTTTTAAAAATTTGATTAATAGTCAGCACGATTACAACCTGTCATTCCGATAAGCCCACTTAGGCTCAAAGTGAAGGAAGTCTCCTGATGATAATAAATACAACTAACAGAAGTGAAAAATAAGAGAACAAAGAAACAGATGAATAACTGTTCCAGTTACTGTTATTATTTCTTAAACAAGATTTTAAAGTGTAACTTTCTTGAAAAATCACTCTTTCACACATCTATCATCTCATATTCATCAAAACCTGAGCTGAAGAAGATTATTTGACAACAGAATTTTTATGAATTTATATGCACTGGGAAAATATTCTGGAAACAGTTCCAAGCTCTCTTTTTAATCAACACTTTTTTTTTTTTCTCAGTGAACACAAGTTTGCTCTAACCATATCTTTGATAAAACATTCCTTACAGACACTGTTTCTATGTATGTTCTACTTACCAGAGTACCACTGCTGAGAAGAATCATGAAGACAATGAATGTTTCAAACCAGTTGTGTTCTACTATCTTGAAACAAGTTTTCCTAAGGTTCCACCAGATTGTTCCTCTTCTGCTTTCTGTATTGCATCTACAGCATTTAAACCTTTGCATACAGCCTAACAATACAAAGTCAAGCCATTATATAGTTTTTGAATCAGAGAATCACAGAATGCATACAGTTGGAAGGGGCCTTCAAAGGTCACCCTTGTCCAAGTCCCCCGCAACGACCAGGGATATCCACATTTAGATGAAGTTGTTCAGAGCCTGACAGACCACCCACCACCTCTCCATGCAACCTGTTCCAGTGCTTCACCACACTCATCGTAAAAGACTTTTTCCTTATATCTACCCTTTAGTGTCCCCCATTTAAGTCTGAAAAGATTTCCCATTGTTATACCACCACAGACCCTGTTAAAGAGTCTGCGCCCCCTTCCTTCCTGCAGCTCCCATTTTTTTGGCCCTACAAGAGAGGAAATTAATTATGTTCTAAGACTTAAACCAGGATATGAAAATGCACTGGCAAAAATGCTTCCTTGAACTGCAAATGTTGTTTCAAACAACTCAAATGTAATTGTGAACTCCAAATTTAATTTTTATACCTTCTGTAAAACATGTCTGTAGCTCTGATGCCTTTTCTGGTTCAGTCTCAGCTTTTTCTTCTCCAAAGAGAGCCAAATTAACTGTACTTCCTTCAGATGAACTGGAAAGATTTAGCTTCTGAAAATAAAAGTCAATAGTAGCAGTTAAATATTATTTACATTTTTAGAACTGTAATTAATAATAAGCATGCAACACAGTGTACCAGTAACAATAAGAACAATATTTGTCACACAAACATCCACATATAGCAGTCAATGCTGTTGAAATGTGCACATCATCTACATTCTACCTACAGATAGTAGTATTATGCAGTCTTTCACTGAATTCCAGAAATTCTGGAATTATAATACAGTGTTAGAATTCCTCAAAGATAACTGCTAACAAGTAGATCTTTTTAAGTACATACATATATGTATATATATATATATTGTTTTTTTTTTCCTGTGGTCCACTATTTTCTTGATATATCTCTATGTTGCTACACCATAAATCAATATGAATTATACTGTATACTTTAGTTAATATATATTGGTAACTGCTTTCATCATAGCAGTCTTCACAACCTTGACAGCAAAGTTCTTTATGATGGAAGCTAACTATTTCTGGCATGTGACAATAAAGATACAATAAAATTTGGCTATTGAGTGATTAATTAATAAATTTGCATTCTTTTTGTTTTAACATAATGATCATTATCTAGATTGGAAATTGCTAAAGTAAAATCCAGGATTAATACAAAATCCTGCTACAAATTTTAATATTAATTTGAACACTTCCCTAACACATTTGTAAAATGAATTACATATGCTCTGTCTTAAACATATAGTTATTACTTTTAATATGAACAGTTTTATGTGTTTTTCAAATGTACTGAAAAGTTTCAAATAGGAAAAAGTATTACCAATACATTTCAACTGGCATTAATATGCGTTTATGCAGTCTCTTTTATTTTTCTTTTTTTTTCAATGCACTTATGTATAACATTGTGCATTCTGAAACTACTCATTACTCTGGTACACATACCTGTACAGTTAACACCTTGAAAGAAAAGGATCTATATTTTTAAAAGATTGCAGTAGTAGTTAAACAGATGCTAATAAAATAATAAGTCCAATTTTATTTTTTATCATGTGATCTTAGTATACCTTGCACTGAGTGCATAGTCAGGAGATTTTAAATGAAGAATGTGGTGTCCTGTACACTTGATCTAGGTATGGGTACCAAACTAAGTTTAAGTAGTTTTTGACACAGCATTCTCTGACATCTTATGATCTCATTACCAAAAATACATAATGTTAGATATGGATTCACTGAAACACAAGTAAATGTCTGTAGGGAATGATGTAAGCACACTTTGTACAACAGCATGAATTTTGTACATTTAACATGATTTTTGTGAATTTACTAGATTAACAGAATTGGTAGGTATTTAAAATATAACTGCAGACAAGTTAAATTCGTTACACCACCTTTTTTAAATGAGGAAGGACAAAACTATTTTAATGAAAGAAAAGCCCAATTTCCATATACATACATGTTTGTGAAAGAAGGCAGACACTATTTAAAAAGAAAAAGTAGTTCAGTGTTCTGCATTAACTTTTAATAAAAGTAATTTGAAAATATTTCCTACTTTTCAGCTACTTCAGAAATTATTTGAAATTAAGCCCAAAAGTTATTCATATTTAATGTAAACATCTCTTTTCATTTTTAGAAGCATTAATTTTAAAATACAAATATTCACAACAATGACTTTCCCAGTCACCAATTCCACTGAATCTCAGAACAGCACTATAAATGTATTAATTTATGAATATTCTGCTTTCATCATTCCATAACATAGCTCAGTTTTTACAGAATGCTGCAGCAGTGGTTGATAAACTGAAATTATGAACTGAATTACAAAACACAAAGCTAATTACATATTTTTCCTTTTCAGTATTACAAAGAGCAATGGAAAACAACCGTAAAAACAAAAGAAACTGAAAAGAATCAGTGTGTTTAGAACATGAAGTTATGTATCTCATTTATGGTAGAATAATCAGAGCTTACAGAGTATTCTAATTTTTTAGTTTAAAATAAAAAATATTCTTGACTCTAGAGGAAAATTGGAAGCTCTATGAACTATGCTAATATAAAAGACATCTGGCTTTGTTTCCTTCTCCTTCTGAGATATAAGTTATAATCCTGGCCTAAAGAGCAACAGCTAAACTCCAGCTGCCTTCTTTATGTGGCATGCACACATCTTTCACTCATACTAAACACCACCACCAACAAAAAAAGCTGGCAGTAAAAAAAAAAAAAACAAACATGTACAGAAGACTTGTTTGTTCTGACTAAATTCAACACGGTTAGTTTCTTTGTTATGCAGAAGTTGGCAGAAATCCAATGGATTTTGTGAACTACTCCAGTGAGAGGAGTTTTAGGAGTGATAGATATGTTCATACTCCACCTCTGAGAACACTTCAGAGTTGACCAAACTAAGATAAGTGGACCTCACTGCTTATACAAATAACCACTGGATTGAATTGATTAACCACATATTCACAA
Source organism: Cyrtonyx montezumae (assembly GCF_038088225.1). Lineage (NCBI taxonomy): Eukaryota > Metazoa > Chordata > Aves > Galliformes > Odontophoridae > Cyrtonyx > Cyrtonyx montezumae. Next base: position 18,865,261 of record NW_027072078.1, on the reverse strand, counting down.
GTTGATTAGGTGATCAGAGTTGCAAAACAGAAGCTAAAACATTTTTGTGCATTATTATAATATTTCCCTCATTGATACTTTTTTTCTTTTTAAGATGAAGGTATTAGTGTTGGCAGTGAAAAGTTACTCAGATTTGACATATATTAATTTTAAATACAAACATCTACTGCACTGATCTAAGGTCAAAATCTGGCGCTCAGGATTTATTTATTTCTTCTAAGGGACTGAAGGTACAATGGCACAAATACAAGAATATTTAACATCAAATTATCCCACTGAAGCCACTTATGATTGCTTGAGGTAACTAGTAATTGTAAATTTGTAGTGAGAATCATCTTAACAAATGAAAGCACAGAAAACTGCAGATTATGATTTACAAAAAACTCTACAAGACCAAATTATAATTAGCTCACTGATCATTCACATGGTGCAACCTACTGTGTGTCAACTTAGAAAAAATTCACTTTTTAATATTCAAATAGTAAGAGAAAATCCAATACAGTTCTCAAATGACAAAGAGAAGAGCAAATGTACCATTAACAGAGCAGTTAATGACAGAAATAAAAAGAAAAAATCTGTAATATATAAATGAAAAAGTAAATAAAAGTGTAATAGAAATGAGGAAATGAATTACTAGTGTTACTTAAAAGAAGGAAGACAAAAGAATGAGCAAACAGTTCACAATTCTCTATTAGTTAAAAATTGTTGGTATCAGCCCTTTGGAGAGTTTGTTTCAGAAACTCCTTTAGATAAAAGTATGTAATAAATATTATTATGTAGAAATGCACCAGAAATGCTTAGCAAAGCTCTGTTACACTACCTCCATTCCACAGACCATGGATTTCCTTGCTTAATCAGTTCTATTTTCAGCATGAAATACCTCAATTTCCCATTTAGCCTGACTGTTCTCAGAGCATGTTACTTTAGTGTAATTACAGCCAGCAAATTCACTTTTGAGGGGGTTATTTAATTTATATTCTTACAACAGAATAAAAATAGGCATTTCTAGGTAAGGGTCAAAAACTATTATATCAAGAGTTTTCTCCATTGGGCTTCTTCCTTTTCTTCTTTAGAATCACAGTATACCTCTCAACATCAATGTGACTTGGGGAAAAATAAAGTAAGACACGCACATTGATTTAAAGAAAATCAGGTGGAAAACCTTAAAGACTCACATTATCACTAGCATATAGTAATAGTAAGGTGATGTTTTATTCTCTCCTACTTAAGTTTCTTTTCTAAAATGGTTAGAAAAATTGTTAGGAAGACATGTTCCATCTCTCTGAACAGCTTGCAAACCCATGGCTCAAAAGTGAGATCTGAAATACTTCCAATATATAATACAGCACAAAAGAATACATGAGATAATGCAGGATACTACAACAAAGTCACATGAAAAATAAAATTTGTAAATGGAAAATAATCCCTAAATGTTAAGGTGAACTACCCATTTACTCAGAAGAGACAATCAGGAAACATGTAACTGATATACCCAATGTTTGTTACATAGTTTTGGAGTTCCTGAGTCAAGAGTTTTGTGAGTTTTATGAGTTTTGTGTACTAGTCGCTACCTTGTCTTTTTAAGAATTGTTTTAATTTTAGCCTTATCCTGGATTTTCCTAATTTTGTATTTTTCTTGCTATCTTTCTCATTTTTATTTTTTTAAATAGCCTAGATTTATTTAGACACCTAAATCTTACATAAAATTTTTGAATAAAACTGTCTTATATCTTTCTTTAAAAGTACAACTGAACTAAATTCACAAAGAAACAATCATTCATGATGAAGAGCAACAGTGGTAAGAGCTTCTAACTTCCAATCCTAGGCACACATAAGCTTCATGAGTATAATATAACTACAACACCACAACCAAAATCAAAAGGAGTATGCATATGCAAAATAAGTAGTAATAATAAGAAGAAACTTGTCTGGTTGTTCCCAGGACTATATCTTTCATCCTATTATTTTAGCTTCTCCTAAATGAAAAAACTGCAGTGTAGATGAAAAAACATTTTGAATAAATATGAAACAATTTATGTTAAAAGTTAAAACATTTTAGCATACATATAATTATAAAATTCAAGAAGATCTATAGGCATTCCAAAATGAACACAATCACAAAATGTTTGTAATTACATGACAGTTAAATACATGGTACTACAGATGAACAGAAAAAATGAAGATTATCTTTCCATTTTCTTAAAGCCACAAGCTGCTGATCATTTTAGATCCTGAATAATCTTGACAATAATTCAGTTAACAATAACTAAAGCCTATAAAGCATGCAGCTTATGCAACAGAAGTAGTACAGAAAATACCAAAGATGTAACAAGGACAGAGAAACACGTTGGGGTTCCCCCCAACCATGCTGTGATGTGAGCCATGGGACTCAGTGGCTGTGCGTGTTTCCACCACACTGCAATGGATGGGGAAAAATATATTGCAACCGAGTAGCATGCAGGCCAATCAATCTCAAAAGTGATCATACATGTATGATTCTTTTAGACAACCTGTGTAAACATGCTGACACGTTGCTCTGCCTGGTTAAAAAGCACCAGAGCTGCATTCTTGACTGATCCAACTTGATTTTACTCCTGTGAGAAGAATGGTACGCAATGAAGTTAAAACGTGGTACCCTTCAGGTTGTTTTGAGTTCTGGAAACAGTAGAAGTATGGATTGCTCAATTAAATATGTGCTTTCCAGACATGTTGCACATTTTCAAAACATAACACTTATTACTGTTGCTTAGAGCTTTAAGAATATCCAAGGACATCCTGAAAAAGATAAAATCAGCAAAATATCTGAGGCTCACAGGTTTAACTTCAGTCTGAAATGTGAAGAAAAGTTATTTCTGATCTGTACTACGTGCTAAATGTGTATCTAGGATGCACTTTCAGAAAGAAGCCATGAGACAAAAGAAAACAAAATGGAATTCAATTGTACTGGGTCAAACATTAAAACAGGTAAACAATATCACTGATAGTTTAAGGTGCATTATGAATTACAATAAACCTTGTTCATCAGCTCTTAAATGCAGATCAGTTAAGAACCAGGTGTGTCTTCAACTTCTCCATGATCTGCAGGTAAAATGTAGATTTAACATTTAACAGAGCAGGAGAAGAATTCCTGAATTCATCAGATATTCCCTCCACAAAACCAGGCAATATTCAAACACATAAAGGCCACTATCCTTCACTTTGATTAACAGTAAGTAAAAGATGTAGCAGCTGTTCCACAGACATTATAGCTTCCCCACAATGCAAAATTAAAACTTTTAAACAAGTTATGAACATATATTTATTTTAAGAGGTCACTTGGTAACCTACGTTTTACTCAGCTGAGAGTCAACATAACACATAGAGAAACAGAATCTCCAGAAAGCAGATGGAGAAAAATCAGGTGTTCGCTATTTCAATAGCTTGTTTCCTGACAAACGCAATGAAGTTGCTCATCGTATTCTACAATAAAACGAATACTTTAATAGTCACTTTATTACACCTTTCAAATTAAATTTAATTAGACTTCACTGCAATAAACTCATCTCTAAAATGAGCTGGAAAGAACAATGGCAAATTCACTGCCAACTTAAAACAAACAAACAGAAAAAAAAGCAAAACATCCAAAACACCAAAAAACAAAATTCAGTCGGCAATCCAGGTTGGAGAAGGGGCATTTGTGTCAGCAGTGACATTCTGAAAGTTGCCCCAGTTTAAGGTAAAACAGATGTCTTTGAAGTGACTGCTTAAAAACTCCCATAAAAAAAATTAAATATTTGTCATTAATAGTTATATTTTTTTCTCATCCATTCAATATGCCATTTTCACCTTATAATACTACCACTGTTCTCTTGGCTTTTCCACATTACGTAAGTTTAGAAAACCATTACTGCTACAGTTAGCTTGAGTTAGTACCTGGTTAGCTTATCCTGTACTAACAAAGCTGAATTCAGTGGACTTTAGAAATCAGACACAAACAGCACTAATATTCTTTTTTAAGATGTCTATTAATTGTTTTTAACAGTAGTTTACTTTCATCCTTATTTCATGAAAATGTTGTGCTCATACAAAAAGCCAAACCGATTGTCTGTCCACATGAAAAATGGAAAAGACTGCTTTTCAAAACTCTTTAGTAAGAGCTTTCATAAGTCTTCACATAATTTTGCCTTTAGCTCCATGTTTTTCAATTCACAATTCATTCTCAGTCCAGCAATCTGAAACTGTAATCATTTTCTATTTGCAACAAGTACTACAATAAGAAAACACAAGCCTTTTATGACAGAAGATCACAACTCATTCACATAAAATGGAAGTCATTTAAGTCTTACCTCCTTGCTTTCCTCCAAATCTGAGTCGCTGCTAAACTCTTCTGTATTCAGATGTTCAAAGTCAGATTCTCCAACAGCTATCGGTACCGTAACAGTAAGGCTTGGGTTGTTTATGAACGATGGATAGTCGTGGCTTCCTACAACACCGGCTGTTCCATTCTCATTTTTGTGGTATGTGGCTTCTATCTTTATCTCAGCAATGGGACAGTTGGAAACGCAATGCTGCCTTTCATCATTCAACTGATTTGCTGCTGTTCTTTCATTTGCAGCCACTTGTTTCCTCCAGCAAGATTTTTGGATATATTCACCTACTTTTTCCTTCACATAATCTATTCCCCTCTGAATTCTTGCAACAGCTATCTGTAAATTATTCATTTCATTATCATCTTCTGTAGGAGAAAGGCTGTCTGAACTAAATGAACTCAGCAGCAAGGCCAGAAAAAGGTTCAATACCTGAAAACAAAGACAATACAGCTGGGTTTTCTTTATTTTTAATTCATATGTTTCTTCTATCACCTGCTATAAAAAAATTGGATTTCATGCTCTCCTCTGCTGCATGATTCTGGAAATTAAATAGTAAATAAAATGTAAAAAAAAAACAAGGTAAGCACAACACCCGCTTTTTATACAATGCAGTTTCTGACAGTAGTCACGTAGCAATACAAGCTACAAAACACTATCAGTTCACCTTCTGCTCATGTTTGCAAAAGGATAAAGAAAGACAAATTTATACACAGCAATGTACAAACTGGTCTGATGCTTTCCCTCTTCCAGTGGAGAAAGAAGGTACAGTAAAGAGGGATTTTAAACCATCTGTAAAAAGCACTTAAGGATTGGGAAGCAAAAATGTAATAGGGGTGAAACAAAATGTGATGTATTTGAATCTGTTTTTCAAGCAACACTACTGCCTCCCCACTCAAATTTCTTCTTCCCAGCTGTGTAAAAACCCCTGCAGGGTTCTAAATGGCTTAATTCAGAGTCTAAGAACTTTAAAGCACTCTTTTGGACAGTAAAGAGCAGTGGAAAAAAAGAAAAAGAAAACAACTGGCTATGTGTATTTTCATATGATGCCTCCACCAATTAGGAAGAAAAGGCCCTGCTAAGTCTGCTTCTGCAGCTAGCAAACTCCCATCCCAGTACAATATTTTTGTTGACTATGCTACTTTAAGTAACCACAGAGTTAGCCCACAAAAACCTGAACACATCATGCTTCCCCTCCCTTCTTTTTCTACTTGATTTATTTTGGCTACATACCACAAGGTTTCCAATCACCATGACCATCATGAAGACAGTAAGGCACATAGGCTGGCCTGCAACCTCCATGCAGTCCCACATCGTTTCTATCCATTCTCCACACAGCACTCGGAACACAATCAAGAAAGAGTGGAAGAAGTCATGCATGTGCCAGCGTGGAAGTTCACAGTCGCTAGAGATCTTGCAGACACATTCCTTGTAGTATTTCCCAAACAGCTGCATCCCAACCACAGCAAAAATGAACACAATGATGGCCAGCACCAGGGTCAAATTCCCCAAAGCCCCCACTGAGTTGCCAATAATCTTAATCAGCATATTTAGAGTTGGCCAAGATTTTGCCAACTTGAAAACTCGGAGCTGAAAAATGAAAGAGAAACAGAGACAATATTTGTAGTAGTTACAAAAATGCTACAGAAATACATTACAATAAAGCATTCATTTTTCTGAAGGGGAAAAAATTGATCCATTAAAAATTAAGTAATTTATGAAATTTATACTACATTTTAAAGGAAAAATTACAGTCTTTTGTTAACTTTCACATATGGTATCAAACAAGACTACAAATGTTTATTTATTTACATCTCCTCTTAGTATACACTAAGTTGTATCCTCACTGTACTGTTACCCATGCATGTTAATACAAATTATAGTAATATAATGTCTCTTCCTCCTTGAAAAACATTGCTGCTTCTGAACCAGAAAATGGCATACACTATTCAACGGAAAATAATTTTGTAAAACCTGATTGCCAATATATCCTAAGATATTTCAGAAAAAAAAATAGCATTAATGTAATATTCATAATATATTAGCATATAAATACCACAATTATATTTACATGCATACAATTAAAATTTGGAACACTCTACCATAACACATTAGCAGATTCAATTTTATCATTAATTTATTTACCAATCTGAATGATCGTAGAACAGATAATCCATCCACATTTGACAGAAAAAGCTCCACCAAACTAAGGGTAACTATAAAACTATCAAAAATATTCCAGCCAACTTGGAAATAATAAAAAGGATCCATGGCAATAATCTTGAGTACCATTTCAGCTGCAAAAATCCCAGTAAAAACCTAAAAGAAGAATGTTTATTACTAATTTGTAAATGAGTACAAATTTGCTGAACCAGAAGAGAAAGAACAACTTAATAATGACACCTCACGAGCAGAATGTCAGTAAGAAAAATTATCACAGAGAAGTGTAAAAACCAAAATGAGCTTTAGTGCAATTCTGTTAACTGTTAGTTAAACCTGAGACACGTTTAGTATCTTGAGAAGAATAAACCATATCTAATGTGCCTCCTGTTTGCTCCCCACATCTGCCCTACATCTAAATAAAAGAATATTTTCCAGCAAGATAGATTCTCTTGCCACAATGAAAGCTGTTTTAACTAACATGTAGAAAATATATGATCAGACAGTGGAGAGTGATATGCTATTAAATCAGTTCTTCAGCATTCACAGTGACAATTCTAATGCCACTTCTTGCTAGCTGAAAAAAAGGTCAATTCTGTCAAGGCTCATGTATAAAGTAAAACTTGTTGCTGTTTCTCACAGGGTACAGAGAAAGCATACAATGCTTCTGAAGAGAGGAAATCCATTCTATTTACTGTAAATGTATGCCCACCTGCATCTATAGAAACACATAAATCATGTTTTACTAGGAAAATAAATTATATTTAACAAAAATCAAGAACATTTGATAGTCCTTAAAACAGTTCATAAAGCAAGAAATCAACTGCTGACACTACACAAGTACAACTGCACAACACTGACACTGGCAAAAAGTATCTGGATGCTATTCAAATATTTGCAGGAATGTCAGTATGGAAACTATACTCTTTAATATAATCACCTAAAGTATAATTTTTAGACTACATTTAGTACCATTAAACCTTTAACATTTTTTTTCTGAGATGATAATAAAAATAGCAATACTTTCTCCTTTAACTATAATTAATTTTGATTCAATTTTATGTTTGGATTACATCAAATAATATAGTTTGATGGACTTACCTGATTTCCTACTTTGAGTGTATTGTTAAAAGTCTCAGTCATTGGATAATGCTCCATGGCCATAAATAATGTGTTTAAAATAATGCAAATAGTGATAGCTAGATCAACAAGAGGGTCCATTACAATAAATGAAACGATACTCTTCACTTTTAACCAAAGCTCACAACAATTCCAAATCAAGTATGTGTGAGCAAATTTATACCAGCAGGGTGGACATTTTTGTCTGGATTCTTCAAGTTCTGATGAGGGAAAAAAACCAAAAACAAACAAATAAAAAAAGACCAAAAAAAAAAAAAAAAAAGATAAAGAAAGCAGATGAAACAAGTTGTAGAGGAAGTGTTTTATGTTTTACTTGCTTTTTCATATATTTATTCCTGGAATCGTTAATGATGTTTAGAGGAATCTTAAAACTTATATTAAGTTGTAGTCTGAAAAGGTGTTTGATGAAAATAAGATGAAAAACATTCAAAAAATTTTAGCTAAAATTTGAAAAAGTTGTCTTTTTGTATTTTACTCAGTAGAACTTCAATTTCACAATTGTCTCAAACGTAAATTCAATTATTTGCATGGAAAATAATATTAATAAAATAAAATAATATTAATTTCAGTTTCTGAAAACTAATCAAGCTTTTTCAAGAATATCATTAGTAATAATGTCTTTCTCCAAATAATCCTACAAAAAAAAAAAATCTTTCCTTAAAATAAGGCCTAATCTTTAAATTAATATAACCTTATTATAGTTAGTAGAAAACTTCTTCCAGTACTGCATTGCTAAGTATTAATCACAGAATCACAGAACTGTAAGGCTTGGAAGGGATTCCTTGAGATCACTTCATACAACCTCCACCATGAAATAAGTTGTACATGGAAGCGTCCAGACAGGTTTTGAGTTTCTCCAGAGGAGGCAGCTCCACCACCTCTCTTTTCAGACTGCTCCAGTTGTCTGTCACCCTCAAATTAAAGAAGTCTCTTTGCATGTGAACTAGTATAGAACCCGTACATTTTATCTGTTATGTTTTTACTTCAGCCTGCTCATCAGATTCCTTCACTTCTTTAACTATGTACATGCACTTTCCCCTTATCGTCAGTTTATGTATTCTCAAGGGCTATTTCTTGTCTCCTGTATTTGCAAGTGATACAATACATGGATACCTCCAGCTACATCAAGAAAATCAAGAAACTTCATTTATCTGCAGTTACAACATACCTTCCATTGTATTTGTGATAATGCCAGCTATACTCATGGCTCTTTGTCTTAGATTGGGATCCTCCAGCAAATCCATTGGTATTTGATATGAACTTGAACGTCGCTTTTTAATTTCCATTTCTATAGTGGTACTCTATGAGACAAACAAACCATCAAAAGTAGAAGAGGGGGATAAATTAAATTCATCTTTAGAAATGCTGATAGAGCAGGTATCAGAAAGACTTTTCAGTTTCAATGAATTCATACTGTATGCAGTATCCTATTTGTGGTATTCCATCTAAATTTTTTCCACTATAAAATAAACCTAACATTTGCTTTTTAAATGAGTATTTTCATATTACACTTCCAAATACTGACAAGTACCTTATAAATTACTAAAAAAGAGTTTTGGTATTTAATTTCCAAATCATTACTGAATTATAATTAATTACCAATAGCTTCATATTAGACACAAGTAACTTTTGGAAATCATGGCCACTGAAACTAATCAAACCTGTTACAGCACAGGAGTCAGAAAAATGAATAAATAAATAAAAGCACAGTTCCCAGTGTCATGCTTTCTTAAACAGTACTTCAATTCCAAACCAGTTCAATCACAAGTTACTTAAAAAAAGTGATTTATGTAAGGAAGTTCCTGCAGTAACAACTATTCTCTAAAACTTAACTTCTACAGATCAGTCTTGATCTCTATATCCATTCTTAAAAAGATATCCATACATTGAATAGCTATAATCTCTAATTTATTTCACAAATTTCATCATAAGAATTCACAGAAGTCTGAATTATCTGACACCCCAAATGGCTTTATTATATAAAACTGAAATTGCAAACCTGAATTCTATAATATAAAACTTCTCAATTGAAACAAAGTTTTGGATGCATGAGCATGGATGGACCTTTTTATACATTAAATAAATGTATAAAAACTAAAGTATAAGAGAGTGCAAGAAGTGTATAACTTTAAGTAACCTGGCTAATGTACACTCAGATGCTGCAACCCAGGTACAATCTTTGTTTCCTGGATCAAACCCTCTGCTCCATTCATAAAAGCAGACTGAGGAAAAACAGAAGAGTGATCAGAGGGAGGAAGTGAATAAACTGCATGTAACATTTTTAATTATACCCTGACCCAGAATGAGAAACTGAGATAATCTATGAGACTGAGGAAAAAAGATTTCAGAGGTGACACTGTAATCCAAAAGGCTATGCTACATTTCCACAGTATACGGTGGAGGAAAAAAGTAAAAGCTAGCAGATTAACTGGCTGAGAACTAGGAATTACATTTAAATGGTGGTCAAAACCACAAAGAAAAGAAAAAAAATCAATTCTAAATAATGTATGAAGAATATGAAGAGTTTAGAAAGCTGACTACCCTAATTCTGGGTTCTGAAACAGATTCAGCAATGTAACATTACTTTTATTCAGTACAGAGATGAAACCAATGAGACTACTTGCAAGACTACTTGCTTGTTCTTTTTCATTTTCATGCTTCACTCACTTTTGAGTGAATTGCTTCAGAATAATTTTCATTACAGTAAGATGTACAAAAGCATTCAGAATCTCTCAATCGCTTCCAAAGCATTCCATTTCAACACAACATTCACTGGCGCAACAAGGAACTATCATGAAATTCAGAGTAAAAAAAAAAAATTCCTTACATTGTCATCAGTTGTAGGTTTGTCTATTATCACTTCTGGCAAAAACTGCCCTGTAGGAGACAAGAGACATGGAGGTCTATCCACTAAAGAAACCACACCATTGCAATCCACAGTGCTATGCATCTTCCCATTCACTGGAAACAGTGTCAGTCTCCTTGACGATCTGCTGGCCTGACTAATGTTACTGCCACGTCGTTCACTGTGTCTCAGTGGTACAAAAAGAGAACCTCTTCTGCTTCCGTTATCCTCAAATGTGCTGTGTTCATCATCAGCAAAGTCATTTTCAGATCCTCTCTCTTTTCCATGATCTCTAAAACTGAAAAGACTTGTTCTGCTACTACGTCTGGGAGAAAACAGGGAGCCACGAACGCTTAGTAAAGACTGTAAAGGAAACAAACAAAGTCACTGGCTGAGGATTTTAAATACACAGTATACATGTCTACTCAAAAAATAACTTATATGCCCTGGGAATTTTCCAGCTTCATTCTTAATACAGTGCCATAGGTAGAATTTGGACGCATGCATGAGAGATGAAAATGATCTGAATAGGTAAATTTACAGTATACTTAAAACAATTCCTGGAGAACAAAAGGTGAATATGCATGAGGCCACAGTAATTTCAATATCTGTATTACAGAGGTAATAAAGATTTTAGGAATTCTAATGATCCACATAGATCATGAATTGTGTTTGAAGATATCAAGTATTTCATATCCTTTATCTTCTGCACTGATACATTACATGTAAACTTTCCTTTTATTAATTAAAAATGAATTTCTATTTCAAATGAAATATATAAATGTTATATTGCTGTGCACCCTGCTGAGAACCACCATACCTCAAAGTGTCATAAAATGACATCAAAATATTTGTTTGACGAAGTTAGTAGTGTAAAGAATTTGCATTACTTTAAATAAGTTGCATTACTTTGTAAGGCTATAACAAAGTCTGCAGGATATTACAGTTGTCTCACAAATCCAAACAAGAAAACCAAACTATTCACAGCACCTGGTGGGGTGATGTGAGCCGGGTCCCATAAGCAAGTTTGTTGCCTTCGAAAGAAAATCTGAAACCTTTTTTTCTTATACTGCCATCTGACTCAGATTTTGAAAGCTTTATATCCTTCATGTTATCCTCTTCCCCAGAATGCTCCCTCTGCCTTCTTTTCTTTCTTCTATTTCTCCTTTCTTTGGCACTTTTTGAGCTAAGCTTGGATGCTTCTGAAGAACTATCTGAAGGTCCACTTTCACCACCAAACTCTGTCATCTCCGCTGCAGCTGCTGCTATTGCCTGTCAAAGTAAATATTTTAATGTGACATTCAAAACATATCTGAACTACCAGATGCCTTAAAATTACAAAATATTTCAAGAATGCTATAGTGCTCATTTCTGAAGGTTGTATCATGACTTGTAAATGCGTGACAAAAGGTTAAATAGATTTGTATTTGGAAAAAAAAGCAGGTGTTTTTGTTTTTTTTTTAATTTAGTTTCTATCCTAACTCTGTAAACTGACTTTATCTATTGTAAATAACAACTTCCCTAAGATGCCTTTAAAGAAAAAACTTTGGGGGTACTACTTCCACTCTGATAATACAGGCAGTATAAGTAAATCAAATGCATGGACAAAATACTTTAACCTATAACAAAAACTGGGCAAGTATTTCACAGAACTACTTTAAAGCTGAGAATTTGAGAAATTCAGCATGAAAGGTTAGTAGATATTAGCCCTGGATAAACATTTGCTATCTGTGGGCACTACTTATTCTCTGGTCAGAATTCTTTTTAAATTTTAGACATGCAACTTCAAAAAATATAATTGGAAGAGACATTCTTTTATATATTTTACAAGTATTGTAGATCACTTTCTCTACAACTTCTTATTACATTTGGAAGTGTTATCTAATTGTAGGTTTTGTTTGGATGAAAAGCATGCAAAAAAGATATGCTAAAGCTCATATTCTTTTAAAAAATACCTCAGCTTCTTCTTGCTGCTTCTTCAGCTGTTCAAGCATCTGCTGCAAGTCTGCCTCCCTCTGTTCTGCTTCAACCATAGTTGCTTGATTTTGTTCTTCGTAGGCCATGGCAACCACAGCCAAAATCAAGTTAATCAAATAGAAGGAACCCAGGAAAATGACCAGAACAAAAAATATCATGTATGTTTTGCCAACAGCTCGTAAAGTCTAAAAAAAGAAGAAAAATAATTAATCTGGTGAAGACATGCATCAACTCCACTATTCAGAAACATTGTCTGAGTTTGAACAGTTCAGTACTGTAAGATTCAGTTGTTCTTCTATCTGTATTACATGAAATTATCTGAACTACGAAGTAATAAAAATAAAAGAAGCTTTAATGTATATGGAAAAAAAAAAAAGGATCAAGTTGCTTTGTGGCAAACGTCTAATAATCTTGAGAAAGAAGTGTGATTGCTATAATTCATGTAAATCACACATCACAGGTCAGATGCTTAGTATACTCACAACACAAAGCATGCCTTCCCCTTGGAATAAAAAAAGACTTAAAGATGGCACAGATGAATAAATAATGGTTTTGAAGGTGATGATTACCATAATTAACAAATTTCTACAAGCTATGTAATAGAAACCAGTGGTAAGAAAATAGTTATACAAAGGTGTCCTTTTTGTAACCAGAAACAGGATTAAAAGTGCACAAATTAAAATTCATTTACATTTTGCCGTCAGAGAATATACACTGTAAAAAATGAAAGCAATGAACAAAACACCCCTGTGTACCTACTCAGAACTCATGAGAGATTTTGTACTAAGTGCCCATAACTGCTTAATTCTGCAAATTAATTTGTTTCCTAAATACTGTACTTTTTCAACCGCTGCCATTAGCTGTGGTATATAACATAAACAAATGTCCTTTTCATGTTTGTTTTGGGGAGAGTCTGACGCTAAATAAGTTTTACTATTTACTCACCAGCTGATAAAGATTTTCCCAGTAGTCCTGTGTCATAAGTCGAAACAGGGACAAGAAAGCCCAACTGAATGTGTCAAAGCTAGTATATCCATAGTTGGGGTTTCTACCTGCTTTCACACAGATAAACTCTTCTGGACATTTGCTAAGAAAGGAAAAAAAAAAACAACGAGTAATGCTTATAAAAGAACATGTAACATTAAAATTGTTTTAATATTATTGTACATTGAGTTTCTAGTTGAGATTCATGTGATCTAATCTGGGAAGGGGGCTTCTGCTATCCACTGTTTACAATTTAAACACTACTGAAGAAATAAACAGTGTTTGGTTTTTTTTTTCTATTTTAAAGCCAGCAAGTAGCAAACAAATAAATGAAATCTCTTCAAATTTCTTTCATTTTTATACACAAAATAAAACTTAATTCCAAAGAGTTTGGTATTATCCCTGGAAGTATCTCTTCAATGGATTAACCCAGAGATTCCATAGAATTAACAATTCCATGCAAGAGAAAGGATGTCACTACAGATATTTCATGTTAAATTTTGTATGGTATACCAGTTTTCTTGGTTCCTTCAATTTTGTGAAGAATTTGTCAAGTCAAATTAACTTATTCTACCAATTCCAGAACAGGGAGTAACTGCCACTGTGATACTTTTAACTTCTGAAACTGTATGTATCTGTTCTGATATTATGTGATCCCAAACTTTTGCCTACTGTAGGCAAGTTATGATTCTATTCCTGAAGAGTATAAGAGGTTTTTGCCACCTAAATCTCCAGGGAAAGCAACTATAAAGATGTTTTTTCTGTCTTTACACACACACACACATATTATATTTACACATACATATGTGAATATATAATACAGATATTTATACATATGTATAATATAAAATTACCTAATGAATTATACATAAAATATCTACAAGGAAAGATAAAGTATATCTGTTTTAAAGACCTAACTATAAAAATAACAACAGATAGACTGATACATTGTAACAACTCAGAAATATGCAATTGTTAAAAATAATTGTCACAAAAAGAGACCAATACAGTGCCACGCATGAAGTCCACAGACAGAAACACTGATTAGGTCCTCCCCAAACTTTGACTTAAGTTTGAGTGCCCATATTAGGGATGTAAAATGACATGAAGTCATTGGTATAGAAGAATGTTCTGAAGTAACTGATAATGTAATATCCCCCTGTTGAAAATGGTATTTTTCTAGTTACATTAGAGTTTTAAAAATAAATTCACAGCAAAATATTTTCTCATTTAATATTTCTACTTATTCAAGTGCTTAGTTACTATGAAACACAACCATACACCTTTGATTAAGGAATTAGGTCATTAAATTAGCTTTTTAAGTTTATAGTGGTACTGCATATACTACTGTTTACATTAATAGGTGGTACATAGTTTTTAGCATATCTTACCCTGCATCTGAGCTATTGCCACAAAGCAGATAATCCTTTTGTCCTTCTAGACGATAAAAATGACCTAAAGGAAAAGTAATGCTAAATCATTATAATTAAGCTAAGGAAGTACTAGAATGATATACAGTAATATAAGGGTCAGAAGATGCATTCTTGATTTTTTAGGCCAATCCAAAGAAACATCACAAAATAACTCACACCTGCAGGGAAAGCATCAACACGGCTTCCACATATTTACCATCTGGAATGCAATTTTCTTCCATGAATTAAGTTATATGGTAACTATGTTTATACACTTTTATGGAAGGTTTTCTAGTGTCACTATTTCCCATGTCCACTGTGTTTTTCTACATCTTCTTTTCATTTTGTGTACCTACCTATGACTTAGCATTGTATCCTAGCAGTGATCTGCAAACAAGTTTTAAATTTCCACAAGGAAAAATTCTTATCTGAGTTGAAAATTATGTGAGTGAATATGTTCTTGTCAGTCTACTTAGTAACAACAAGTAACAGATGAATACTTTCCTCAACATAACCAACTTTCAGAATCTGCTTCTCAAAGAAGTTCACAGATAGCAAATCTATTCTTACTTCTACCCTATAATAATCTATCTTAACTAGGAAATCTCATATTTGCCTAGCATTCTTCCATCTCAGCAGTAATCTGAAAATAACCTCACAAAGAATACGAGGAGAGACTAAGATAATTGGTTTTGTTCAGCCTCGGGGAGATCTTCACGTTACATGTATCGCACAGAAGACTAATGAAGTGCACTGTGAAAGTATAAGAGCCAACTAGCATAAGTTTGAACACTTATTTTAAGGTGGTATTAAAAGTAAACAAACAAACAAAAAACTTATTAGAGTCATCAAACAACAGGTTCCTCAGAGGGGTTATGGTATCTCTGTCCTTGGAGATAATCAAAACCTGACTGAAAATAGCACTGAGTAGCCTGCTCTAACTGGACCTTGCAGCTGAGCAGCAGCTTAACTTTGGAGGTCTATTCTAACCTATATGATTCTGCAATTCCAACCTAAGCCTATAAACGTTTCGTAGTCCAGTCAACTGAATAAACAATCGTGTCAAAGTGAATATATAAAATACATAAACTTTGTCATTCTGTTTCATGAATTTTTTCTTCTAGCACAACATGGTAATATAATGTTTGTGGGTGTGTGCACTTATACAGAAATACTTCAACATATTACAACAATAATTCTTACTTTCATCCTCAATGTATGCTGCCCAGTCAAACACTGTATCATTAAAGTATGGAGCTAAATATTTTTCAAAAGAGGTTGAATTTCTTGATGGCCATAACAAACATTTATTCTTCAAGTTGCCCATGAACAGCTGCAGTCCAATTAGTGCAAACACACTCAGACAAAATACAGTCAAAATCATTACGTCTGACAGCTTCTTCACAGACTGAATTAAGGCTCCCACAATAGTCTTCAAGCCTGCAAACAAAGGTAGATTGTTATTATAATATTAAATATTTAAAATGCAACGTGGATTACTCCAACAGACTATTGAAACCATGCACAGTTGCAATGAAATAGTCTTAATTCTTTTTTCAAAGGAAAAAGCTACCTATAAGTCTCATACTTCATGATAAACCAATTAGAAACTATGAATGGTATGTATTCCAAATAAACAAGTACTGCTCTTCAATTAAACAAGTACTGTTTTTACTCATGCTCCCTATATGTTAACATGAAGAAAATTATTCCAGTTTTATTTTCTTCTTGATGTCTCTTGCTCCAAACGTTTACCAGTGTCCGTTTCCAATTCACAATATATTTTTTCTATAACAGCAACCAAAAACAAAACACAGTTGCATGGTAGCAGAAATTTTAATGGTTCTATTCAGCTGGAGATGGTATGGAGAAGATAGGCATCTTAAGATAATAACTACATCATGCAATTCACATGCTAATCTATTAGCTTATTCCTTTATAAGGGACTCAATTTTATACTTCTCAATACATTGAAATTTCAGTCTCTCAGGTATGCAAAAAGTAGCATTCGCATTAGTGAGAGAAGAATGAGAAGGTAATGTTGATCCTTAATGTGGGAGAGAAAATTTGACATCACAAAATGGAAATAAACCCACACTATATTGTTCAGTTTCTCATGCAAATATGTGTTAAACTCTGAGGCTGAGCATTTTAAAGAACTGGAAAATGGAAATTAGTTTAGTTTAGTTTAAGTTAAGAGTAGAGCCTAACATGTTAAAAACATGAATTTATCATCTACTGAACTGTAATCTGCCTCAGTGTTTAACCTAGCTCTCACCTGGAATGACTGATATTGTTTTCAAAGCTCGGAGAACTCTGAATGTTCTCAGTGCTGAGACATTGCCCAGGTCCACAAACTCTGTCACATATCTGCAGTGAGGGATTCCACATACAAACACAATGACAGCACACACAGAATTAAACAGAGGTGATATAGAGAGCCTAATACTTTACACAGTTACTTCTTACCTGGGATTACAGAAATAGTTTTCAAAGCTCTCAATACTCTGAAAGTTCGAAGAGCTGAAACATTGCCTAGGTTTACAAATTCTGTTATATACCTGTAGGATTAAATCACAGTTATTCAGAATTAAGGTAGAGTGTATACTACGTACCTGGACCTGTAATCCAGATTACTATTCAGGAAGGGACAAATTTAAATTAAAGACTTACATTCACATTTTCCTGTTTCAATTGAGTTTCCCCTAGGAAACAGAACCTTAAGTATTTACATTTAATGTAAACAGAAATGAAATGGATTACCCCACTTTTATTGTTTAGAGTTTAAAATAGATTGTTCAGTGGTAACCTCTATTTTGTACGGTGAGACAGTACACCAATTCTGCTATGTGCTAGATCACTGTAAAGTATTAAAATGAGAAAAGATGAAAACACATCTTGACTACAATTCAGTTTTAAATGAGCTAATATAATTCAATCTAGCTATTAGAGTTCCAAAAATGAACTGTAACTGGTAAGTAAATTGCAAATAAGTAAATAAACTTACGCAAAGGAAATGACAACAAAATCAAGCCAGTTCCAAGGGTCACGAAGGCAAGTAAAATCATCTATGCAGAAACCTCTCGCCAGGATTTTTACCAGAAATTCAAAAGTATAAATTCCAGTGAAAGTGTACCTGTAAGAAAACACCCAAATAAAAGAAAGAATTTAATTCAGTGATACAACATCATGGACAAAAATCACTGAAAATTAGTGATTATTAAATGAACTTTAATGGCAATTATGATATTACATAAAATACTGCTGTTTTCCTACCACCACTCCACATGATATGGGAATTTTTTTAGTTATTTTTCTGAAACATATTTTTTCAGTATGCAGTATTTTAGAAAAAAAGTATTTATTTTATAACTTGAACAAAAACATTATGGAATCATCATCACAAATACGAAGAAAATTTCTTTTTTTATATGAAAATTTCAATATTTCAGTATTTCCAGAAATAAAAAGCATGGGTAAGTGAAACTTTCTACAGTTACTGACCAGTTAGATTTTAGAATGTCAAACAATAATCCCCTGTAGAGCTTGAGTTCACCCTTTCAGTTTTTTTTAAACACGAAGGTGCTTCATAGGTACTATACAATGAATCGTATTGAAAAGAAGTAATGTTGTTTTAAATATGATGGGCTTTTTTAATTTGTTTGTTCTTACTTTTAATAAAAATGCATACAAAAGCTGAAGAGGGAGACTGCATCAAAACATTTAACTACTTTGAACAAAAGTATTAAAGTTTTCAGGGAAAAAGTTACCAATATCACAACTTCTCTCCCAATTAGAGGTCTGTGGTGGTTTGAGTTGCAGCTAGGATCAAACTACAGGCCAGAACCAGTTTCACACATAATAGTATGTAAGACCATATGGCTTAGCTCCTAATTTATCTCTACATTTTAACATTGCTTAGAAGTAATTAATTATTTAACTTACTCTACATTCTTTGTCCATTCTGGAAGTTTACTCCATGTCATGAATACACAGTTTGTCAAAATCGTGAGCATAATGAGCATGCTGAACAATGTTGACTGTAGTTAAGGAATAAGCACATCATACTTAATTTGCATCACACAAACCATAAGGAATTGACCAGGCTACAGGACACTGACAACATATATGATATAAATCAATTTAATATCACTAACAATGTCAAATTTAATGCAAAGATGTTTCATATTAATGATTGTTATATCGTTATTTCTATGAGTTAGCTTCGCCTCATTCTGAGACAAAGGCAGGAGCACATTTAAATACTAAAACAAATAAGAATTTGATATTTCAAAATATCAGGTTTTTTATTTTTTTTTAAACAAAGCCATTAAAAAGGAAAAGGATATGAATGAACTAAAATCTTAATTGCTACTCTTCTAATAACATTGAAAGGAGATAAAAGGTACAATGCAGATGTGGCACTGAACCTGAAGATTGTCTTCCCTTTATTCAGTACTATAAAGGTCTTTAAAAAGAAAGAGGGGTAGGGGAGAGAAAAAACAGGAAATTAAGGATAGAAAATTCTGCATTTCAACATTTTCCTGTAAATGTAAATGAGTGAAAAATACAACTAAAAATCATTCTTATAAAACATTAAAAATGCATCCGACTATACTACTTGCACTTCAGACCAACCTGGATTGCAAAACATTGCACACAATTAACCATTTTTGGATGCTTACCAGCAATAGTTTAATCACTTCAGCACCTTTAAAACTGCTTCTGAGGTCACATATCCTGGGCTTTTAAAAAAGGCTTTTCTGCCTGTTTTGTCTGCACAAGTACCATTAACTCAACTATTATTGATTTGGATTAGAAAACACAACCAATCAAACTGCCAACAATTTTTTATTTGGATTAGAACAATCAAACTGCTGTCTAATGGAAACTTAAGTCGACCTATATATTAGTATTATTCTCTCAAAAGGCAAATATCTTTTAGAAAAAAAGGAAATAAGCAGGTTTAACCCTGAAACTTCCTGTTTCCTGTACTATAAAAATATTGTTTTAATTGAGTTGCTTTTTACAAAAATACAGATTAGTCTCCTCAACCACATCTCAACTATACTTCTATACTTCTTTGAATCTCCAGGAAAAGAATAGCCAACTAAAGAAGTTTTTGAGTGTTTCAGCACTACATCAGATTTCAAGAGATTAGAATACATCATAAGAAAACATCAGACAGTAAAAGTGAAGTTATTTCCAAAAAACAACCAACCAACCAACCTAGAAACAATGCTGTCACTAGGAACCCACTTCTGAACCTACAGTGTTTACCATTTTATAGTTCAATAGGCACATTCTAATTAGAATCTTAATTAATGCTTACTTTTTTATTGATGTAATATGGATCCAAGTCCTCCAGGGGCTCAGATACCATTTCTGGAGGAATATCACCATAAATAAATGGCAGCGTCTTTCCTGCCTCCAAGTCATTATTTGGCTTTGGGTGAACTTCTCCATGACCACCATCATCTTTATGCTCAGCTTTATCACAATCAGACTTTGCATCAGCAATACGTTTTTCAATAGCTGCAAGAGACTCTTTGGTGAAATAGAAGAAGCATTCAGATCCTGGCGGTACCAGCATTGCCTGCGCCATCTTTTCATTCTGTAAACTTTAAATACTTTTAGGCTCTTGTGCAAGAAGATCCTAGGAGAATGCAAGGAAAAAACAAACAAACAAAAAAAGAAAATAGAGTGAAACACCAACAAAAATCAACAAATATAAGTTTTTAGTCATAATTGTCACCTGTCTCTTTTCTGTTCCTAAAGCACTATGTGAAGACAATAGAAAATTATCTACCTTAGCTTTTGTAAAGGAACAATATGGCAAATAGATACATTTTATGATAAAAAGTAAAGCATGAAAGGAGAAGAAATATTCATATTTTTGTGCAATTTATTTCTCATCTCACATTAACACAAATATCATTTTGAAAAAAAAAAAAAAGGAAAAAAACATTCTCACTTTCCCTAGCTCCCTAGTCTCTACATGAAAGCTAAACCACACCTCATTATGAAAAGCTAAGAAATATGTTATTTAACATGCAGCACTGAAGAGAAGTTCAGTTATGAGTTTCAATATACAGACTTATATAAAAGCTTGGCTAGTATCTTGAAAACATTTACAACTTATATTATGAAGAAAAAACAAAAAACAACAACAAAAAACGCCTTCTCTATACTCTGAATTTCTTGTGGAAACACTACTCCATCTGGTAGCTCACATCATACTTGCTAAACTACCGCTTATGCTACTTTATTAGACAAGTATACAGAAATTTATACTATGTTTAAAGCTATATACACAAACAAAGCAACCAGGCTGAGATTCAGTTCTTCCCTGCGTGGGTTTCCTGACTTGCATCTTCTTGATTTTCAATGTTAACTTGATGTTAACTTGAGTAGTGCTATGGTGTTTAATTAAGGAAGTACTGAGGGATGAAGTGCTTTAGATTTAGACCAAAAAAGAAAACAAAAAACAGACTGTAAAAGTCACAGTTCTCTCTCTTATTGCTAGACATATTTTCAAAAAACCCTAAAATAATACACTTATTACATTACAAACACTACATTTTCAACAGATTATTTTTTCTAGTCTCCTATTTCCTACAGTGGGCACAGTTAATACCCATGGGTACAATTACTTTAGGATGAACTGGTTTTCTAAACAGAAACAAAAAGGAATCAAATCCCACTTGGTGACATTCATCACTGCTGTAGTTTTTGTAAACACTTCAACAAAATTAAGAAATTACAGTGGGTTGACCTTCACTGGCTATCAGGTGGTGAGCCAGCTGCTTCCTTTTGATGAGGTACAGAAAAAGAGAAAATGGGTGAGGAAATAAGGGGTTAGGTAAGCTCGTAACAGTGGATTCCCCTCATGCTGCAGTTTCTATGGGGAGCATCTACCCCTGTTCCAGCACAATACTCAGCACGATGGATTGTGAGAAAATACCTGCTCCACCTCAGGCTGTCCCACAGGTTGCAAGGGAAGCTCGCAGGCCTTTATCCTGCACTTTTTTTTCTCATTCCTTCCTTACACCGCCATGCAGCATCTGATCACTTGAAAGTGTTTTCCCAGAGGTGCCACCAGGGGCTGAAGACAAGAAAAACATTTTGCCAGACCAGAAGCTAGAACTGCTTCCACTGTGTTTAGAATTAATACAACTAATGCTATAAGTAAGTCATAAGGATTCTGAAAGACACTAAAATCAGCAAGGAACTGTTTTTGCAGTTCAAAAATTTCCAGATGATGGAATCACAAGACAAAACAAGCAGAAACCCAGCTGTACCCTGGCATGGGGCAGCAGGAACCAACTGTCCTCACACAGGGCAGGCTGGCCTCTCCTCGGAGCAGCTGTGCCACAGAGGTCCAGCGCAGAACGTTCCAGGTATCAGTCAGGGTGCTGTGAGGTAACTCCTGAAGCTGATCGTGGATACATGCTCCATTTGCTCTAGGCCACTACCACAAAAAATGTCATACACCAACTTTTAAGTCACCCTCACCAGTTGAGGAGAAATTCTAGTTTTCAATTATTTTCTGGCACCAAGTAAATCCTCCCAGCCACTACAACCTAAGGTTATACCAGCCATCCTTTCTGGAAAACTTGCCAGTCACAGGCATCCACATACCCAGATCCCTGCTTTTTCAGAGGAGCTATGACAGCCTCTGCATCCTTAGCAATTACTCTACAGTCACAAATAAAAAATGTGTCTTTGTGCAGACAAATAAGGAGATGAAAAATTTCCTGACAAACTGTTACAGGAATCAGTCCTTTTTCATGTCAGCATGCAGCATTTTAGGAACAGGGCAGTAGCTCCTTCTGGAATCGGTGATCCAGGAATGCTACATCTTCCCGTATTTATTCCAAAAAGGAGAACTTATTCTATACTAACAAAGATTCACTATTCTCAAACAGGAGTTTGCTGTTTGACCTCCTCCAGTGGAATCTTCCCAAATCCATAGCTCCCACGCTACTGAAAAACTGCCTTGCAATATTTTGATCAAAACTACCTGCACCTCAAATTGAAACTTCTCTTCAGGAGCCACATGATGTCTGTGGGAACATCCACCTATGCACCAGTGCAGAAGGTGAGGTCTCTCTCACAGGATGGATACCAGGATCCTGCTCCTAAATCTCCATTTTTACCTAAGAACTAGAGGTAATGCTATTGTTATATGATAAATTTAGTTCCTCTTTTTTTTTTCTTTAGTTTACACTTCTGTAATTTATTGAAATAAAAATTTCTATATGCAATTTCCTATATTAATCAATACTGCTTGTGCTGTAGTAGATCCTGAAGACTGCACTGATGTACCATTTACTTTTTCTACACTGGGAGATGAAAACTACAGTTAATACCATATATCACCAGTCTACAATGCCTACCAAATGAAGGGGTATACTTGGTAGGCTAATAAATATTTATGCAACTTTATCTTATGATGATTCTCTTCAGAAATAAAACAGACAAAAATATTTTAAGAAGGAAGTGGAGAAACTTGCAGAGTAAAACAGGTTATCTACCATAATATTCAGCTTGCTATTTGGGGATATTATAAAAAAAACCCTATTTCTATTCTATTTTATGAATGCAGGCTCAGAAGGTCTTGAGTATGACCACAGAAAGTACTTTATATTGAATTTGTTCAGGAAAAATGTCACTAACATATATTTGTCTATACTCTTTAGAAGCCTATAATAGGTAAAACTAAAAGTTTATGACTGCTTATTTTGTCAAATACCAGTACAGTCTTATAGCAGTTTTTCTGATTTGTTACTGATGTTATCACACTGAAAACCAATTTTCCTTCTTGCATGCAGATATTCCAGTGGTTCATTCAGCAATGCTTAAGCATTATCTCCATGGTTGAGGCAAACTCCAGCATTTCTATCTAGTGACACCAAAGTCAAGGACTGAAGCAAATCTCAGTCTCAACATCAAAAAAAGGTATTTTCAAATATTTAATAGCAAACTTCTATATTAGTAATTTGTCCTAACAGCCTAATTACAACCCAGGCCTGGAAAAACACCATCATCCGTGTTAAACAAATCTTGACTTACCATACTGTGGCCCTATTTTGTCATCATGGCTTGATCATGCACTGATTACATGACTTAAATTTTCTCTTATTTTTTCTGCAACCTTGATCACTACTGTATTACTCTACCCACAAAGGAATGATAAATCAAATCAGAAAAGAAGTCCTGAAGAAAAAGAAGAAAGAAAACCAGCTTTCCCCTACACAAACCACTCTCCACAAAGGAAAAAAAAAAAGCCACCAATAGTAAAACAAACAAAAAACTGCTTCTTTCAGCTTACCATTAATAAATACACTTCTAATATAGCATGGCACTATTGTGCATGTAAACCTGACTGGAAGTGCTCTTAACACACAGGATAGAAAAAGCAAGTTACAAACGAAGGATTAAAAACAACTGCTGCATATCACTGCCTGCCTAGTGTCACAGCTCTAGAAGAAATGTCTCTGGATTAGGAGCTAGCCATTAACATTACTATATGAATGCTAAAACCATATTTCTTAAGAAATATGGTTGAATGAGAAAAAATAATGAACTTTGGAAACATTGGTTTCATACATAAAGTAAAAAAGCATCATGGTTACATTTATGTTATTTTATAGACAGTACCTACACTTATTACTCTGTTTTCTGCTGCAATACATTCCCTATTAAGTCACATTTAAGCCTAGTCCTACATTATTTTACACACTGAAGTTCGAAATTTTGAGTCCAAATCCACTGGACTAAAATAGGTGAAGCACAAATGGACTGTTTGTATTGTCAGTAAGCACCTAAAACATGTTTAACATCTATAAAGATATCATTCAAACTTATATGCAAACCATACAGCATCTAAACCTCAAAATGAAGGAAATACATTTCCCTTGCAGACAAAGGATAAGTATCTTCATTTTTTTTTTCAGAGTTCAAAACACATCTGCTCATACTACTCTATATTTTATAAAACAACAATGGATTTTTACAGTGTTATTTTCAGTGTTCTCTAACTCCTACTGTTTATTGCTATGATACATATCACAGGGCTACTTAAATAAGAAAATCAGCGTACTACAGGCTGGCTAAATTAATAAGTCTCAATAACCATGTAAGTCTCATAAGTAAATTAAGAAGAAAAAAAAAGAAAAGAAAATTAATTAAAAATAAGACACTGCTACCATGATAGTCTGGTGATGATGTATACTGAAATTCAATTTGGCAAATGATCAAACTTGATGAGTCATCAGTGAACCTATATACATGCTCTTTGTTTTGTTCATCTGTATATGAAAGAATGTGGGTTTTTTCAGGGATATTAAACTTGACCAACTGTGTAAATTACAACTTTTATTATTAACTGCTATATTTTTGTAGAACATAATGCAGACAGTCTTACAGTTGCTCCAGAAAGGAAACTGTTTTTAGACCTATTTTAAATCTTCAGTATTACTGTTCTCAGTTGGCAAAATAACAGGCTTGCTATAATAAGAACCCTGAAATTTATTAGGAAAATTGTTTAGTCTAGAAAGCGTCAGCTCTAATCAGCGATTAAAAATCTAGTACCCTTCCTTCTCAAAGAATTTCTGTACAGAGACCAATAGTACCATACACCATTCATCCACTTGAGATCCTAAACATCAGGAACTGAAACATTTCTGAATTATTAATAGTTCTCAGCCTCAGTAAATTAAATCTTTCACACATTTAATCCCTTGTTCTTCTGGCAGATTATTGTGACACTGAAATAAGACTAACTTGGACAACTCATATGAAACAAAACATTCTGCAATGCCTTTCATTTACGTGTTGTTTCTTTCCTTATAATTTGTTCATGAGATTTATCTCAAAGACTAAAACAAACAGCTCCTGAAGGCAGACTGAACTTCTGGAAATTCTAGCAATTCAACTTTCCACATGCAACTCACCCTTATGTGTCCTATATTTTTCCCCAAATTATTCCAAACTAGTTGTTTTCAATTCAAGAATCTCTGAATCAATGCGTAAGTTTATTGTAACAATTAGAAAATATCTGAAAAATATTAATATTGTTAGAATGAAAAATGCTAAAATGGCAGAGAATGTTACTGTCTGTTGTTAGAACCCGCAGCCACTTATGGAAGCCGATTGTCCTATTTCCTTAATTTCTGAAAAAGTTCAAGCACAGATACAGGAAACCGAATGCGCGCAGACAAGAATTCATCACTGATGTATCAAACAGAAAATCTTCAACAGAGCCAAATCAAAGCAAATGCAAAACTGTGAAGGTGCTTATTTTTTACTAATAAAAACAAAACCACTGAAAAACATTACCTGCTTTGTCAGAAATGTGGCATGTGCTCATTTTTATTCTATCAACTATGACATTCTTGTCATTCACATGCATGACTACTACATATTTTTTTTCTGAAATACAGACTTCTTACAGCTTGTGTGTCTATGTTATTTTCTAAGACAGAATTGCTTTTGCAAATCCTGCAAAGTTTAATTATCATGTTTTGTTCTTCTTATCCTCAGTTCTCTTCAGCTTGTTGTTGTATTTATGAATTATCATTACATCACTCCATTAACTGCTACAAGACTTCCAGTGAGACTTCCAGTGCTCTGCATTGGAAACTACATAAAGGGTGCTGAGTGACATTTACTCCAGAAAAATTCTCTTTTATGAGAACAAAGGTGAAGATATCAAGATATTTACATAATAACTTTATCACCTTTAATCAATTTTCTGTATAAATTTTCTATAAAGACAACTGTCAATGCTTTTAAATACTATTTCTATCTGCTGATGGAAATGAATATGCATCTAACTCCTTGTTTTGATGCTTTAAAGATAAACAGAAAAATTAAATATCTCCATGGATACTGTATAATTACAGAATAGCTGCTTGAAGATGGAGCTATGAAGCAATGCTCTCTATATTTTTTTTCAAATAATCGTGGTACTTGCTCAGTCTTTTTTTTTTTTTTTTAGTGTTTTTTTATCAGCTGAAAAAGGTAGGAAGGAGAGGCAACCACTATGCAGAATTCATTTATTTTCTTCACACTGAGCGTGTATTTGCTTTCAGATGCAAAACTGAATACACTACTCAGATTCTAATTAGCTATAAGGTCTGTTCAGGATACAAATGCCAGATTCCCCTGATTATAACCCAAAATATATTCCATCCAGAAATCATTAAATCCTGCAAGTCTTTGCACCAACAGGCATTACTCAGAACAGTGAAAAATAATTTTTGCTCTTGTACAGAAATCTTTCAGACGAAAAAGACTAAGTAGGATGTTTAAAAGGAACTGTGTGTTTCTTTAGGCATTCATGTTTAAAACAGGAAAAAAAAGCTCTGATGGGAAGGTTTTCACAACTACTTACTCTGGCCGATGTAAGAAAACAAGTGCTCAAAAGGTACATAGTCAGCAAACAAGCAAGAAAAATGACAGTGACAATATTGCAAATTGCTCTTCATAGTTAGATTTCTCTTGCATCAGATTCGCCAACAGTGATTCCAAGAAGTCAATAAACAACACGTTCAGAAAATCAGGAAGTACAGTACTTCTAGATTAATTTTTCAGAAGCTCTCTGAATCCTATTTCACCTTCACTAAATGAATACCAGCAGAAAAAGCACATAGCCTGAAAATGAAATGTAGAGAACCGCCCCAATGGGCAGACATTCTGCTTTCAAGTGTTCCATCTTTAAGAAATCCAGACATATACAAAATCCTTGCAGATCACAGTCATGACATCATCACCTGTACTTGTGCTCACGGAACTCTGTATCATGCAGTTCCGTGTCCCATTGCTCTGGTACTCATGAGTTATGCTACCCATCAGTACACAATAGTCTCTCTTCCAAAGCAAGTGATGTCAGTGAAGCATCCTGCTTGAAAAGTTATTAATCACTAGAAGATTACCTAGAATCATTCCATAAGAGAGACTAAGAAGTACATAAAACATGAACTTTACTATTTTTGTTTTCAAAAGAGATACCCAAAAACCTGTGTGGAACTTCGTAGGAACTCAGGTCCACAGAACAGGAGCTTATATTCACATATGTGTACAAAGAAACCCAGAAATCTACTCTATTGAAATCATTTCTTGGAAAAAATTGGAAATTGTTTCTTTCAAGTTCACGTACTCATTTGGTGTTGGTGCAGCGCTACATTGCAATCAACTGAACACGCAGAATATAGTCCAAATTCTTAAAGAAGGAGTTCTTATTTGATTTAGCATACATGAGCATTGAAGCTTTTAACATAATAGCAAAATCTAATTATGCAGGTGCTCCTTATATAATGGACCATTTCTTGGAAGGTGATCAGCCACTCTGCTTTCTAGAACAACAGAATAAGCATTATGGTACACCACATTATGTTACATGACTGATGTTAAATCAGTTTTATCAAAAGCCACTCACAACTTCCATAAATATTTGAATAAGATTACAAATAAAAATACCGACCACCTCAGTTATGTTTAAAATGGTTAATCTCCAAAACACTGGTTACTATGAGCAAACATATATACAAGTGATACTTAGAAGTTAGCTAGTCAGAAAGAATAAGTACCATTGTTTTTTGAATTGATGGGAGAACAAAAAATTTACAAGAAGTGAATT
This sequence comes from Cyrtonyx montezumae, assembly GCF_038088225.1. Taxonomy (NCBI): domain Eukaryota; kingdom Metazoa; phylum Chordata; class Aves; order Galliformes; family Odontophoridae; genus Cyrtonyx; species Cyrtonyx montezumae. The sequence goes on along the minus strand of NW_027072078.1, from coordinate 18,836,752 downwards.
TGCTCTGCATTACAGTTGCACACATAAAACCAGGATAGGATCTTTTAACATCTTATGTGAGGGGCCTGGAGAAGGACATGTTGAATAAAACAATCAAAGACGTATTTTTGCATATATAAAATGCAAACATTTTTGCAAAATACAGTGGACACTGAGACAAGATTCCTATAATTTAGCTTACCATTTATATTCTGTTGCTAGAAGTCTTACAAAACTGCAGCTGTGCCACATTTAGTACATTCATGTTGAATACAAAATCCAAGACATAATTTAAATCTCTGTGCAAACTGTAGTGTTGTCAGAAATGTTTTGTCACTGTTATTTTGTAAAAAGGAAACCAAAGAAAAAAGACAGCTACCCTACTAGTCCTGGGTCTAGGTTTATTTTACAGGAAAAAGTTGGAATGAAATCTCCCAAAACTCAGGGCTGTGAATAAAGGTAGTTTTGGGGAGAGTCTCTAACTTACTGTCTGGAAACAAGCTGAACATCAGAAACATTTTGGCACTGATCAGCCTTTCACTAAATCAGTGTGTTGAGATCTCACTGAATGACTGCACCAACACCAACCACGAAGGTTTCAACAATGTAGAAAGTATTTCTGTGAGTTACTACCAGCTGCATAAAGAGCAGCTGTTTGAAGTAGAAGACAATTTTAGTTGCAGCTAAACAGACATTCCTGTTTCTGGTGAATCTCTGTTATTGTATTAATAATCCATTATGTAATATAACATTAGAGAGGTCAGACAAAAACTAGGCAGAGAGGGCCCTTTGGAAATTAGATAGTTCACACTCCAGCTCAGGATAAGGTTAACTTCATTGCGAGGAAAACACTCAGAAACCTGTAAGCTCATGAGGTCTGTTTCAGGTTGCTCCTCCTCACCCTCCACTGCATCTTTTCAGGATGACCCAAGGTGCCTCACTAAATCATCAACCCATCACAACTCAACCTGCCCTTCACACGAGTCCAGGATTCTCTTTCTACCTCCTTATCTGTGTTCAGCATTATGTGCCTCACCAGCTCCCTAACTTGCGTTTTGACAGACGGTGCAGTGAAACACATTGTGTACCTTTTGTTGGTCTATTCTCAAATTCCCCTCCACCTTTCTGCTCAAGTGGTGGTCCATCACTAACATGAGACACCAATGCAAAACAGCATTAATAAATGATAATAAACCACTGTAGCTCTCAGGTAACTGCAACTGTAAGTTCCCCTGCTGAACAGTGAGAATGATGAAATAGACACTAAAAGAAAATGTATTCTTTAAGCCACACCAAGTCAAGGTTCAAAAAATGGGAGATTTCTATTTTTTTTTTTTGTCAGGAAAATGCTCCTCAAAAATCAAATAGAAGATGAAAAAAAAAATTAGATGAAAATGTAACAAAGTCTAACAAGATACAAATTAATAACATGTTGCCAAATCCAAACCTATTGTTGACTCCATTTTTAACAATTTCATCCTATTCTTAAAATATACATAGACATAGTGGTTAAAATATACAATATACATAGTGGTTTTTAATTCACCAGAAATCTCAAAACATATTTGTTTCCCTTAAACCACAGAAACAAAGCAAATTTTCCCACTTATAATTCCAAACAATTTTCCATTTATTCAAAACTACTGAAACTCTGAAGCAATCACAAAGTTTATTTGCTGTTACTTGTTACACTGCAATACAGCAATGGAATTTTTACTAGGTGCTTTAAAGACTATTTTAAAATCAGTTTTGTTGCACTTTGATTTTCCATGTACTAAAATGAGATGCTCTGTATATGGGTCAGAAATAGCAGAACCAAACTGATGTATATGAAGGACTGCATAAAGAAATTATGCTTTTCTGGAACTTGTTCGAGCTTTGCACATTTTGCCATGTTAGAAGCTTTATAGCCTGCAAACACAAGTCACTTCAGGTTTTCTCCCTTAAATAGAGGGAAAGAAAAAGCCTTGTTTTTTTTCTTCTTTTTTAAAAAACAAACAAACAAAAACAAGACAGTGCGGGGTGCATGACTTCTTTGCTTCCCTTCCCCCCTCTCACAAACCTCATCCCTCCCGGATAAGTGGTAAAAACTGACTATAGACTGCAAAAGAAATACAGCAAGCAGTATAACCAGACATTTCAGTTCCTCATTCTGGCCAGAAAGGCTCTCTGTCCCTCCCTTAATGGGCTCATTAGTGTAATCTGAGTCTACTTTCTGTGCTTGTCTAATTTTCTAGAGCCTCAGCTGCTGTTCTGAAAATCAATACTGGCTGGAGGTGATTGGTAAAACCTGGCTTGGATTGAAGTGATATAGAGGCAAAATTCATAAATCTGTCTAACCAATGCTTATGCATCTTCGTGCAAACACCCTGAAAAGGGATAACTGCATAACATACATCATAGAGATGTATAGAAGGATATTCTTATTAAAAAAGGATTTAGCACCTCCAGTACTTTATTGAACTTCTGTTAGAATCAGAAAAAAACATTTACTCATGACATCCATTAAAAACCTTCTAAAGCAGAATAAGCATGCAAAATTGAGTTGAGAGTTCAATACCAGTTATTCAATTAAACAGCCTAAAATGCAGTGCTGTAATTCTACAGATCTTTAGGCTGTCAAACACATTGGTAAAGCTCACCATATGCTTCCCAATGAGTGGGACAGCATGAGAAGGAATGAAAAAAAACAAACCAGATTGCTTAATACCATGATGGGAAACTACAGAAATTAGACCAAGATTCCAGAGCTCAAATTAAAAACTCCATATTTTCTGAAGGATTTGTCCTCCCTCAACCCCCTTTTCCACTTGACTCTCTATTTAATTTGACTTTTTAGTGTTGAACAGGTTGACAATGAAGTGTTTATCTAAAAGTGCATCCATCTGGGAGGTATAACAGAAAATCTTCCTATAATACAGAAAACCATACAAACCCTATACATCAGAAGGCTTTGTAGCTGGAAATATCTCATGCTTTAATTTACTTTTCCTATTTACTTCCCTTTTGAAAAATTATTTCTCTCTTCTAGTCCCTATATAAGCAACAATCATGGCCAACACAAAACAAGCTTAAGTTATTTTAAAACAAAATCCCAAAGTTATGGTACCCTAGAGCATGCAGGGGAAAGGATTAATAAACAAATAGATATGGAAGTATTATCTATAATGAAACAACAGAATCTGCTGAGTGAAAAAGGAAATGCAAATCTGAAGAAGTAATTTAATAATTTAATTTAACAATTATTTGCTTATCACTAAAAATATTTTGTTCTTCACGTTTAAATTAAGGGTTTTAAAGCAAAGGATGCAAAGACTGATATAAGCTGCCAACTGATGTATGAATTAGAGGCAGTAATAAAAGACATCTACAGAACTGGAAGGTTGATAGATACATAAATGCTTATAGTTATTAACAAAGCATTCGCTACTATTAGAAGACCAGGAAACTCTATCATGCAACCAATTTATGTGGTTCAAAGTCTAAGTTAACGGATTTTCCTTCTATGGGCAATGAGAAACAAAACTTTCAACAATTAACTATAAGAAGGGTAATGATAAAAGGATTATTTCTATGAGCTATTTCATCAAAAGCTGCAGGTGATGATAAATGCAGTGCTCTTCTACAATTCACTCTTCTGGTCACTGACAAAATAAAATATATATATATTTTTTTTTTCACCTCATATTCTTATGAAAATGACCATGTTTTCCCAAACATGCTTCACCTTGTAATTAAATGACTGCAACTAAGGAGAAAAAGTTGATTTACTGACCTTAAACTTGATAATTTCTGAAAGAAAAAAATATATATACTTGCAATCACTGCATTAGCTGCATATAAAAAAAATCACCCAGTTTACACTGCATTATCAGGATGCGCCATTTGCTGGAAGAGAAAAGCCACAGAGGAAGTGTCTGGCAATCTTTTTTACTCAGAAATCACAGAATCTATTTGCTTGGAATCACCAATTTTCCCTGACATGAACTCAGAGATTCACAACCCTTCTAAAGAAGCACACTTGGGCACCTAGCATCATTCTGTGAATTGTACGTTCATGAAAGATTTTAGATAAACTGATGAAAGCCATAATTTGGTAACGCGGACCTCCAAAGGAAAAGTAAGAGTAGCCAGGTCAGAGTGTTCATCACAACCTCCAATAGAAAAATAAAATAGAAATCTGATGAGGTCAGCTGTAACTCACAGCAAATGACTTCATGCAAGAACCCAGAGCAAGGTAACAGCTCTGAATGAGCAGCTTCTATGCATTTGCTGAAAATTTGCAGGAAGCAGCCATTAAATTGCACAACCACAATATAATTATAGCAGAACTGTAAGACTTTCATTTAAAACATTTATTAAAAAAAATACCTCACAACAGAATATAGAGCACAATGTTTCATTTTTTGTTTGGTTTTTTATTTATTTTTTTTTAGTGTAATTCACCACCTTCTTTTTCAGACAAAAGGAAAGCAGCTATTTCAGACCAGACCACCAGAGCCACTGCACTTCATCAGCACTGTGGAATGACACTCATTTGCAAAATCTTCCATGTTCCTTCCTCCCCAGTCATACAATAGGAATAAATAATTTAATGAAGTACTCATCAGGAGAAAGGAATAGTCTATTAGTCTGTGCCTGAATTCTTTTCCCCTCACTTCCTTGAATCTCTTAGATGTGTATACTTCATAGCTTAGCAAAATAACATAAGAAAAAAAACGCTTCTGAATATCTTCAAATTCATTCTCAGCATTCTAAAATTGTAAGTAAAGAATCGGCACAAACAGAATGTTACAACTTGTAGGGGAGCACCAGAAAATTGACACTACAGAAGAAACTAGAAGGAAAAGCATTAAAAATCCACCCCAAACAATGTGAAGTATCACTCTTAGAAAATCAATTACATTTTTCAATCCCTAAAATTAAGCACTTATCGGCTTCTAAAAGATACTTAAAAGCACACAATCTTCACTTGCCAGTAAAGACATCTGCATCTCTTAAGTTACTTACAAAGGACAAGATAGTCATTTGACCCATTTCTCCAAAAGTGGGAGGGCTGTATCTCACATCGCTAGCCAGTTATTTATGCCTTCAGGCTACTGGCCCTTTGGTCCTACACTCAACTAAAAAAAAATCCAGGAAAAGTATGTAAAGCATTACGCTGTAGAAAGTGCATAAAAAGATCTAACCCACATCAGTGTAGAAAAGCAGTATTTCTGAAACGGTATGGCCCACACAGCAACAAGGACAGAAAGCACAAGGTCAGGGCAATTTCAGAACTCTGTTTTGATTATAGACAGAGCTTCATGAAAAAGGGACCATCTGAAGACTTCAGTGAAAGTTAAATAAACTTCTCACAGCAAAAAACAAGAGGCACTCAGTTTTGTAGCTCCTTGACAAGCTCTCATGCCCAAATAGAAAAGCACTATGATGGACTAGTAATAAAACAACGCATATAATTTGCTAGTGATTGTATACTGTCACAAATACAGCATCTGCTCAGTGCAGTAAAATCTCTGGAAGGCAATACTTTATCCCATTTCATCGATGAAGTACATTACCACTGCGTGGAAGTACAGAATTCTGTTTGAATTCCGTGAAAGGACAACGACACAATAAGATGAAACTAAAATATGCCTCTAGCGATTGGGAGACGGAAGGAGAGCACAGGAAAGAATTACCAAATAAGTGATTATGGCTATTTTGTGCTCCAGGTAAATGGACTTTCATTCAATTCAATACATCTAATTATCAAAACAATCTTTGTTAAGCCACAGAAACTGCTACAAAATATCTTTAAATGTCATCTCTGAAACATCATTAAGTATCAACTAAGAGTATCTACCCCATCAAAGCTTTAGCTCACATCTAAACAATAGCTATCATCTTACAAAGTAAAGAAAAAACCTGACTTGTGTACTCATACATCACTTGAAAGACGTACAATAGATTTAAGTTATTAAGAATATAAAGATCTACAAATTTTACAATTCTCATTGTTTTTACTTAATCTGTACTTTTCAATTCCTCCCAGGTGTCACTAAATCTGAAACGTCTTTTCCCAGCTGAAACTGAGGTCATGGTATCAGTGAAGTACTGGGTCACCACTGAGAAATTTGAGAGTAAGCTGATATTTTCCTTTTTATAAAAAGCAATCCAATCTTTTTAACTTGTGAAAATAGAGTAAACCCTTCTAAAAAATGACAACAGTTACCCACAAGCAAAACAAGTAAAATTCTAGGAGTTACAGTTATTGGGTTCAAATGTAAATTAAATAATATATTTTTCTTGAACAATGTGGTATAAAAGATCAAGCCTATTATTCCCTAAATGACCTTGCTGGGTTTCCTGCTGTCAGCTGGGACAGAGTTAACATTCTTCCCAGCAGCTGGTATTGTTCCCTGTTTTGGATTTAGGGCAGGAACACTGTTGTTAATGCACCGATGTTTCAGACTGCACTAAGTGAAGGCCACACTGTCCTGCCAGGGGTAGGCTGACCGTGCACAAGGAGCTGGAAGAGGACACAACCAGGACACTGACCCAAACTGCCCAAAAGGGTACCCCATACCTTATGGTGGCTCAGCCAGCAACAAAACTAAGGAAGCTGGCCAAGGTGCTGGGAGCTGCCTTTGCTCAGGGGCTAGCTGGGCATTCATTGGCTGACAGTAAGTAACTGGATTGTGCATCACTTGTTTGTTGACTTTTATTCTTTCTTTTCCCCTGTTCTTTCTTACTAAACTGTCTTTATCTCAGTCTGTGAGTAGTAGTAGTTTTTTCCACTTTTACCTTTTCCAGTTCTCTCCTTCATCCCACTGTGGAGCAGAATTAGCAAACAGCAGTGTGGTGCCTAGTAGCCTGACAGGTTAAACACAACAGCAGTGCTAGATTTGAATTCTGGGAACACTTGCTATATAAACCAGCATGAATCCCTAGAAAAAACTGGAAACAGCATGGTCATTTAAACACAAAAGCTCCTGAAAAGAAAATGCAGCTTTAATGATCTCACTGCATTGTAACATGCCAGAGAAACCCATTTGTTCACTCAAAACTAACACACTGGTTCATTAATTCACATAGATACATCCTTTGAAATCTCATGCATAGGCTACAGAAGAAATGCAGCCTGTCTTAACCTAAAACTCTGAATCCAGCAGGCTGCAGACATAGGTGAAGCAAACCACTATCTAATGTTCTCCAAGACAACCCAGAGATCAACAGCAGCTCACAAGTCATCACCATCGCCCTAACAAAAACAAAAGTACTGTAACGGAAAAGAAATCCTATTTTTGCTGAGATAGAGAGAAGAAAAGCATTTCAGAGCATGAAAATTGCTCTCTCTTAAGCTGTAAATTGTTGTGTTCCTGGACCAGTTCCTTCTGACTCTCTAAATCTTGTGATATCTAAATACAGATCTGTCAGGTTATGACGGATTGGCAAGGAAGCCAGTCACCTTTGTGGCTCCTTAACGTGAGTTAACTCTAAATATGAAGTTCCTTGTTCCCCACCATTACTCCTATATCCATTCATACCTAAGCAATGACTCTACACAAGATTGTCATCAAAATGGATCACTTCACTGACTGCCTTCAGAGCTTTCCTCTGCTTCCTCTTTTCTAAGCTGACCTGTAAATATTTAAAGATAACCAAGACAAGAAGTACTCTAACCAGGAATTTAAGCTCCTGGATAATGACTCTATCCTTCACCCTGACTATCAAGTTAGGAAGAAAAAAAAATTTAACACATCCTGTAAATCAGAAAGTAAGTCCAGTTAAACTTGCAGCAAATGAGATGTTTTACAATAAAATGCTGCAAAGCATTTATACATGTTGCAGATACACAACACGTGGTGTGTTCCTCTGCCTCCATTAATTTGAATTATACATTTAAAATCCTGAAAATACTGTATGTCTGCAAATTGCTAAGTTTATTTCAATTCTTCTGAGTTTTCCTGCTTGACTATAGACCTTGCTGAAAAGAAGAGCTCCCAGCCAGAAGAGGGATAAAGACACAGGAGCTGAGCAGGATCCTTGGCCTCAGGGATAAGGAAACATATAGCTCCTGGGCACTCAGTACCAGGGGAGCCACAGATGGATTTAGGGCAAAGAAGCCTAACTCTGTACGAGCTGGCTGACCTCCAAGTCAAACATTTCCTGCTGGCTGGCCAGAAGAATCCCAGAAGATACATTTCTCACTATTATAAAGGGCTTACATGCTACTTCATAGAGCCAGACAGCCAACAAGTGCACACATGATAATGAAGCATTTGGGTACTAGAAACAAAAATGTCCTTCCTGGCTGCTATCTGATCAAATAACAAATATTTCTTCTACACACATGGTCAACTGTCAGCACAATGCTGTCTAACAGCCTAGGAGAGCAGGCACCAAATGTGGGTGCAGGCAGCAGTGTGTGAGTGAGGAGGAAGAGCTGGAGACACAGGGGTGGCTATGAGAAAAAAATGAGGGGTGAGGTGCTCTAAAATTGCTAATGGAAGCAAGAGAAACCCTTTAAAGGCAGCATGAAGGAGAGGACGCAGCCTTACAGAACCTGCTACAGCCTATGTGCTGATACAAAAATTATTTACACATGAAAAATACTTAGGCAAAACACTTCCTAAGGATGCTGTAAATACATTTATGAACACAGTCAGATTTCAATACTTAAAACACACAATAAAAAAAACTTTGCAATTGTACTGCAGAACACAAATTGGTATCTGTAACAGCATGGAATTACTAGCACCTTAGAATAAGATCTAAGTGGGTTACAAGATGCAGTCTACTATTATTTTTTCTTCTCCTTAATACTGTCCCAATTTACTATGTTCTCACTTCCACACCTAGAACATCAACATGGTAAATTAGAGTTGTTCAGACACAAAACCAAATGGTGAATCAAATACAGAGGTGAATCAAACTCAAGAAGCAAGACTTGGTGGTCCCTACCCACAGAAAAGGCAAAAGCTCCCAGAAGTTACACACTGCTTTGGGTGCATTGTCAACAGCACTGGATATTAATCCAGGCAAAGATATAGGGCAGCAGCACCAGTTCCCATACCCGTACTGCCCCACCCAGGGGCACTGTATGCCCCTGCATGCAGAGAACTGCTCTCAGGGAATATGTCTCCAGCACACCCACAAAAGCAGACAGTGCTGTGAGGGCACAAAGGGATGCTTTGTGCCTCTCCACAAGTCAGGTCAATCTCTCTGAGAAATTTTAAACAAGAATTTTATAACCAAAAGTTCAGGGTAACATTTCAAAAACATCTTCTTCAAAAGACACTGCTTCAGGCTAATGAAAAAATAAAACAGATCTACATTTCAATAACCTCAACAACAGAATGATAAGCCAAGAGGATCAACTGAAAGTGGAGATGAACAAAGCACTGACATTTAAAATTTGTCAGAAATATGTCACACAAGTGCATTTACTCCTACAGATTTTGATGTTTTTCCCTTATTTAACTTGTTGAACTCCAGGCAAGAAAATTTCACTCAACCAATAACTCCAATTTGGACAGAATCTCTTTTGAAATAACTGTATTACACTTATCAAAGTACATTCAAAGTTCCACTGGGTTGTTCTTTTTGCTGTTGTTGGTTTTGTTGTTTTTTTTTTAAGAATGCAAAAACAACACACAAGATGGTTTAGCTTTTTACTTAAACTTCTGCACTGCTGTTCAATTTCTACGGTGGAATCCTCCTAAGATTCTAAGATACTCTAGTGAACTTATTACATAGCATAGGAATAAGCAACCTGTAGTTAGAAATGCAAGAAAGGGTTTATCTCCTACCTAGAAGTAAAATAATTAACAGTGACAAAAACCTTAACAAGAGAAGCCACATAATTAATGGAAATTTACTCCTGGTCTTGAGTGGCTGTTCTGGTTGAAATGTTCAACACTGAGAATGACTCAACTCTCCCTGAGGAACATGACATCTCTGATTATTATTGATAAATATGGTCTCGTCCGGGGCTGAGCTTACAATTTACTTCAACAGAATAGAAAAATGCTTTTGAAAATTAAATTATACCAGCCTCCACTCTGTGCATTCTGCACGTATGCAATCCCAAAGGACACGCTGTCTTACTAGGCATCCAACTTAATGTCCCAGTAAAAAATTAAAGGAGGACACATGCTTAAAGGATTGGGCTCAGGTATACGACGCTTCCTTGCACTGGAATACAGCAGAATGCACTCTCCATGCTATTGCTACTCAGTAGTAGTAAAGATGTATTAATAATAAATGTTTTCATGTAAAAAAGCATCATGTTTACCATCTTTTCTGCACTACATCAAAGATTCCTCTTTCCCTCAAACAAAAGAGTTTTAAAATAAAATATTGTAGAGGAAAATGTCCATATCAATACTGTACTGCTGGTAATAAAGCCTGAGATTAACAAAATCAATTTAGAAGCCCAGTAATCTGTTCACATCCCGTACTATTTATCTAAACTTTGCATTTCTTTTAACAAGTGTCATTAAAAATCAATACAAACCATTTAAATAATTTCCATTTCTCTCTGCTGAACTTCAGCTGCAAACATTAAATTATGTTTTGAGGAGGAAAAGGGAAACTCTTGCTTTTGTGTTTCTTAGGAATAATACAAAAATATTTATGAACGCATTAACCTCATTCAAATCTTGCATTTTCATAAACTGACATTCAAAAAAACTTCATACATCTCTTATTTTCTTAAATTCCTAACATACATAGGTGAAAGAGACATAGTGTGGCTCCAATGACTTGAAACCACTCTGCTTATCTGACAGCCAGCCTGACACTGGGCATCCAGGCAGCACGCAGTGCCTGCCTCCATCCGCCCCAAGGCTCCAAGCATGATGCCATGGCTGGGCTCTGCCTCTGCATCCTGACACACCCTTTCCCATCAGGACCACCAAGGAGCCTTGAAGCCAGCACACAGGATGGTTACTTTTGTATCCAACAGCTTGCTGAACAAGAACACAGCTGATCAGATTGTAATAAAAAGTAGATTTTCATTGCAAATAGAAGCAAGAGGAAACTTGCCACCCAGTACTGACATAAGAATGGCAATGTCAAAATTGTCTGTCATTCTGTATGAAAAACCACATCATAATAGTGCTGTTCTGCTATATATCAGATGATAAATACATCGTTACATTAATTCATCTTCCAAAGTATTTTTTCTTTATATTCCTGACTCTCATGCGTACATATTTGCTCTAAACAAGCTCCACTGAAATAAAAAACAGAATTCTCACTTCCACTATTCAACTTCGCTTTTTGCATTGCCCACAGATTAAAAGTGTTTTTAATGTATCCCAGGAACAACACATGTTGGTAACAAAGTCACAGTTATTTTCCAGATGAAAAATCTTTCCCCTGCCTGACTTTTTGCTCTACAATCACATGCTTTAAGAGCTGTTCCCACGTTCATTTTCTTAACAAGACGCTGAGGTCGAAGCGGTACCCTTTGTGTGGAAAGCACCGAGCATTTCTGCACCAATACCAGTTCTGCAGAAGTAACAAGAAAACAACTCAGGGAAACAAAAACACCTTTCTCTCTCTGGAGCACAAGATGGGACACCAAAAGTTTAAAGTAACACAGTGCTTAAAAGCAGGGAATGCCTCAGGTTCTGATTTTTCCATGTCAACTCTCTACCAGTAAGGCTGCCAGATGTGGCAACACGCTGTTGCTCTTTGTAGCTTTTCCTGTTGCTCGCTGTCCACCATGCACTTCTTCGATCTTCCCACAAATGTGGTCACTACTGCTTAGCAACCAGGGGAACATGAGAGCAGACAGCAAAATCCTCCCGCCAGAGCTCTCCCTGTTCCATCTCCACATCATCCATCTCTCATGGCCAATTAAGAGGCATGTACGTACTGTGTGGCCTCAGAGACACCGAGCAGGTGCTCAGGGGTGGTGTGGGCTGAGCTGGGGTTTCTCTGCTAGGTGCATGCATAGGGGTTGAATTAACAAGCTGGTGACTGAAGGAACCCTGATATATGCAAGTAAAACAGTTCCCCAAAGGCTTATGACAAATAATATTTTAAAAATAAATGGGGAAAGGGGTGAAAGAAGGAAGGGAGAGAAAGAAAGAAGAAGAAAGAGCTGAATATTAAGGAGACGGGGAACAGAGGAGCTTTATGCCACAGCATAAAACCCTCAGCGCTCTAGTCGCCCTCACCGCCGAGATGGGAGAGAGCCACGAGCTCACGAGCAGCACCGAAAGAGTAAAGTCCACACGAAAGCCCGCACAGCAGCCAGGAAAGCAGCTACTCACTCACTTCTCCCATGCCACAGGTAGGTGCTCCTCCTCAGCGCCGCGCTACCGCCCCGCGCCGCGCCTCGAGCCCTCAGCTCCGCGCCGCAGCCCCGCGGAGCCCCACCCGGCCCCGCCTCAGGAGGGGAGCGCCGAGCTCGCCGCCGCCGCGCCCCCTGCCGGAGGCCAAGGACCGGGCGGGGCCCGAGGGGAGGGCCGGTGCCGCCCGAGGAGGACGGGGGAAGCGTCACCGGGGAGGCTAGGAGATGTCAAAGCCTCGGGGTGCCGTGGGAAGGGGGCGGCCGTGCCCGCCTCAGTCGGAGCACGCGGCGGGAAGCCAGCCCCGCAGCTGGGCGCTGCTCCGGGCGGACGGCGGACGGCGCTGTGCTGGGGCGGCGCAGGGCGGTGCCGGGCACAGCGGGTCCTTACAGGGAACGTGGGCGTCTGGACAGCACGGGGCTCTGAGACCTACAGCTCCAGTTCTGCAAACGTGCATCTAAAGCCAAGATGATAGCTACAACCAAAGCCACAACAGAGCACTCATTTAATTCACCCGCCTGAGCTCCGTGGCACATTCAACATCACGGCTTGTGTTTCTGAAGGCTTCCTGCCATGGCCTGTGTGCACTGCGCTTACTGCCCCTGTAATGCTCTCAGGAACTCTCTGCAAGGCTGCATACCTTAGTTAAGGCTGTTGTTTTTATCTGTGGTGGTAGACAAACTGCTCATAAGCTAAATCCACCAGAAGACACTAGAAATATCTTGAAATCTCTGCTATCTCAGTGCACACAAGGGCAACATAACATGTCTTTTATGTCAGAGTTCAAGTTCTGCATCCACCTTTCATAACAGAGTAATAATCCAGGTAATAGCAGTACCTACCTTCACCTCCTTTAGAAATAGATCTCTTTGGAAATAGATTTCTTAGAAGCTATCAAAATACATAACACCACAAAAGTACATTTGAAAACATTCAGATGTGATCTGTTTTCTGCACTCATATTTACTTGTTTCTGATCAGTTTTGGGCGTAAGACAACGGGGAGGGAAGAGCTGCTAAAAGAGTGCTGTCCTCTTCACTTCTACCATTTGAGCATGGGTCCTGTGTTTCTCTAGCATACTTGGGCATTTCTCCAGGTTGTGCTGGATTTGATAGCCACTCCCCAGCCCCACAGAGCCTCCAAAATAATCATGTTTGCCTTTGAGGCAGGACAAGCCTGATATTCCAGATAGGGATGATTACGGAGTTGGCTAATTGTGGCAGTGCTTTTAAAAATTACTGCACTTCTTAGAACCAATGTATTTCCTTAGAACACAGAAAACTAAAAGAAATTTGAAAGGAAATTTGTTGCATTACATTGAAACAGGCCATTCAAAAGTGTTCCCACGTGGACGTGGTGTTTTTATACGAGAAAGTATTCTAACTAGAATAGCTAATCACTATGTGACAGGCTTTATCAGATGCAACAATAAAGCTGTTTCTGAAGAGTAAGTTGTAATAGTCAGAGTCTTAGCTCCTCCCAGTGTTCAACATGGGTATAGCTTCCTAATCAGTACATTTACTGAAATCATAGAACATCCCAAATTGGAACAGACCCAAAAAGACTTTTGATTCCCAGCTACACACATGACCACTCAAAATTCAAACCATATTACTTATAGCATTGTCCAAACAATCCCCAGCTTCTCGGGGCCGTGTCCATAGCCCTGGATAGCTGCTGCATGACCACCACCCTCCGGTGAAGAACATTTTGCTAACTCCCAGCTGCCCCTTGCCTGACACAGCTCCATGCCATTCCCTCAGGCCCTGTCTGTCACCAGAGAGCAGAGCACAGTGCTGCGCTTCTGCTCCCTGTGAGGAGCTGCAGCCACCATGAAGCCTCCCTCCTCTTAGCCTACTCTGGGCTGAACAAACCCAGGGACCTCAGCCACCCCACACACAGTTTACCCTCTAGACTCTTCACCATCTTTGCAGTCATCCTTTGGGTGCTCTCTAGTAGGTTTTTGTTTTTCTCATATAGTGGTGTCCAAAACTGGAGCCTCACCTGGAGCACTGGCTGCACCAACACAACAGTACCACTGCATTACCATCTAAGAAACATAGTGTTTCCCAGTGACACTTATTAACTTTCTGCAGTACACAGACACACAGCAGAAGGTCCCCCAACATACACAGATAATGTGTTACCTTGGATCACGTTTTAAACACATCCTTCAGATCTGTGTTGCTTCTTAAATTCCAGTTTTGTTCTTGTAACTACAGACTTCTGAGTTCTCTTGATGAATCTCTCTCTAGGTACAAAGAAGTCCATGTTAGATTTCTCGCTGAATTCCCCTTTTAGAAAGAACAAGTTAACTCATTGAAGAGTCCATCAAAATATTATTGGCCAAGGAGGTGTAGCCTGGAAGTCATAAGCCTTCATTGTACTCTGGAAAGAGCTTATAGCTTATATATATCAAAAAACACCATGAGTAAATCAACAGAAAACAAAGAGAATTTTAAGTTAGCAAAGTAGCTGAAAATATGAATGAAAAAACAAGGCTGTCTATGTTTAGGGGCTTTTATTATCTACCAGAGCAGCTGGCTCAAGAATTTGTCCCTAATAATGTCAAGTTATTTTTGGGAGAGGCTATGCATCAAGCAGATTCTGCTCTGGGGTGTTTATGGCTACCCTTTTAGGGTGAAGAAAGCCCAGATGCCAGCCCAGTTGTCTTGGTAATGTATGTCCATAGATGGAGATGGTAATCTGGCAACAGTGGACTCACCTGTTCGCACACACTGCACAGGCAGTTCAAAAAACAGCAGCTCTTACAATAGTATTCACATCTTCGAAGGGTGGTTGTGACAGAGGAGGTAGGATGAGGCTTCTCTCTAATGTAAATGATGAAAAATGATGGGTAAGAATAGATGTGCTTTATATCACACACTGAGAATGTTTAATTTTTCACACTATGCATGCATTAGAATCACAACAGAAAAGCTTGACTGACAAGAATACAGTGGTAAGACAAGCTCCTTATAAAAATATATTTTCATGCATTTTTTACTGTTCATTGGATAAAGGACAATGAGATAACAAAAGAAACAATAATAAGGAAAGAAATGTTGGAGAAGAAACTGCAAGTTTTTCAAGTGATAGCATCCACGGAATGCACTAAGTTCTCATGTAACTTTTCAATGAGTCTTTAGTGGAGAAGAGATCATTTAGTAATGTGGCCAGTGAATATTATTCACTTGATAGAGAGAAGAAATTCAACAGTTTCTGGTCCTTCCTTGCTTCTCAGCATTGCCATAAATGAATGGGTCAGCTGCTTTTTACTCTGTCACTTCCTCTGCAACCTATATCATACTCAGTATGAGGCTGCACCAGTGCAGAGTACCACCTGAAAAATACATTGATCAAACATCTTATAATCTCACAATCCTATGCATATTGCAATGCACAACTTGCTTTGGGTCCACCATTAAAGAAGTAAAGTACAAACGTGCTCAATATAAACATATAGGAACCTTTTGTAACTTACAGTAGGCAACCTCCTTTAGCAGAAGGCTTGGGCTAAATGATCTCCAGAGGTCCCCTCCTACCCCTGCAATTCTGTGATCCTGTGGGAAAGAAATTTCTAGTACCAATCTTGATAAAAATGAGGCAAATTAAAGTAATAACCAAATGGAAACTGCTATTGTTTGTAACTATACACAGTGTATTTTCTCCAAAAGTTAGCGAAGAAATGTTGACCTTGTCAGTCAGTCTTATCTACTTTCCTACTTACAGTAGATCATCTTCAAGTACAGAACAAACTTGAACTTTGCCCGAGCCTGCTGCCAAATAATAGTATTACCATATATTGCATTATGGTATTATTATATTGATGAAAAATAAGACACTTCATAATAGGCTTCTAGTCTCCTGCATCATGTTTCCAACTTGGCAGCAGGCCATGTTAAAGTCACAGTGCTTACATTAATGGATAATTTCCTCCAAAGGACTGGATAGATGCAAAATGAAAATTTTCTTCTGTTCTCCAGCAGTCCTTGTTAATGTCAGTCATGAATTATCGCTGTCTAAGGAACTGCTCTACTGGTGCCTCTGCAGTAAGCCAAGATCAGCATCATTCCCAATGCTTATCAACTGTCAGAAACAACTTTATCATTGGAGCTTCTTAATGCATACTTATTTTAACTTCCTCTTAGTCAACAGCTGCCCCTATCCTTCTAAAGTCATGCCTTTACTAATACCATTGTTTGATTAGATATTCCTTTCTGGCATTATATCATCAATCTTCTCCTACCTTTTCTTTGTAGTGGCTTATCCTGTATGTTAGGATAAGTCATTCACATGGAACCTTACAGCAGAATTTCCATGTGTGTTAACTCATTCTATGACAGTGGTCTAAGAATTCAGCATCAAATTCAATGCTGCTTGTTTTTTGATGGTGTTGAGTCCGTAATCCATGCTGAAAGTTTCAGTACTTAAGTAGTAGTAGTAAAAGAAGAAATGCTATTTCACGAAGTGTTGCTGCTGCAGCCCTACGTACAACAGGACTAGCTTCAGCTGATTCTTAAGTGCTGTTGCATCAAATTGCTTCCTAATAGCCTGGTGTAGGGAACCTGCTTTGGCAGGGGGGTTGGACTCGATGATCTCTTGAGGTCCCTTCCAGCCCCTATGATTCTATGATTCTATGAATAGTAGAAAGTAATGTGTTCCTGGCTCTGAGATTTCTTTGTCCTTCTCCCTAGCTTGTGCCATCTGGCTCGTGCCACAGAATTAGGGGACTACAAGAACTGAGATATTAAGACCTTTCAAAGTCTGCTAGTGAACTAGAAAGTGACTAGGAAATGACCAAACTTAAAGATACCAGAAAAGCAAACAGCAGTAAAAAAATGTATTTAAGACTTTTTCTGCAGAAGAGCCCATTCAAATTTAAGCAAAAACAAACTGATAAATATACATAGATATCTAGAAGAAATATCTGAAATGTCTCATTAAGCTGACTTGTCTCTGCACTTAGAGGTTACACAGAAAAGAGTGCTTCAAGACAAGGAATTGTATAATTACATGAATTAACAGTATGAATTAACAGTATGCCACTTCTTTCAACAATCCACCAACCATGTTTTCTCTCTAGGCACCACATATTGAAATGTGCATGTGAAGAAACTCCTGCACTTCAACATATTACATATGCTGTTACACCCATGAGTGTGAAATATTAAAAGATTGGGAAGCTAATAGATAGATGAAAAATACTACCAGTGTTTAAAATCATCATGAAAAGCACTTTTATTAGAAAGAAAACAAAAAAAATACATTCTTAATAATATGTTTTTAGTAAGAAATGGTAAAAGCATTTCTTCGCATAAAATCATTTATCTACACCTCCATTTCAAAACCACATCAGTATAAGCTTTTAAGTCAGTTTCAATTCTAAAACACATACAATAGAAAAGTAGGATCCACCTTACATATATGAAATTAATGTCTGTATTCTGACATAAACCTTAGATATTTTTTTCTGAATTAATATTGAAGATAAATGTGGATAGAGATGATTTCCTTCCCACCCCCCCAAAAACAAACAAACAAACAAACAAACAAACAAACAAAACCACCACAAGCCTTTCCTCAACTATTCTGACTCTTTTTGACCTACAAGTTAAGTTTTCTCTCCATTATTTCTAATAATATTTGCACAATTTCCATCTGTAACTGAGAGAGAAATCTAATTGTTTTAGTTCAATGTCAAAATGCCCTAAAAAGGACTTTCACAGGAGCATATGATGTAGAAGGTGAAAGTACCTGCTTTTCAAATTACATGTTTTATTAAATTTATCTTCCTGAAGTTTATTCATAGTCCACATCTATTGATTTGTTAGGAAAATCATGTCTATGAAGTCCATACAAAAGCTAAATAACTTTAAAGACTTCCTGGCCACAGTCTCCATTAGAGGGCACCCTTATATAACAGTCATTTTAGTGCTCAACAAGAATGTTTAAATTAAAGCATACTTTTACTCTATATTTATGTTTTCACAAAACAGTTTGTTAAAATTTCCTCAGAATCTAAAGGATCACCAAAACTAAAAATCTTCCTAAGTTTTGTATTCATAAAATATATTTATTGAACAAATACATATTTGTTAGCAAGATATGTAGTTTAGCTAACACATCTTGCAGTATAAGAAATATTGTCTCCTTTATTTTTTTATTAAAGTATATCCTATATAACCCATTTCCTGTCTTATTGTAGTAAAGTTTACTTTTCTAATTTTGCTGTTAGGGAGCTAGTGATTGTTAGCTTTCATGTTTAGTTCAATTACTACTGTTGGTCAGAGATAACATTTGCATGGAAATAAAAATATAAACAGCAGATAAAATGATTTAATCTCAATCCCTGGGGCTCCTTCTACTGATCTGATTCCTCACACCTATGAAAATGTAGTAGCAAAGTTTCAGATCCTGAGGAAGGACATGCTTTTGAGCAACTAATATGGCCACATTCACTGACATCACAAGCAAGAGACTTACTTTAAAAAAGACAGTGTAAAAATAGGGGAAGAAAGATTGAGACAAGGCTAAAGAAGCAAGAGCCTTCATACTAAGGTCATGGCATCAGGATTTCTCCATGTACTATATGGTTTGATTTCAAGAACCTATTCTGGAAAATTTCTTCTTGAGGACTTCTTTTACTGATGTTAAATATAGTGGTACTTGCAAGACCTACCAAGAATGCAGAACACAAATCGACCAACAGATTTACGAATTAAGACTTGGAATGGAGGAAAAATCCCCAGACTCTGCTGAAAACAGTATAACAACTTCTTACAGTGGCTTGGAAGAGCAGTATAAACAGAGCCATCAGTTTTGTCACAATGGCCTCAGAAGATAGGATTAAGAAGTTTTTTTTGTTTTTTTTTTCTAATGAGTGATGTGATTTAGCTTCACATTTCGATTATGAAACTTCCTCTTTTTATCTTTTCCCCCCACAGCAATTCAGCCTGAGTAGCATCCACTTTCCACTTAAACAAATTGAATTATCTCATGATGGACACAAATATACTGAGTTAAATTGCCTATGCATCTGTTTAAACACTGAAGGCCCTCAAGTGACTGCTTGAGCCATTCCTGATAGTAATACTGTATTCTGAACCTAACTAACTAGGAAAAAAATGTTTCTTCCACAGGATTTTCCTGAAACATACATACTGAGCCACAGCCACAGTGTGGGTAACCTCTATAAATATGGTTTGTAGAGAAATTATTAAAAAGCAGACAGATCTACTTGAAAAGTAAAAACTAAAAAGACACACAATAGTAACAGCATTAACTAGATTTTACCCTGCTCATGTGATATTCTTCTAAATAAGTAATATGCAAGATATTTTGACTATTTTTATTATATAAGAAAGAACATAAATGATTTTTATTATGCAGAAAGAATATAAATAATTTTTGGAGAAAAAAGCTTAATTTTTTGAAAGAGACCATATCCAGAGGTTCTCTGTGGTTATAGAAAAGTCAAGTGACTGCATGATCATTTGTTAGAACTTTGTTTTGTAATCTCTTATAGTTTGAATTTTAATGTAAATTTTTCTATGCATACATAATCAAAAGATTCTTAAAGCATAAATAACAGAATTATGAAAAACTTCAGAAAAAAATTCTCAGCATTTTTAATATATTGAACTTCATCCTGGAAATTCTAGATGACATTTCTGAATTTTCTTTTTTCTTGTACATTTTTAAAGCCAACTTCCAACTAACCGCATTACCTTGTGATTAGGTTGAAATATCGTATGGAAGAAGGCTGCTAAAGAAGCAATTACCCACCTTCCTCCCACAGTAATTCTTCCATTATGCCTCATACAGCAGGGATACTTCTGTCACATCCCTAGACCTGGGAAGATAATCTTGTGAGAGAAGACAGATTATACAAAGACCAGTCTTCTTTTTTAAGATCAGGACTAATTCAAGACAGTATAGAAAATAGTCTTTGTATTAAATTTTGCAATGTATTATTACAATTAACAGCACAAATTCTTGAAAACAACTCAGAAAAAGATGCTTGTTTTACTGCCTTCATATTCCTCTTGGGCTCCAACAATACTGTTTTCATCTCTCTACTTTCCAATATAAACAGTGATCATACATTAATCACAGAAGTTTGCAAATGTTCTTGCATATGTGTAAACTGTACAGTGCTGTTTGCCTGTGAGAAGTATTTTTTAAATAATAATGAAACAGCATTTCATAAAAAAGATATTTTCTCTTGATTTGTTCTCCTGTCATGAAATGTCTACGTGGAAAAAAAAAAAAAAGCACAGTTTGTCAGATTGCTTTCCTGTTTCAAAAATAGTAACTATTATTCTTTCCGATTAATGCTATACCACATCTTTGATTTAATCAGCAGGAATACTCTAGGGTTTAGATATAAAGACAATAAATGGGCATATTGTACTTAACTCTCTACAGCAGCTTTGAAAATGTTCACTCTTAGAGTAACATTTTTTAAAATAAATAATTTGTGATGTAAATTAAAAACCTCTAATATTCAACTGCAAAATACCAACGTTATTTCCTATAGAACACTTTCTTTTTTGCCCAACACTTGAATTTACTAAAATACAGTAAAATCTTATGTAACAAAACCTAAAAAGAATATTGACAATTTATAGTTCGAAATGAACAAATATGAAAATTCGTACAATTGTCAAATTATCAATTTGTCTAATGTGAAATAATAATATCATTACTTAATGGTGGCATAGTGAAATGGAGGCGACATTTAATATACAAAGTACTTAATAGAATCATAGAATCCTTAAGAGTTGGAAGGCACCTCTGAAGGCCATCTAGTCCAACTCCCCTGCAATGCACAGGGACACCACAGCTAGATCAGCTTGCCTAGGGCCTTATCCAGCCTCACCTTGAAAGCCCCCAGGGATGGGGCATCAACCACATCATTGGTCAACCTGTTCCAGTGCCTCACCACCCTCATACTGATTGTGTACTTGGTTATGCACCGTAACTTCAAATCCACAAAACTGCATCCAAGGAGGTCTGAAATATATTCCATTTTCATTACAGATCTTAATATGTATACCACTTACAGTGCTTGTTTCATCAAATTATGAGAAACTAAGAAATTAATGTACAATTTCTTTCTCCCCTTACAATCTTTGTCACAATAATGAGATGTAACAGGCTTTAACATACAGAACTGGTAGGAAATGGGTAGGTCCCAATTCTATAATGTTCAACCTGAGAAGATTTTATGGAGAGAAAAAAGCAAGAAAAATGTAGAAAAAGAGATAAGAAAAAGCCCTTGGCATGAATTACCATTTTGAGATCTTGCGTAGTATATTGGAATATTGCTATTACCACAGCTGTTGTGAGAACGATAGAAAGCAGAGATAACATTAAGCTGGTTCTTCTTGGATTCTATAAAGAAAATGAACACAGCATTATGTAGAGAGGAAAAGAAAAAAGAATAGTTAAGAATCAAGAGTATATGATTTTCAAGTAGAGAGGATAAAACCTGTAACTATTTAATGATTTTAGGGCTGATTTACCATTCTGAATCCATTTATATGTCAAAACTTTCAGCCCTGCAATCTGCTTTTCCATAATAAGCCAAAGCAGATCAAGAGAAACAACTTCGAAATGGGGTAAACAGTGCATCAGAAATCTAACAGCTTTTCAGAAGCACACAAAACAGCTGCAGTTTGATATGTAGATCTAATGGTGCACTACTGACTTGCCATTGCAGAGCAGACAGATGGCAGCAGACAGCTGTACATTTGTGAAATGAAGTAGGATTTCAACACTGATATTCTGAAGCAAAATCCCATGAGTTAACAGAAATCCCATACAAGTTTGACAAGGTGTCTCAACACCATTTCTTGACCTACTTTTTTTTTTTTTTTAAGCAGGATATAAGTCTTCACGGAGATTTGAGAAATGCACTTAAGGAACGTTGGCCTACATTTTAAAGCACGATCACATATGTTTTCTAGGGTAATTTTACTTTTAAACATTTGAGTTCTAATGAACAGATTTCCAATACCTTAATTGTGCACTTAAAACAGGAATTATATTCGTGTCAGTGACTTTCCAAACAAGAACGACATTTAGAAGCACTTCTAGGAATATTTCACAAAAGTAGCAGTCTTCAGTGGAAAGTCAGCAAGAACTTACTGCAGAAACTATTGATAACTCCCATACAATCAGAAACAATGCTTGATGGTAAAACAAAATGTGTGTGTGCATGTGTATGTGTGTGTGTGTGTGTGTGTGTGTGTGTTCTGGCCGCAGAATCCATACTGTTTAGAAGTTTCTTGGCTACACATGGCTTTCACAGTACAAAACAGATGAATAATAAAAAATGAAAATGACAAAATTTAGGTCATTGTCCTCATGTGCAATGAAAATACATCACCACTTACCTGAAGATTCTTAATTTCATGACTTCCTGCTGGTACAACTGGGCTGGAAAAATAACTGCAGTGAGATATTCTAGTAAAGGAAAGGATTCCTGAGAAAAAATTCTCAAACTTGCATCTCCCTAGTCCTGGACCAAATTCATTGTTTTGATAGAACTCAGTACTTTCTGAAACAGAAAGCAAGCTGAGAAAATAATACCGTGATCACCAGCAGATGCAAACATTAACATTTTTGAAAGATATCAAGAAGAGTTTCCATAAAGAAGAGTGTTTATCGATCACTCTCTATACATAAGGGATAAGCTATGAAAATTAAGGACATTAAGAAGTACTATGTGATGATTCCCTGCATAATAACACTCTAAAAATTTCAGACAACCAACAGGTATACAAAAGGAAGTGGCATTATTATTGCCTTCAGTGAGGGAAAGGCTGGAGAGTTGTCAGACAGCAGAGCATGCAGATGGGCTATAACTGCTGAAAAGATTTAATTAAAAGTTTGCCTCTCATTCAGAGGCAAAAATAAGATAGAAAATATTAAAAGATCATTATTCATTATTTCCAGTACTAAAATATATATATAACTGGCAATATCTTTTTGACATTAAATAGCTGCAAAAAGTTCTTGCCTTTTACTAATAGAGTGGTTTCAGGGGGATAAAGCAGGTGAGGTAGAGATGTAGGGAAGCTGATTATATCTCCAGGATTGCAGAGGAGATGGCCTGGGCACATGCAGTAGTGAAATAATGTGATAGAACAGAAAAAAAAATCCAAAGCTGCTAGACCATTAGTTGAATTAGTCATTAAAATTATTCAGAGTCTGTCCTATTTCTATCAGCCTATCAGTTTAAATGAGGGATAGAAAATCTGGTTTTCTCTAACAAAGCCTGAACACTCAAGAATGTGTTTTCTTCAAGCCAGTTGCAGTGACACAGCAGATGTAGTTGTAGGCCTTGAGAGAAACTGTTTTCTTGCAGTACATGGGATATGGAGTTGGTCAGGGTGACACTGTGGATAAAGCTGAAATTCTTTAGGATATATTTGATTAAATTGCATAACAGAAGAAAACAATTCCAATGTCATTCCTCTGGTGACTGCTACCAATCAGTCCAATGAATGCTTTGGGTTATGTTTGGACTTCTTATTTATATAGTTACATTTAGAGCCCACCTCATAATTGTCCTTTAAATTAATCTCCATTTATATCCTCATTTTAATTGCCTATTTTCTTTTAAGAGAGCAATCCAAAAATGAACCATCAAGTAAGCAACAGCTCAGAAAGAACATATTTCAAAACAGTCTCTTGTGAAATACTAGTGAAAAATGACAAAAGCACATTTTTTTACCACACTGTAGCTATCATGCTATAATTACAGCATGAAAAAATTGAAGCAGTTTCTAGATATCATGCTGTAGGAACTACCCTAATTCACTTTTGAAGGCAATGTCATGGCAACATCTTTGATTAACTTCTTATGTTCACCCATAAAGATGTGTAAATAATAAAGTGCATTTTAAAGCATTTTTGCTGATGTTTCAGAGGAAGATAATGTTACCTAAGAACTGTACCAAACCCCTGAAACCAGCTCTGCGTGTAAGCTAGCAGACTTTGAAATCTCAGAGGACTTCCACTGAGTTTGATTGATGAGCATGGCTATGGCGGCAGTCCCACAGTGGCAGGATACACAAACTGTCTGCTGCATGACAAAGGGAGAGTTGAATTGTATACGAACATAAACACATCCTGGAGGGTCTGAGTCACCTGGACAGAAATGTAAATGATTCTTTCTGTCTGATTTTCTCTACATGGCCATTCATGAAAATGTACAATTTTTATTTAAAAAAATAACACTTCTGGAAAGAAGTAGCACATATATTTACTTATATATTAAACAAACAAACAAACAAACAAAACAAAAAACCACTTGCATCCCAATGGTTATTTGGGGTATTTAAATATATCTTTCTTACTTCCTATTATTTCTGCTAGATGGCCTTTCAGTATCTTTCTGGCTACACTTAAACGCTGCTGCCAGCTTTTCAAATTATCTTAACTGTTGGCTTCTTTCTCCATAGACTCCGGGCCAAAGTATTTTGCTCTTGGAAACAGTAGAATGGGTCTTTCATCTACACTGATGATGAAGGAAGGTTAGTATAATATCTCTATAATCTTTCTGTAGCACAAATGCTAATATGTAAACTACAGGGCAAAAACTAAATTTAAAATGAAAACTAGACACAGTAATTTGAATAGGTACAGCACATTTCTGTACAAAGAAAGTAGAGTAGAATGAAGACTGTTTTCCTTCCTTCAGTATAGAGTATTATATGTAATAGCCTCTTTAAAAGGTAGAATCACTCAGCAGGTTCCATTCTTCTGGCTGTGTCAGCATTTTCAGAGCTTCAGCCTAAATGCTACTTTTACAATGTGTTTAAGAGGTTGAGTGATAAAAACTGTAGACAAATCTGGAGACAGCCTAATAGCCAGATCTACTTTGTCTGACTGAACAGTCACCGGAGTATTCTGTCATATTCTCCTGCATATATCCCTGAAGAGTTTCATATAGTTAGACTGGATTACAATTTCCTATCTGCCTTCTCAGAGCAAGTTGACATAGTCTGCTCATACTTTTGGTGACAGTTCAAAAGTTCCCTAACATTTTTATGATACATAAAAATACAATTAATATTTTCTGCATGTCTTGAATATTTTTCTGGTGAATTAGATAATTATATATGAATGCAATAAAAACTACGTGGAATGCTTTAAGTATTTACAACTGAATGGAGAAGAACTTCCTCTTAAATTCCCAGTATACTTTCCCCATCCCAGTTTTATAGGAGAAATAATTTCTCCAGGAAATTAATTTTCAGCCTGCAAAGTATAATCCCCTGGTTTTAATGTATTTATTTTTTTAATAGCTTTATATAACTATAACATCAGAAATAGAGTAATTACTGTCAGAGAAAGCTATGATATTTTAAGCAGTATTCTTCAACTGAAAATACCTATTTTCTAATTAAAAATTTGCAAAGGAAGATGAAGAATGGACGTGATGACTTGAAAGTTATTTAATATTCACTTCTGATATTTTGGCTACCAGCAGGAAATGCTTTCATATCATTAAGGGCATTTCATAGTTCTTCTAAAAAAGTGCACTGTTTTGATTTTAAAGATTTAACATATCTGTGAACAGTGGCAATTTAAAATAACCTTTCTATTCCAAGTCATCCATATTAATATCAAATCTAGTATTCCATGTATCTTAACCTTGAAATAATGGCTGCCAGTAGATGAACCATAGGATATCTGAAGAAAATGTAAAGCCACCAAGGGAATATTTTAGGCTCAGGCTTAGGCTGTGCCTTGTAACTATATTTCTCTGAAAAAAGGAAAACACCAGTACTTCTTGCTGCAATCACCATATATTTTCTATCTTGAATATAATATATTTGAATTTCATTTTTGTGTGAGTATTATCACTAGCATCTCCCCTGGGTACAGAGAAAACAATAACTTGTTGTATCAAAATTTAATGTATGACCTTGTACCAGTGGAACTCTACACTGTTGTGATTAATGACATACCACTGCATGTTCATAAGAATTTGAACATCATGTGCATCAGGTAAAATATTGGCTTCATTGAAGTCAGTAAGAATTCCCATTGACTAAGGAAAGTTCTGAATTTCACCCACTGTCCCTGGAATTCATATTTTTCTTGATTATTCACTGGTTTGAATACTCAGGAAATAAAATTGAAGGAAAAAAAACCAAACTTTTTTTTATCTATTCATATTCTTTAGACAGACTGCAAACAGCTTTTCTTTCATAAACACATGCATGTGCGTGTTCCTTTTACATGCAAAGATACCTGGATTTCAAACACCTCAGTCAAAAACACAAGAAAGAAACACACTGAGGTGATTCTTTTCTTGTAATATTTCAGATACATACATTCTGATACAAATACATCTATGTACAAGTTTCATTAATACATAAACATGCAATTTTGAGTATTTGATTGTGCCATGACCTGACAAAAGGAAGAAGTTTAACTATTTTCTGAGGCTATTAATTCCTTGAACACTCAATGAGAGATCACAGATAACATAATTTTCAATTCATTCATAAATAATACTTAAATCACTTTTTCACTTCTAGTCAATATGGAAATCTAACATTAGGTAAAACTACTACTAAATGTGCATAAAATATATATACAAGTCAGGAAAGGCTTTTCATTTCTTCCCTTTGGCCCACAGCAGGTTTTTTAGAGGTCAGAACTGTAGTCAGAAGCAAGTCTGCATGGACACAGCTGCTACCTCTGACAGCGCTGTTCCCCTCTTCTCTGTCAGCATGGTTGCATTGATTATTCTATGAAAATGTGACTAACACAGAAATTGTTAAAAATATAAATGGCCTCCACCTTGATTCAACATTACTACGTAATATTATACATCCATGAATGTCCTTTGTCTTCTGTTGTTTCTGCACTATTCAATCCTTATGCCCATACTGTATTGGATTTTAGAGTGGTCGCTTCATGTAGCAGTGTCCTGAAATGAATTGCCATCTAATTACAACAAATGCCACCAAAGATGAAAGAGCAGATAAACAGGAACAACAACAGTAACCACCAAAACAAAGAAACAACAACAAAGAAAGACACCCCCCCCCCCCCCCCCCCCCCCACACACACACACAAACCAGGGAACACAGCTACTTAAAATGAGTTCTGTGGTTTTCTTTTCTGTATGTAAAATTTGCATTTGCATACAAATATATTTTAATGGAGTTTTGTGAAAGTCATATCACTAAAATATTTTAGTATCTGATGGCAGTTTCAGAATTATCATAGGATGGTATTAATATGGCTATGTAAAATATTACACTAGCAATAATGTCCAAACTGTAGAGTTCATTAGGTTGTGCTTTAACCATCTATGGAAAAATTAAACGTGCAATTAACTAAAACTTTGATCCCATAGAGAAGAGATTGATAACCCTAAATTTATTGTACTATATAACAAATGCTGAGTAGTATCAGAGCAACCATAAATCCCTGTTGTTCAAGTATGCTGAACCACAACAGCACCGATTAACACATCTACCATTCCTGTCCCTAGTGCACCAGTAACGACACTGTTTGGTCCTGTTTTCAGAACAAAGATATTAGAGGTGGGAAGGAGGTTTTTACTTCAGCAGAGGAATTATAAGTGGATAAAAAATGCTGGATTTTTCAAGAGGGAACCATATCAAAAGCATATGTATTTTATATATATATATACACACACACATACAGATCACCTAGATAGGAAAACAGTTATAGTTAAAATTATTGTTTATGACAGATAGAGTAAATGAGCAGCTGAAATTGTAAAAAGCCATAGTAGAACCCTGACAGCAGTCTTAGAGAAGATATCTATGGAGGTTTACAGAATCCTATTTTATGCTTTTAGTTGCAAGAAGTATGAATAGAGAGATAAAAAGCTAGCATTTCATCTTTCTTCAAACTTGACCAGGGCTAATTGATTTCCAGCCACCAGTAAAACAAAAGAGTGATTGAACTGTGACATTCTTCTATCGGGAGTGAATAATAAAACAGAAAACCTTAATCTTTGACCTTGCTCCAAGAGATACTCTGCCCACATTTTATGTTAAATTAATATTTGATGTCATCTCAATTAAAAATTGGTTATAAACACTATCATTTAGTAAAAATAATTTTATAATTTTACTTCAATTTGATTAGATGCACTTCAGCTTATTGTCAGATTCATTAACTACATTTATTGTGATAGGAGAGTAACACTAATCTATTTGTTTGGATTAATTTTCCACAGTCATACAAACTGGGAAGAAGTTAGGTGCTCTTCCTGTGCTTTTTTATAGATATCTAACTAGAGGAAATCAACTTCTGAATCAAAAAAGTTAACCTGAGATTATTGTCTGTGCTGTTCTTAACGTACATAAAAAAGACTGAAGTTCCAACTAAGTGCCAGCCTGCTGGTACTTACCATTACTTATCATGATACACAAATTGATTTTCTGGCCTTACATATCTTAAAACAGCAGCTGGGCTTTTAAAATACCATCATTTTTCATAAGCTGATGAGTAAGACTGAGATTTAGAGCCTTCCAGCAAACATTCCTACCATGAGCCAATTCTCAAAAGAACACATTGACAATATTAACTTCTCAATGTTGTTTTTCTGCTGTATGTTTCAGAAATATCTTGGGATACCCAGGAGCATTTTTTTTTCTAGTATTTCTGTATTCACATAAAGATGTAAGTACAAGGGGAGTATGTATCTGCATCACAAATCATGTCAATCACACTGCGTTACATTTTTATTAGTCAGAATATGAGTAGAACTAATAGGATAACTTTCCCTCATCTGATATTGTGCTTAAATTTGTCTTCATCTTGAAAATTCAAAATACAGATTGAAAGTTAAAATAAAGTTAAATAGTAATGGCAACCCCAGACCCATTTACAAAATCAAGCATGAATCCTAGGCCACTCAAGATTCAATAATGCATGCATGAGCTTAAGGTACCGCATGCTTGAGTGAAAGAGCACCTTAAGGAGAACCTCATGGATTTGAATATCTTACCATCTTAAAAGCTTAATTCAAAAGCCTGTTAGGAAAACAGTACCTTACCAACTTGAACTAACCATGATTTTACTGGAGGTTTATTCTAAAAGACACACAAAACTACACACTTCATATTTTGATTATCTTGGACATTTGTCTGTGTTGAACCAACCAAAATTAGAAGAGAAAAGATGAACATAGGATGTTCAGATAACAAGAGTTCTGTAAAAACATACCAAAAAAAGCTCAAGATCATCAAAATATTTTTTATGTGTTCACTCAAAAGAGAATTATTTCTAAGCTTGCAAAAAAAGATTTCAAATTTTATAGAAATTACTTGCTTTTTTCAGAGAACAGACGTCTTCCATAAGTTATCACCACAGGGATCTTATTAATTTTATTACAAAACAGCAATTATATAAACAGTTTTCACTGGAATGTGCACTTACAAACTACTGACCACCACAAGCTGCCTGCTCACCATAACTTTTTTCTACTGAAGTTTAGGAATAGCATTCTTTCAGATGATTTTTTCTTGTTAAATTATAGCCCTGAAATTGGAATGTAAGTGATTATTTCATGTCTATTATACACATTTAAATCAACTATGCAGCTGTTTGAAAGCTATCTGGAAAAAAATATATATTTGTATGTCAATATGGGAAATAAAGCTTACACATTGCCATTTTATCATATTACATTTGGTCAGCTTAGATTGTTTAGCTATAGCTATGTAGATACTGTAGAGTTTATGATTTAAAATAAAGGCATCAAATATCTTCTCTACAGTGAGGTCATCAAAAGTTCAGATTTGCCATAACCATTCTTTCAGACAACCCTCACTGCATCAACACTACTTTACCACTTTTGGGAAGGCTTCCTCCTCAGCCTAGAAAGCCAGTAATCTTTCATGCCTGTTTCTTTTTGTCATCATGTTATTACATATCTAACTTAAAACTGTGCAGAGAGTGCTGGCTCTGAGTTGCCCGTTTGCTTTGAAAACCCTGCCTGAATACTTTTTCACCAAATATGTGATGTCAATCCCCAAACTTCTACTGATCTCACAAAGTAAGCACTGTTTGGGACTCTTTCACTTTAAACTGTATCCTATCAATTAATTGAATAATTAACAGGATGTATAGAGCATGCAAGGAAAGATCTTTACAAAACATTTGGTCCAAGTGGAAAAGGGTTGAGAGGGAAAGATAAATAATGGAAAAAATATGCAGGGCATTTAGCAAAGCTAAACATGAATTAAATTCTTATTATAATTTGTTCCCACCAACCTCTAAGAGGGTAGGAGAAATCACACGCTTCTAAATATCCATTAGAAGAAAAATTATCCATGTATATCAAACCTACTAACAGCAAGAGTACTATCATTTTCAATATAGGCCTTGCTATTCAGATTTAAATTACTCTTCAGCTTCTTCTGCAAAAGTTTCACAGTCGAGATTTAAAGGAGAAAAATATGGTTCACCCCTCCTATCCCAACCATTTTAAGCCCATTGGCCAACATGATAGGAGTACTAAAAGTACACGTGAATTCATTTTTCTTATTTGGTATTCAAATAAATATATTCTGAATGAAAATTTTCTTTTGTGAATTTAGCTAGAAAAATAACATAAGGATGAGGTGGATGAGTAAGCACATCACTAGACAGCTTCATAGCTTCTGGTGAGCCCAAAGACAAATAGCATTGTCTTCCAAGTGACAGAAAGTTAAGCTTTGAGTTATAACATCTCCTTCATAGATATCAAAAAAGTGTTTATTTTGTGTTTAAAATGTAAACTGTAGGTAGAAAATACTATTTCAGTTTTTCCATTCTCAAGGGACAATACTAAGATATTTTCTTATGCTTGCTGTGTTTTGAGACTTCTAGGGTGCAAAATGGAGATGAGTGCTGACATTGTAAAGGAATCTTGAGCTCCTATGAGGTAGAATGGCTAATCTAGAGGCTTCCGTGTGATATTTTACAAGTCAGAACTATCCCACGTGTCAAGACAAGTCTCTACTTAGATTTAGAAAATTTGATTATGGTAAGGGTCTGAGCAGCAGCCACATAATTTATTAGGGGAAGGAGAGAGGTGTACAAAACCCACAGCTGATTTACTGTGATTGTTTGTCTAGATATAAACAAACTACAGAGTCAATTCCTGAAAAATGAAGATTGTATAATTTAAAGTCAGATATGGACCCTTGCTAGTATGGTTTCTAAATTCTGTGTATCCAATACAAGAAATGTTTTGTTCTGTTGCTCCATGGATAGCAGGTTGAAGTTTTACAATCTGAAAAGTCAAACTTTCAAGAAAAAATTAAATGTAACATAGGCACTTGTTTCACATTACTTTCTCAATTGTTCTATATATTATAAAATAGCACTACTTTATCTAACATTTTGTGTTGCTTCTTATGGCTGTATCTAGAAAATTTCAATGACATTTGAGTAGTATTGCACAGTAATCAGATAGACATCTATCAAAAACCAACATACAGAAGCAACATTTCCTGAGGCAGGTTTGGGACTGGGCGATTGATCACAGTTCTTTGTCTGCAACCTGCTGTTGAAGTCACAAGCAGAGTATTTGCATACTACATCTGCTTACTCATCCACAACCAAATTCAGATATTTTAAAATTCAGAGCAGTCCCAGTGTCATAACAGACAAAGCTGCCATGGTAATGCAGGTCCTGGGAAGAGGAATAGAAACCTTTTTCTAGCAATACTACTACATATATATTGCAAAAGTAATTATAGTACTACAACCAATATTAGATCATTAAGTATCAAGTGCAGGATTTCCAGCTCCTCCTCAGTCTGACAAAGCTTTTAGAATCAACATAATTAATTGCTTTTTATTTCAGACAACCTTTTTCTCTTTGCTAGTATCACTGCAAATATGAATTATAAAGTTAGCATAAGACTAAAGGTTGGTATTTTTTATTCCCTTGGTGGTTTTTCTTTTTATTTTCATGCAAGGTAGAACCAAATGTTTAAATTCTATAAAGTTAACTCATATACTATTTTTGGCATTATGGATTATGAGAGATTAAATGTAATTTGTCATGTACTTTACTAATATTATGCTAGTTATCTAATATTTTTCAATATTAAAAGAATTTGTATGCAGGCTATTACTCTTAGTGAGGCTGTTATTTGCATGGGCACACTGCTAATTCTAGGCATGGACTCACAACCAAACCCAATG
Organism: Cyrtonyx montezumae; assembly: GCF_038088225.1. NCBI lineage: Eukaryota > Metazoa > Chordata > Aves > Galliformes > Odontophoridae > Cyrtonyx > Cyrtonyx montezumae. The sequence continues at coordinate 18,804,275 of NW_027072078.1, read as the reverse complement.
CTTTTTTGAAGAAAGCAGTGTGATTCGGTACCTCCCTGAATCAAAATCCAGAAGAGGGTAATTTAAACCCACACAGTCAGCCAGTAGAGAGACAATTTTTAAACTGCTTACAAATAAGAATTTTAACATTTTTTACATGTCCTTTTAATTTCTAGTGTCTAGAGACAAATGATTCTCAAGAGAAAGACTCCAGCATATTGGAGCCCAAAACATTAGCTGGCGCCCAAAGCCAAAATCATGCTTCAATTTAGGGGTGGAAACAGGAAAAATTCTAGTTTCTCAGTTAACCTCTGTGAAATATATCATCACTCCTTCTGTCATCTTTCCCTTTCATTTCTCTTCTCTCCTGTCACTCCCTCCTATCCTTTTTCCTCCAAAAATTTTAAGGGAAAATGTACAGAGATGTCAAGGTCAGACAATTTATCTTTACAGATGCTTACAAGAAGTTTACATTTAAACTGACAGGTACAGTCAAGGAGTCATCCAGCTATATCCTCTTCCAAAACCAAACCAACCAACCAACCAACCAAAAAATCCACACAAAAGGAAAATAAAAATAAAATTAAAAAAAGACAAAAATTCACCAGCAAATACATGACACATGATACTGCCTTAGTGTATATACTCACAGACTTTGTACTTCCGGCATTAGGACTGCTGCAATTATGGTGATCTATTTTTTTTCAATCCCTTTGGATCTTTAAATTCATCTGATTCACCAGGACATGACAGAACAGACATTTTAATTCAGCACTAACCAGTCTATGCTTCTGCAATTACACAGAGTAACCAAACATACACATTTGGCTTTAAAAAATACACAGCTTCTGTTTTCTTGGGTTTTGATTGTATCTGAAAGCAGGAAGGAGGAAGAAAGTAAATTTTACAGAGATTTAATGGATTGATGGAGTGTTTTCAATTAAACAAGGATGAGGTGTTCAGTTTCTCCACAATTACTTGATTCCACTTGTCCACAAAATCTTCAGAGATAATGCTACCCACACTACCCTCTCAATCAGTCAAGAAAGATTTGCTTCATCTTTCTAAAAAATAAAAAAATTGTCTCCCAATCTTATTTATTTTTATTATAAAGAACTATACACGATTCCTTCAATAATTCCACAAGCCTCATGAGCACATTTGCTAAACGTTTGTAAAGGAGTTGATTTGGTGGAATTACAATGCTTGCCTACATTTCTTCAGGACATCTCAGAGATCGTAGCAAGCTTGGGGCTAAGTCCTGCTCTATAGAGCCAAAGAAGTACTTACTACAAAGCCTTCCCCATGCCCTGAGCAACAGGGTTGAAAGATTGTCCTGGAGACCTTAGACCTTAATTCTGCAGGAAAAAAAATAAATCTCGATTCTTGCTTCCCACATTCAGATCGACTCACTAATAAAGTAATTAAAAAAAAAAACATAAAATTATGAAACATTATCAAGGATCAAAGTACTTAGGCATAGTGTAAAGCTGTTGGGAATTCACAAAAAGGCAGGAACTAGGGAATAGAGAATATGAAAATTTTAAGCTCTCAGATCTTCCTCAAGCAGTTAAACTGTAATTCTTATGAAAGAATCCTATGAACAAAGCACCATCTATGCTGGTTTTTCCAGCAGCTTCATAAACAGAATCATTGGTCTTCAAGAGTTCTTTTGATATGATCCCATTTCCTCCTAATTAAACCCAATTTTATTATCCTTGATAACAGTTTATGAAGTTACAACATCAGAATACAGGCAAGTGTCCCCTAGATCTACTCTTTGTATTATTTACAACACTCCTCATGAATCTACCATCAGCAACAAAACACGCTGTGAATGCCAAAAAAGGAAAATAAATAATGTCCTCTTAAGACTAACAGTAAAAAATAATCCATTCAATTTCTGTGTTTTTCAACATACCTGCACAACTTACTGCAGAAAAAGTTTAGGAAGAGATATGAAAAAAACGATGATTGCCACTGCTGAGTGATCTTCAGTCATTTTTAGGCACAATGCTAACATGACACTACTTCTGTCACTGCTTTTTACCAACTTGCACACAATACAACAAGAATGTTAGTGAAAGTAGGAACTAACCTGAACAGCCTCTGGCTCAAATAATAATTATATGTAAAAATACAGTGCTCTTATCACAACACAGAAACAAGCAGTACAATAGTAACTGAAAATGAACGTCTGGTATCATGTAGAGTTCATGAGAACAGGTAAAATAAGGAAAGGTAGAGAAGGTAATCTGAAGAATTTTTGAATTAGTTTGAAACACTGGAGAAATGACCGTACACCTGAAATTAAAGCCAGAAATATGGTGTTACTGAATAGAATGGCTGTTACAAGTTCTTGAGTGACATAGTACAATGAAAATTAAAATATTTGGAGATCTCTCACTATTATCTTAAAATCCTATTTCTACTACTCACTCAACAAGTAGGTGAATGTTTCTGAAATAGATTTGAGGAGTTCTTTGTAATATGTGGAAAGAACTCATGCCAATTCAAACCCATAGAAAACAAGAAAATCCTACATTTTGCATCAAAGACATTTAGAGAAGGTAGAACCATTTTTCTTGAAGAGTACGTACTACAGTTATATTCATACTTAATATAATACCTTTATCCTGACCTAACGTTAAAACTATTTTTTGAACAGGTATCCTAAAACACAACAGACAAAAAGCCCATCTGGACTGAAACATCATAAAGCCAAAGTCTTACAAAGCCTTACAAAAATAGCCAAAATAGCCTTTAATGTCAGTAGACAGAATTATTTATTCTGCTGAAATTTTCAAAGGATAATTTTTATCTCTTCCCAAAATACAAATTAAAGTTTTGAGCTGGAGGGAAGGAGGGAAGGAGGGAAGGAGAATTTAGTTTGAATTTTTGGTGGTCAACTATCATGGAGATTTGATACATCTTCTTCTATGAGTGAGGAATGGACTTTTTTTGCTGGTAGTCTTTTTTTTGTTGTTGTTGGTTGTTTGTGTTTTTTTTTTAATCATCCTCCCTTTCCATTAAAGCATTTTTAATTATTTTTAGAAACAAACATACTTTCCAAATAAGCAAGTTAATTTAATAATTATGTGTAGAAAGGAACTTCAGAAGAGTATCAACTTCATACTTGAATTCTAAAGGAGTTTCTTCACATTTTTTGTTAGCTATAAAACAACACTAAATGAAATATACTTACAAAAAAAAAAAAAAAAGAAAAAAAAAGAAAAAAGGTCAGTCTTTATTTTACACATGCTTTAAACAAGTAGAGTTGCACAGTTGGAGTCAATTTTCAAATTCAGATGAGATCCTAGCCTGTCCAGAATAACTATAGCTATAATATAAAATGATCAAAAGAGACACAAAGTGAGCAGAGAGGTAGAAACCTCAAATGAATAAATCTCATTTATGAGAAAGAAAAACAGAAATACAGAAATTTCCCCCACATAGTAATAATCTGAAGGTCTCACGAGAAGGTTGGGAAAGAGCATGAGAAGGAATCTAAAACTCATGATCAATTAGTGTAAATAAAAGTAAATAATCGCATAATTTTCAAACTTGATGGAAAAAAAATAAAAGAATGTGTCAGTATTTAATAAAAAATTTACACAAAAGATAAAAGATCAGTTTAAAAGAGATAGATAATGGGCATATATAATAGAAAATGCCTTAGAAAAATTCTGCCTTTGGGTTTCTAATTCTACACTGAGAGGGTATGGAGGCTACTGATTTTGATTACTCTTAGATTCATTAAAAAAAAAAAAAATAGCCTGGAGTTCACTTTGAATTTATTTATGCCCAGCAGTTTACTGGTAGGAACATCATGAAAGCATCATGTAGCCATGATAATTCATAACAGAAAGGGATACCCTATCAGAGCACATAAATGCATTGAGATGACATGTCACTTCATTCTGGGAAGCACGGTTACCAGACACAATGTGGTCACTTGTATGAACCCAGATTATGCATGTAACATTCCAAACACACATACAGTCTCTGTACAAAATAAATTAATAATTAAAATATGTACAGAAAACAGTCTAAGCTGTTTGTTTTGTTATTTAAAACAACAAGCTTACATAATGCAATGAAATATTTAACCACAATGTTTTCCTTGTCCTGATCTATTTTTTCTGGATTGATTACCTCTGAAAGCTTTCCTGACATGAGCTTCTGTATGCCGACAAAAGGGAGGCAAAGCAAAAGCATCTTGATTAGCCACAATGCAGATCAGCTTCTAGTCGAGGTTTCCAAACCAGGAAGAACAGAGAGAACAGAGAGCATGTGGTCAGAAGTCTCCATTTATTGTAAGTTTGGTTTTTATGGTGTAGAGTAATCCATTCCCACATTTTCCACAGGAAGCAGAAAAACTACCAGACAGCACTTAGAGTTGTTTTTAAATTAGCTGGCTCCATGCTTTTGAGAATTACTAATAGAAAGAGCAGCTAGATTTCAATGTCACAAAAGCAGTACTTGTCATAACAATTAGTGTGCTGGCTCATAATCTGTGGGCTTCAAACAAGAACCATGCAGTTAAGTTATTGTTTTTCCTAAATTCTAAATTATGCCTGGGTTCTGAATGCCTTTAGTGAGCTGACAGTATTCATCTGCAACTGTGTCACTGTACACCATGCAGAGAAATGTCCAGAAGAAAAAAAAATTTTTTGACAAAAAAACAACAGAAAACATTTTAAAGACTATTTACAAGGCAAATGGATTTCTCAGACTAGATCTGCATAGTACCAAACATTCTTCACTGGAGTATAACATTTGTCCTTCTTGTATGTGGAGATCTAGCCCTACTATTAAGTTCAACCTTTAGAAGTCTACTAAAAGCTTTGGTTAGATTCTACACAAAGATACAAAGAAATGCAATATGTTACAGTCACAACTACTAAGCTAGTATTGTAACTAGTAATTAGCAGGTGCTTTTACTATGAACAACTGGCTTTCTTTCTAGCGGGAGCTGCTCAATATTTAGTAACTGATCTGCCACAGATGTTATAAAATATCTATGTACTTCCTGCCAGTGAAATAAATTCGACCTCTTTATTTCCATATAATATTAGCTGATAAACTAAGTCCAAATGAAAGCTTATCATCTCTCGGTTCGCTTAAAAATACAAAACGCATATTTTTGGGTTTTTGTTTGTTTGTTTGTTTGTTTTTGGCTAAATGTAGTGAAAAAACATTTCTAACAAATAGCTGTTTATTAAGAATACTTTCATGGCTTTATCATTTCTTTGATTTATGGAAAATCATAAGCATATTAAATATGATTGCTGAATCAAATCCACACTGACTCTAAACAATGAACTTCTTCAGATAAAAATATTATTCAAGAAGAAAAGAAAACAAAACCAATCTAAGCAAACAAACTCAAAGAAAACAAACAAACCTGACATAGATTCGCATGTATGTATATTAAAGATATTGTAATCCACTAGGGAGAATCTGGACAGTAGAGAAAATGACATGAAATGATAATCCTCAGAAATTACAGTCTTCCAGTTGTTCAGGAATTAGTTGGGACTGACACATGGGAGAGACCTGGATGACTTTTTTAGGCCCAATCAGTCTTTACAGTGATTTTTAATCTTTCGCACGGGCAACAAACAATGTAATTTAGCTCAGATACAGTGACTCCAATAATTTATGCTGAGGCATGGAAGAAGACACAGTCTTCACCAAGAAAGGTGAAAGATGGACAGAATCATTTTTATGTACCTTTATATAATCCTCCTCTGCAACGATTATAATTGAGATCTAGCAATAATTTTGTTCCTTCTAAATAAACTTTCTTTCCTTGAATATACAGTATCTTGACATTAGACCCAGCAACTTCAACTCTGATTACATATGTAACGATGTCTATTAAGTTAATTATCAAATATAGCTTTGAATGAAATGAACTACCAGAATTTCACTCATGTATGGTAGACAATTATGTTGCATTTATGTTGTATGTATTTAATATGGATTTATATATAGAAACATGCAGTATTTTCTTCCTTTCACAACAAATGCCCTGCAAAGGACTCATCATCACTTCTGCAGCAGATGTACCCCTTATGCTTAATGGGGTGGCATTTATACATGCTGATCATTGAGTGAGGAGCAGTTTTTTAGTGGGTTTGTTGTTGTTAGGAAGGAAAATGCTTTCTTGTGTAACACCTTCTTGTGCCACTTACTTGCGAAGAAAACAATGTGAGGATGCTTGGGGACTCTAAATACTTTGCTCAAAAGCTATTGCCTAACATCCAGTAAAAATTAGTATAACTCATCCAACTGTTTGTGGATAAATAGAAACATGCAATGTCTGACAGCTACTCCTTTTTTCAAGTAGAAAAAAGTAACGCAAATATGTTCTTGCAAGCATCAGTCATCTTACATCTGTATAATCAAGTACAACACATCTTGCAGATGACTGATTCTGTGCTGTAAGTGATCCATATTAGATACATATGATTCTTCAATAAAATAATTTATAAAACCCTTTACTTTTACTATACACTATATTATTTGCAAAAAAAAAAAAAAAACAACCCACAAAGAAATTATTAAATATTAATTGTATTAATAGCATAAATTTAAAATTTTGTAATTTATAACAGAATTACAAGAAATTTCCAAGAATTTTCTAGCTTCTACTCTCTTTCTGATATCACAATTTTCATTATTAGTTTGAAATATATACATGTTTAACTTAAATAAATTTGTGCTTACTGCTTGATAACTCTGTGACAGTTCTGTTTGACAGCTGGTATCATATCAAAATAACTTTCTTATTACAAGATAAAATACAGGGATTTGCTATTTTGTTCCTACCTGCATCCTTAGGATAAATTCAAAGTAGGGAATTTAAAAGACAGGCAGCTCAGGGTAAGGATGAGGCTGAGAAAGATATCAGACATGTCAAAGCATCAGCAGAAGGGTCACAAAAGTCATTCAAGCTCTTCTGCCAAAGTAACTAATTCAAATTCTAGTGCTGTGCCAAGTCAAAGTCTATTATTTCATTCATGTTTCTATGAACATTACAGGCCCTTGTACATGATAATTTGGTTTGAAAGCCTCCCACTAAGGTGAAAAGAGGAAATACAAGCGTCCTGATGCTATCGCAGTTCATTGCTGAAGAAAGCACTTCAGTAAACCACTTATGTGTATTTAACATTTCCTAATGCTGCTTTGCTTTTAGCAATTTTCAGTAATTAATCCCTAATACTGGGAATAATTGGACTATTTTAAGCTACATTCCCTAATACTGACGGATAAACACATCTAAAAATCCAGACAGCTTGTTGTTGTCACCAATATATATCAGTTCCATTCACATATTTGTATTACCAAAGCAGAGCAAAAAGGAAATACATCAAATTTCTATCCCTACTTCTCGCAACGTAGAAAACTACAACCTGAATAATTTCCACTGTTACAGACAGTTGCAAATTTTCTACATAAAATTATATGCCCTTGCAACACTTTTGCTTTTGAAAACAGTAATTTGAATGCCAGCAGTTCCTGAGAATTCATGATCTGAAATTAAAAGGAACTAAAACTTAAAAAAAAAAATTTAAAACATGAAAAATAAGTGCACAGCACTGACCTTTAGAAAGTCTTCCTTCTATTCACATCATTAAGTTCAGTAGTAATTACCACACTTTTTTAATTGTTCAGTGCATTTTGCAGAAGTGCGGGGACACTGTAGGTGCAAAATGTTTTCTGGAGTAGCAGCCTTCAAGATTAAGGAAAAAGAAAAAAGAAAAGGAAAAGGAAAAGAAAAAGGAAAAGGAAAAGAAAAAGAAAGAAAAAGAAAAAGAAAAAGAAAAAGAAAAAGAAAAAGAAAAAGAAAAAGAAAAAGAAAAAGAAAAAGAAAAAGAAAAAGAAAAAGAAAAAGAAAAAGAAAAAGAAAAAGAAAAAGAAAAAGAAAAAGAAAAAGAAAAAGAAAAAGAAAAAGAAAAAGAAAAAGAAAAAGAAAAAGCCAAAGAATGGCTCAGTGATATACATCTGTTTTTATACACCTGAGATGCAAACTCTGAATTCATTCCCAAACATCCAAAATGTTGGAGTGTGCAAGCTCTGAATTATACAGTCTGAAAACCAAACAGGCAAAAAACAAACAACAACAACAACAAAAACCCCAAACCCACTATGTTTTGGGAATCTGAGCAGAATTTGAAACCTAGAGAAATTGTATGTTCATCAAATGCATACAAAAGTGAGAACTTACAGATTTGCCAGGAAAAAAACAGAAGCTGCCTTCGCAAATGCAGCTTTGAATGAGCAGAGAAAGTTTCTCTCTGGAACAGAAAGATAAACAGATTCCTTATACAACGTTGCAGTTACTGCTCTGTCCTGCACAGGGGGTAACAAAACATCACACACACATTCCGTAAAGCCCTGGTACAAACATAAAATAAAAAAAGTGAATAGTCCTCACCTACCTGTCTTAGTACTTGGGATTTAAGGATCTAGATAAAGAGCAGAAGTTTATACTGCTCTACTATATGAAGTCACCATGCAGTCTTATTTTATGTAATGGCTCTATTTTTTTGGACACATTTGCACATTAATTATGTTAGACAGTTCTGTGCATTTCATCCATTTTGAAAGCTGTACTTGTAAGAAGAAACTGTTGTTTCTAGGGTGCTTCTGCTTACAAGTATGCTTTAGGATTAAATATCAAATGTAAAGCTCACAGTGACATTCTGACAATCAAAAATTTACTTTAAGTGGGATATGCTGTATTTTATCAAAACATCTCCAAGACTTTCAAGTATATCTTGAAGGCTCTCAAGGAAAAAGGAACCAGTTGTATTTTACACCCACTGAAGCTCCCTTGCAGATGCAAAAAGAAAATTAATAAGAAAACGGTGCCACAGTATTTACATTTCAAAAATATTTGCCTATCTATATTCTAAGCAGTTATTCTTTTTATGATAATCTATTTTTAACATATGTTCAGTATTGCTTCATTGTTAAAGGTACTTTGAAATGCATACCATAAATGACCACCTAATCCAGGTAAAACTCATGTCATCTATGTTCCCTGGACATTTTTGCAGGGAAAGCATAAATTCCTTTCCATACTACATACACACTACATGGTTTGATTTAGCCTTAGATTTCATTACCATTGTGGAATGAAGTATTTGTATATGGAAGGCACACTACATTATCTAATCTGTTTTGGTTTTTTGGGTTTTTTTTGTTGTTGTTGTTTGGTTGGTTGTTTTTTTTTTTTTTGTCAGAGAAGACCTTTACCCTCATTTTCTGATTTCCCATCACGAACCAGAAAGCGGGTATGACAATACAGAATTAATATCAATTTAATTGAAATCACCAACTCCAGATACACTCCACTGCATGAGACACAGTGGCACTGTCTTATGTTGTAATTTTCTTCATCCAAAAAAGGCAAAGAACTATGTACTTAGCACAGAGATAAAAGAATTCCATGAACATAGTGAAATAGTCACATCCAACTTAACAGAAATCATCATCTGTATATAAGCTAAATTTCCTGAGCTGCCACATCTTTAGCAACCTTGAAATCTCACAAATAAGAAACTTAAATTATCACCTTATTTAGGAAAGTAGAAAAAAAATATGCCTAACAAATAATCAAATAATAATTAATACATTAACGAAAAAAAAAAAAAGACAGATAAATATGGAGAAAAGCCATTTCTGTGTCACTACTTTTTAAAACAGAATACTTATAAGTAAATGCACAGCTTTTTGACCACAGTGTAACAATGTCAACATTGGCACTATGCCCTGTGCTATATAATACAGTAGACACCATGGTCTCACATTAAAGTCTTCAAGTCTATGAATAGTTCAGCAAAGATGCTCAAATACTCTGCCTTAAAAACAGAATTTAAAAACAAAATTTGCCTTCAAAAGCTGATCAAGGCTAACTGCTGAAGATATATGTTGCTTAACCAAGCATCGGCCACACCTCGAGTACTGTGTTCAGTTTTGGGCCCCTCACTACAAGAAGGACATTGAGGCCCTGGAGTGTGTTCAGAGAAGGGCAACAAAACTGGTGAGGGGTCTGGAGCACAAGTCTTATGAGGAACGGCTGAGGGAGCTGGGATTGTTTAGTCTGGAGAAGAGGAGGCTCAGAGGAGACCTTATTGCACTCTACCTCTTCCTGAAGGGGGTTTGTGGTGAGGAGGGGGTGGGCCTTTTCTCCCTGATAAATAATGACAGGATGAGAGGGAATGGCCACAAGTTGCACCAAGGAGGATTTAGATTCAATTTGAGGAAACATTTTTTCTCTGAAAGAGCGGTCAGGCACTGGAATGGCCTGCCTAGGGAGGTTGAAGCACCATCCCTAGCGCTGTTCAAGAAGCGTTTAGATGAGGTGCTAAGGGATTTGATTTAGTAGTTCAGTGGGTAGGGATGGTGATAGGAGGATGGTTGGACTAGATGACCTTGTTGGTCCTTTCCAACCTAAAGTATCTATGAAACTATTTAAAAGCAAGGACAGGGCGAAATAATCTTACCCAAATATCACACTCATAAACTGAAAGTAAACAAAGTTCTCCAGTCCTTCTGTGGTGTGAGTGAGGAATGTCATCATACAGAAGCTGCTTCAACAAATCCTCACTCAACTATGGCTCTAGGAGGAGACTAAGTCTGGATAGTTTTCTAGTGGATGCACTGATGAAGATTTGTTATTTCCCATTACAAAGAGATTCACCTTTTGTTGTAGTGTTCACCCAATGCAACTCTAAGAGCACAATGTTCTAAGCCTGACAAAAACATATATACGTGCACTTTAAGTATATTAAACATGAATAAAAAACATCATTTTATTACACATTTTAACTAAATATTTGAATATATCTGAAAGTTATTTAACAACTAACAGTCATAAAATATAATTTCTGTCTATTACATAAAATAACTTATAAAACATAATTTTAACTTGAGTTAAGATATCAGGTCTTAGGGTTCCTAGGATATGCTAGGTGGGAGAGAAATAAACTAAACAGAATAATTAAAAAATAAATTAACTGCAGGAAATCATTTAATATCCCTTTTGCTTGTAGTGCTTTTTAGTTTTGTTTCTTTTTAAAGGATACAGGATAAACTATGAAGGAAATATACTACCTGAGTATGAAAGGACTGATATTTGTAAGACAAAAAGGAAAATATATTATGAAAACTATATAGAGATCAAGTTGATATATTTTAAGCAAATGACTATAGCGATGAGATTTGTATGTTGCAGTCTCTTAACAGAAATGCGTATAAAGGAGAGGGTTGCAATACTGTAGATTCAAGGAAGAATTTATTTAACTAAAAATGCCTCGTGAGTTCTACTGAAAAGATGTGCAGCGTAAGAGTACTGTGGAGGTGCAGAAAAACTCTGCCTTCTGAACATGAGATGGCATTGATTCATTGTCAGTCCCAGAACACTATTTGGTTTGGCCAGAGGAAAATCTAGTGGAAAGTGCAGGGCAGGTTAAACTACAAAGTAAGTTTCTGATGTATAAACTTTACCATTATTTAGTTCATCACTCAGCTTTAGAAAGCTCATAAAAACAGCATCCAAGTTAGACTATGTATGAAAAGCAAATCAAGGGTATTAGTTGTATCTACAGAAAGAAAACAGTCCTGGCAAACAGAAATAGAAGAAGGAAAAGTATTAAATAATTCATATAACTGAGCACTCCGCAAAAACTGGCAGACTATGAATTGCACGTGGATGTCTGGTTTTATGACTCAACAGCTGATCCTAAATCTCCAGAAAAAAAAAAATCATGTCATTAACTTTAAATTCAAAGTTATATTGGAAAGAATTGTACGAAGATCAATAAATAACTATAATTATTGAAGAAAACTATGAATAAAACATTAAATTACAGGCTATAAGCCTGTAGACACTTTGTACCATTAAGTAAATTTCTGCTTTTAATCTACACTCTCACTCTGAAAAAAGGAAGAAAATTAAGAACTTTAAATAAAATGATGATTCTTAAAAAAGAAAAAGAACCTTTAACACTTTTTTGTTATGAATAAATATTACATTAAAATGAAAGTCAGATTTTAATACCAGATTATTTAAGTAGAAAAGAGTAGGAATTTGTTCAACAAGAGAGAAATTACAGGGTGGAGAGCTATTTCCAACACAGCATACACAACATTGGGTACAATACATACATTCTGATGTACAATTTTTCTGAACATTGACATACAAAAGTACAGATGAGGAAGGCAGAATATATTCACAGCTATTCAAGTGATGCAGCAAATGCTAACAATTGCTTTATCTTCTCACCTTCTTGTTGGAAGCCTTCAGACCTTTGGAAATTTGGTTTGAAGGCCTCTCTGGTTTCTAGATTAATTGATGAGAAAATGTAAGGTTTTTTGATCCCTCCCATTCTATATAATTTGTACATGGCCCAAAAGACAAAGGTATTTCCATAAGAAGATAAATTGTGTGTTATCTAAAATATACTACAATTGAGTTTGTATATTTCAGCATCAACTCTTTTGGTATCATTTTATGTCATTTCATTATTTACTGACAGTTGCTTCAATTAGCAGGACTTCAGTGCAGGACTTCTGCTATAGGTTATGTGCTGTTAGTTGCATTAATTACAGAACTATTTCTGCACCATTACGTAAACAATGTTTCATTTGCTATAACGGTTCTGTTTAAACATTTAAACTTCTCTCTTTTGTCACAGTGCAGTCTTTCTACTTTCTGATTGCTGTTAAGAGGTGATGACATTTCTCTGCCTCTTCTATGTTTACTTGCTGAAAGTTAATTGCCATGTTATTGAACCAAGAATACTAATAGCATGATATAAGCACAAAAATAATCTTACTTTCAAAGGCCATTTACACTCTATTTACCTGTAACTTGTGAGGATCACCAGGCTATGCCTGAAATGATTTAAGTTCAACCCTTGAAGTTAAAAATTAGTATTAAAGATGCTATGCAGAATGATCACATAATCCCAACTAATTCTTTGGGCAGCATGAATTAAATGAATCCTCAACATTCACTGAAAAAACTAACACTGAAAAAAGCCTCAAAAAAAAAATATTATCCATCAGAGAAGGACAACAGGAAAGATCCAAAATATTGACAGATTCTAGAATGCTCCTGAATTAAAGGAAAGGTCTTTCAAGTTTATTTTACTTCTTTATACGATGGCTAGAAGATGAAGATGAAGGATAAATGAAGAGAAGGAATGGAAAAAAGGCTTTAAATCCCATAAACCAACTATTCATTCAACTGTTATAGTATTAATTTTTTTTAAGTCATCTGTTATAAAAGGAAAAGTAAAATTTGATTCTGGAATCTGAAGGCAATCTCCAACCCAGGTAAAATTCTATGCTGGAGATTTTGGCAAAGTTTCTTTTCTATGTAATGCCAACTCAAAAAATACAAGATGATGAAGGAAAAATAGTTTATTATTTAGGTCTTACATTTGTTTTAATTACTTCCTCCTGTAGGAGTCTGGAATGTTAAGTATTCCATAGTTTGCAGTAGATTCACTCCAAATCTCAAAATATTTTGTAGGACTTTTTGTAGTAAAGCAACATTTATAGATGTAGATAGTAACACATAAGCAACTTACTACTAAGCCAATGTCAAACATGGGATAAAGCTAAAAATAATAATAATGCATTGTCTAATGTAGGAATCAAGGAGGTTGTAAGAATCAATCTTAGCATACAGCAAAAACAGCAGGTGCGATCCCTATTACATCAAGCCTACTTCTACATACGTAACTTAAATTATAATGAAAAAAATGTCAGTTATAAATATTTGACTGGTATTAAAAGAAGTTATGCTTCTACTACTATACAAGAGTTATGATCAAAACCAGAAAAATTTTTAACACATCCTTGTATTCTTTAACAGCAGAAAAAAAGTGAATGCTGCTGAGACAAAATCAAAGAAGGAACAAAGTCAGTACTTTGAATAGATATTGAATCTGAGGATGAATAAAACTTTTTGGGTAAATATATCTTTACTACACTGTAGGCAAAAAAATTACCACTAGAAAAAATTATCACTATTTCAGAGCCTATGCACCAACCATTGCAATGACAAAACATGCATCCATTACAAAGAATGAATGACATTTTCCTGAGATCTGCTGTGCCACTGCCAACATTGCACTATAAGGTAAGTGCAATGAGCACTATTAGATCTACAAGTCAGCAAGAAAAGATGCTTTGATACTTGGTACAACACCCTCACACTTTCAGTTCTACAGGAGTTCAGCCTGATCAACAAAGCAGAAATTTTGGAGATCACAAACCTGTATAACCATTAAAAAGTATAGAGCATGCTATTAGCATGCCATGCTGAATAACGTAATCTATAGTAAGCTTCCATCTTACATTTCTTCTACAGCAGAAGAATTTACCAGCAAGAGTTCCTGTCCTCTGCTAAGAGTGTCTGCACATTATGTTGTTGAATTGGCATTTTTCTCCAGGTTTGCTGACTCCCTCCTTCACAGCCTTCTAATCAATGTCATGCTCAGCTTTTGTCTTTCTTGGGACATAATTATCAGGGAACTATTACATAAATATATAATTTGCCATTTTAAATTTGTCACTTGAATTTGCCATGGTTCTAATGTTGTTTTTAATATTCTCTTTAATGTACATCACTCATTCAAAATCAGTATGTGATTGAAATATTCATACACTTAAATAAAGAAATAAAGGGATAAATAAATAGGAAAAAATAGGATTTTCATTGTCTTAAACTATCAAAGAAGAATTAAGCTAATTATCCAAGACACTTTAGTTTCTAAGCTGTAGTTGGAGGATAAACAGCATGTATATTTTATATTGTAAAGCTAAAAAGCAGTACTTTGGCTTTAATAATTAGTAACGTGAAGCAGAAAATTACCAGTGAAGTCTCCCTACATCAAATAAGAGCAGTCTATTGCTTGCCTTCAAAACAAAACAAAGCAAACAACAACAAAAAAAAGCATATCTTGACCAGAAAAGCATCAAAATGTCAGACTAGTGATTAGAGAAGGGTGACTCTTGTCCTTGCTTTCTGGCTCCACATGTATTTCTTTCTGCTTGAAAACAACAATTAATTGAAAAAAATATCTTGAAATGATTACTTTCATAAAGGAAGAGAAACAGAAGGCAAAATAGAAAGAGATGACATACATTAACTCTTCCACAAGTCATCATATTCAGTGTTACTTGCTTTCTATAGTTCTCTAGAAAGCAGAAATATTTTGTATACCAACTTCTTATTAGCATGACTGAAAATATAACATTACTTGCCAGAGGAGTGCTAGACATTCAAGAAGAGTAGGCAACCAATCATATAAACAGTAAGACAATATATAATATTAATCGGTAGATAAGTATTTCCAAGAGCATCAACTGACACTTAGCAAATGACACAGCATCTAACTTCACAACATACATCTTACTAATCATTTGCATTGCCAAAATCAGGCAACAGGTGAGCCATGTAAGTAGCATTTTCTAATTCACTAGACTCTTAAGTAATTCTAAATAGCCAACTCCAACCATCTTTTACCTTAAATATACCTCAGCTATCCGAGAAAATTTTCACAGTTTTGTGTAAAAAATACCCTTGTAAAAAGCATTTTGATGCTTTTTATTGTAGGCAGGTATTAATTCAATATCAATCAACACTGGAGCTCAAAACATCTTTAAGTACAGTAGAATACAATGCCTAGTGGCCAGTTCCTCAGATGATATGTAGGCAGTTGGCACTGAGAATACCGCAACTGGTGGAAAAGCTGTTGATGCTCATGAAATAGTCAGCTACAAATACTTGCCAAGATTGTTGGAGGGCAGCTTTACTATGGCCATTTACATCAGATTGTACAAGGGTTTCAAATGGTGTAAAAGAGATTCTTGGTAACCACCATGATGATGTTCTCTTTCCTTAACTCTTCCAAAAGAATAGGAAAGAAATTTGCAGCAGCAGAGGGGAAAAGGAAATTGCTTGTAGACACAGAACAAGTGCAAATTGTTTCTGCTATTTTCTCCTTATGTTCTGAGTACCAAAATGGGCAGATACCACGAAGAAAAGCTTTGCTATAAAGTCTTAGGTTATCGCTTACTACTAGGAACCTAAATTTGTAATCAGAACAGTAATGCTGTTAAGTTGAAAGAACTATAGAGGTATCACATCAGACAATCAAAATAAATCTGCTATGTTTTATACACTGAATAAGTTATGTCCTCTTACATACTATTACAGAAGAATAGTAAGTATCTTAAATCTGAAGTCTTCAGTATCAATGGAATGCAATGTAATGTTGTTTCTCTTGGCATATTCATCAGGGAGATGTGTGAAATCTCCACAGTGATCTAATACAGCTATTAACAGTATTAAGATCTAAACTTAATTTGAATCAGATCTTTGTTACTGCAAGCCTGAAGGTTGATCTAGTTAAGAACTGTAAGAGACTATTATTTTATACCATTGCCTCAAAGTTTGCTGATGAACATGTCTGAACATGTCCAAGCTAGTCCTGAGCAAGGGTTGTGAAATCCTTTGTCTAAGGGACAAGCAGATGGACATGTCCTGGAGCAACGAAAAAGAGATTAGCTGCAGCTCAGTGGTAGCTGAACACTCTTTTGTATGGTACTTATCTCTGTGGGGAGATAGCCATCTCAGGAGACATTTGCCTGACACGCTATCATGGGATCTGCCACATAGGCAAGAGAAATGGCGGATAAAAGAGTGATCGACCTCCAAGAGATTGGTTGTTCTTCCATTGGAAATCTCATGAGCCGATCCCTGCTGCTGAACTCCCTTCTGGGCCTGCTGCCTGAGACATGCTGCTTTCTCCTGGACCTCACCGCTCCTTCGAGGTGTTCTACCATCTGAACCCTCACGAGCTGATCACTGTTCGCTGCTTCTCCAGTGCTGACTGACGCTGTTCCTGGACTTTCCGCACGCTGCTTCTCCTGTGCTGACCCGGTGTCGCTTCTCCAGGACAGCTGCTTGCTGCTCAGGGCTGCCCGTCGCTGCTGCTGTTCTCCTCACTTCTGCCACCCCTGCTCTTCTGTCTCGGACCGTCGGAGCCACTTGCAACCGGACCGCCCCTAGGATCCTGGCTGGTGACTTTCCCTGCATTGTACAAATCCTTGCTTCTTTCCTATCTTTCCTATCGCTCGCCTTCCCTACCCCATCACCCTTATTGGTAACAGTTTCCGCCTTTCTTCTTCCCCATCTCCCTGGTCAACATTGGTAATAAACTGGTCGGACCAACATTTGAAACATTGCTTCTTAATCTCACGCTGGGTATACACATAATCTAAGACCCTTGTCTCCCTCCTTTATATTGGAGTGTGACAAGAACCAGGATGACTAAACTCAAACCTCAGTTAATTGATAATGTCTTCATCAATCAAAACTTCAGCCCCCTCTCCCTCCAAAAAAAAAAACCAAAAAACTGGTACATGCTTCAAGAGCCAACCATATGGTTATCCTGACAATCCGACCAATAAATTCATCAGCACATAAGCTGCTAGTGCTCTGGCAATCAAGTAGTGTTGGACCAGATCCTTTCTATTTGTGCCTGGGTTTACCTCCAAACAAGATAGCACAAAATGCATTAAATATATAAGTATAATATATAAATAGCTCAGTTTGTCTTTGTACTGCTTTGGCCACATGGAGACCCCCAAAACAACTCAATTTTCACAGCTAAGGATCTCCTTACGACTGCAGAAATGCTGCAGAGCCCCTCTGGCACACCCAAAGCTTGTATTTTTCCTCCAGGTCCCAGGGCCAACACAGGAACCGAAAGAGACACTGCTGAGATTTATTTCTTCTCTGTCAGCAGGCAGCTATTTTGAGGCCAGTTGGAAGAGTTTAGAATGTTTCCAATACTGCTCTAATCTACAGTGCTCTGGCATAAAACTAGCCTGGGAATAAAACAGGGATGAAAAGCACAAATGTTCCCTCCTTTTTTTTTTTTTTTGCTAAGTCTTGTCCTGTTAGTTACAATGTTCTCTACTTTTTGCTCAATCCCTTATCCTTTTGCAGCTTACAAACTCTTTGAAACTCCCCGCATTCTGAAAATGTGAGCATCTGATACTAGAATCAATACAGGTATTTACTGAGAATTTTAAAGCTACCTTCATGCAAAGCACAAGTCTTACTAAGAAGAAGGGATTAGGGGCCTTTTTAAAACACCCTAACCTCATAAAGAGATTGGCTACTCTATCACATGCTGCTATTGTGGACAAAGCAGAACACTGTTACCACAGCAAGAGCAATGCTAAAGTTGCAAAGATAATACAGCTCCTATAATACATGATAATCCACATGTCAAGAACAGGGAGATCTGGGCTTTCACTTTCATGTGATTCTGGCATTCTGTCTCTGGAGTTGGCCTCAATGTCCAGCCTTTTAAATAAAATTTTAGATTTGTAAGAACCAAGATCTTCAGAGCCTCTATCTGGAAAGATTGGTGTGGATGGAGAAATAAAGTTCAAGATCTCATCTTGAAACCACTACCAGAGGGGTAAATTAAATAGACAAATGTATTAAAAAAAAAAAAAAAAAAAAAAGAAAAGAAAGCAAGCATAGGTCATCAGAATTTTTCTTTAGTCACATGAAGAACAGAAAGGATGGAAAAGAGACAGCATTTGAAATGTCTATACAAACAGTATAATTATTGTAAAAGCTACCTGAAATCAAAGAATAGCACACACAGAAAACTCTTAAGACATTATTAATGCTACTTAATCACACTTACTTCTTCTTAAAAGATCCACTGCTAGTATTTAATAAGGACAGATAAAATGAGGGTTTTTTTTTTAACATTTAATTCCATACATGCATTTAAGATTACTCTAAGCCCTTCACGAAGCTTAATGATGTCTTTCAGCTCTTTTCTATTTCATTAATTAAAAATCTGTATGAAATGAAATGTGTGAATGAAAAACTTAAATTTGAATTCTGTATTAATGATATACTAGGACCAGAGTTATATTGAATAAGCCAAAAATACTTATTTTTCTGATATATACTCCAATGACCTTGACAATTACATCTTGCTCTGTAATACAGTACTGCTTTTCCTATGTTATTATCGTTAAGAATCATACATTATAAACTTTATAACTTTCAAAGACAATATCTGACTCTTTAAAATTGCACTAACACAGATTTTAGACTACTTTAATTATTTATTATCTTCTTTAGACAATAATGAAAAAAAAAATCTTGAACTATGCTTCAAGAAATAAAATAGCCTGAAAGACAGCTTCTACTGCAGGCTTCTACGTAATTTTTCTATTTAAATAACAGTTAAAATATGCATAAAGTAAACTCATGATGGTCCTTGTATACAAGTATAGGTCACAAGAGTAACCTCTCAGCAAATGTAAAACATAACCAGAGTGTGACAGGACAATCTTAAGTTGAACCTGAATGTAGTCAGGAACACTTGCATACTTATGAGAAAAGACTGTAGAAGAACCAAAGAGATTGCCACACATTGTTTTATCTATGAAGCACATTGCCTAGGATAAAAGCCTGAACAACAAAAGTAAAAGGGGCAGAAACTGTTTGTAGAAGTTGACTCCTAGAAAACAGTGAAATTTTGCTACAGAGGTTTCCCTAATTTGTCTGGTGTCTGTTTTGCTTTGGGGCAGAAGGATGTTTTATCTCTGCACTGAAAAATGCATGCACCTTTTAAAACAGGCATATATTTTAGTCCTAAAGCTCTTTGCAGTTAACAGCACTAAAAGCTGTGTGCCTCTTAATTTGCTGCTCGTTAATTGACTTGTTCTTCTTGGTCTCTAATGTCAACATCTGAAAGGTTTCTATTGCCTTTTTCACTCTTCTGCCTTGCCTCCACTTTTAAAATCTACTTTTTCCAAAATAACTCCTTTTTCCTCTGGCTCATATCATTTTGCTGAACAAGATGTTATGACATCTCTTTCCTTATTAAGGCAGAGACTGCTTAAGTGTTGATGATAGCTTTAGTGAAGCAAGGATGATTAATGCTGACCAAAAGATAGTTTTTGATTGTTTGTTTCCTTTCTCTCTGCTGAAATGAAATCAAGCTCTACGTGCTTAAACGATGGTGAATGTTTCAATAGAAACAAACCTGTAATTTCCAAATTCAGACAACTTTGAAGACTCTGTAAAGTGAACTTTTTCTTTCTTTGATATCTTCAAGTAGCAGAGACAATTTAAAACTTTACTGAAAAACTTGTCTTTTAGAAATGTAGTACTGAATATGGTGTAGGGTTCAAGTTTATTATCCACATGAGACCCATAATCTATGGGCACAGTACTGTTAAATAATATCATTCTTTTCATGAAGTATATATTTTCCAACTGGGTGCAAGTTAACGCAGTTTGATATTTATGTTCTTGTAGGACTGATGTGGAGTTGGACATAAAATTTGTCATGTAGACCAGAAAAAAAAAGTCTCCAGGTGGCTCTTTTCTACCACAGCAGTCACATACAATTTAATATGTGTTCCAGATCATTTAATTCTTCTAAAAACTGCATCAGCAAAATTTCTAGAGCTCTTTCATGATGAGTTTAAAAAATTTAATCAGGCTGAAGGACAAATGGTCTTTAACAAAAAGTCTGCATCTCTCAGTAGAAGGATGAGAGACAGAGCAAGAGAAGAGAACAACAGCAGAGATGTGGATCACTACATTCTACCAACATTTTTCTTTAATCACATAACTAACTGGATCAATGGTTTGCTAATGAGGACATTTTTCAAAAACTCAAAAAGATTCATAGGGACAGGGCTCAGCAATATTTGTCATGAATTTTCTAAGTCTTAGGTTTAAAACACACTGAAATAAAGGGCTTAGTTCTCTATTGCATTTAGTCACGACCAAACTTGGTGGTGAGTGGAAGGAAACAACAGCAACAATGTTGTAATTTGGAAATCCTCTGTAACAACTAGATAAGAATGTAAGTAACTGTCAAGGGTACGACAGAGGACATTCTGCTGTTAAGTAATTTATAGCAATGTTATTTCAACCACAACAGTGAATTAACTTCGACTCCCTACGTTTATTTACTGAGCATTTCTGCACACAGATATAACCACCTCTCATTAAATGCTGGACTGAAGCATAGGCCATGCATAATCAAAACACAACATAGTATGTTTTAGTCCATTGTAAGCTTTGTTGCCAGTTCAGAGGTAGAGGACAAAAATCATATTTTATCTACTTTTTCTTTTCTTTTTTTTTTTTTTTTTTTTTGCAGTTTTTTAAAAAAAGTTTTGTATCATTTTTATGAGTTACAAAATATATAGCACAATTCTGTATGCAAGAGAATCATGCAGAATCATTTGAGTTTTAAGGGACACATAAAAGTCACCTAATTCAACTCCCATGCAATGAACAGGGACACCTACAGCTAGATCTGGTTGTTCAGAGCCCCATCCAGCCTAACCTTGAGCATCTTCAATGTTTCACCACCTCTCTGGGCAACCTGTGCCAGTGCTTTACCACACTTACTGTAAAAACCTTCTTGCATATATCCAATCTAAATCTCCTCTCCTTTAGTTTGAAACCATATCCCCTTATCCTATCACACAGACCCTGCTAAAGAGTCAGTTTCCTTCATTCTTAAAGCCTCCCTTTAGATACTGAAAGGCCGCTCTCAGGTCTCCCCAGAGCCTCCTCTTCTCCAGGCTAAACAGCTCCACCTCTCAGCTTTTCCTCACAAGAGAGGTGTTCATTCCCTTCACTCATTTTTGTATAGTTTCTACCATACATACATTAATAATATAACAGAAATCATAAAACCATAACATATAGGGAGAGACAACTTGATTAAGGGTGAATTTCCTGATGCTATAGCTTCCATAAAAAATAATATTAAAAAAAACCACCATGTGCACATCAATGAAAAATAAGCATAGCATATCAGAGCTGGTCAAACATTTCTGTCTGTTATAACTGTAAGAGAAAATAGGATATTACCTAAGTAGCAGAGAATACAAATGAAAAGCCAAGGCTATCTGTGTTAGGGGGCTTTTAATTATCTACTGCAATAACTGGCTCAAGAAATTTTCCCTACGGACACCACATTATTCCTGGGAGAGGTGATACAACAATAGCAGATTCTTCCCCATGGTGTTTCTGGCTGACCTTTTTGGGTAAGAAAAGCCAGGATGCCAGCCTGGTTGCCTTGGTTATGTATTCCCATGGATGGAGACAGTAACCTGACAACTGTGTGCTTGGCTGTTTGCACAGGCAGGTCAGGTAATAGGCCTATACTACAGAAAATTAAAGCAAAAAGAAAGGGAGAGGAATAACTTTGAAAATCTTGTTACCTTTTTTCTCTGCATGATTTGTAATATATAGTTTCCATCCTAAATGAAACCCATGAAAAGCAATTATCTTGGTTATTTAAACAACTAGCTGTACTGAGATATGATATTACAGCGTGGTCTGAATAACAATAAATACACGTGGTATTTTCTTATTTGCTTGACTCACGAGTTATCAACTGGACTTTTTCTCCAAACCTATTCCAAGTACTTAAAAAGATTTATTTTTGCTTTGTTCTGTTTGTCTTGCTTTTGGTTTTTTGTTTGTTTGTTTGTTTTTTTACTGAAAAATGCTTTGTTTACTGCTGAAGAGCACTGAAACAAAAGCTGATGCCTCCAGCCTTTGCCATGGCTAAGCAGTGTAAGGTGAGCACACACACTACAGCCACAGGTATGGTGGAAAGCATACTTTTCCTCCGTGCCTCACTAAATAATAAATTGGCAAGACAAATGCATAGGAGATTTGGTGTCTCACAACCACTATCAGGCATGTGTCGATCAAGCTTCATGTTCAGTAGTCAAATGAGACCAGTGAATTAGAGAACGCTTAAATTTGTCTTCCTTTAAACAGACACACAATGAGTGTAGCAGAGTCACAACAGGAAAACTTGACCGAGAGGAACACAGAGGTAAGACAAGATCCTTACAAATATAAGATTTCATGTTTGTTTTTTTGTTTGTTTGGTTTTTTTTTTTAATATGTTGTCTGGCGTGAGGCCTGATTCTCTTCATGGGCTAAATGACAAAGGGAGGACAAAAGAAAAAGTAAGCATGTATTTCCTTAAGTCCCATGACAGAATAATACTGTTTTATCTGTTAAGAGAGGACCAGAAACTGATTTTGCAGGACAGAAGGTTAACAGAATTAGTCAGTGTTTTTTACCTGAAAACACAGGAACATAGTAGCATTTGTTAGATTAAGCTTATCTCCTAACTAATATTTGAGATAAAGTGTGGTCATTTAGCTACGAGTATTTGTATCAAGATAAAGGCTGACATTTTAGATGACAGTTTGGGAAAATACAATAAAATAATGATTTATCTAACGATATTATATATTATATAAATTTATTATTTTCCTAAAATTACAACTAGAAATTTGGAAGAACTTCAAATTATGTAGTGATGAAGAAATATTTTAGCACTTCTCATGTGCTTGTCTGACCAGCTTCATTTAGAAGTGTCTGAAATTATTAATGAAAAAATGTTATAGATTCTTGAGGCTCTGCTTACCTATGAAAGAAATACCAAGCTCTTCAACTGATAGAATGAACCTAGCTCTCATGTAGGCATTCAAGGAATCTTCAGTGAAGAGATCATTTAGCAATGTGGTCAGTGAATATTATTCACTTGATTGAGAGAGAAACTTCAGTAGCTTCTGGTCCCCTCTTGCTTTCCCCGCCTCTCTTCCCAGGACTACCATAAATGAAAGCATCCACTGCTTCTTGTTCTATCCCTACCTCTGGGTCCTGTGGGTTGTTGTTCTGTAGTGTGCAATACTTACTAGGTTGCATGAGACATAGTCCCAATTTGCACCATGTTGGTCCTCAAATAAAATTTACCCAAAGATGAACTACAGATCATTGCACCAGGGATTCATTATCATGTGTGTTAACTGGAACTAGACGTTGCTACTAGTATTCTTCATAAAATATTTTACATACAATATTTTTAAGAATGAATTCCCACTGTTTTTTCTACAGTGGTTTAAACTGCCTTAAACTGGTGGGGAAGAGATTCAAACTTAGGTTTAAGGCTGTATTCAAAATTCATAGAATAGTTTTGGTTGGAAGGGATCTTACAGTCCACCCAGTCCTAACCCCCTACTGTGGGCTGGTTGCCCCTGATCAGGCAGCCCATCCAACCTGGCCATGAGCTGTGTCAGGGATGAGGGAATTTGCAGCTTCTCTAAGTAACCTGTTCCAGTGCCTCACCACTCTGCAAAATTACTTCCAACAAGTGCAGATACTACAATGAAATATCTAGGGGAAAAACAGAACAAGTGCACCAACTCAACAACTCTATGAACTGCTAAATCTCCATGCAGTTTCTGTCTGATCACCTCAAAGTAGCAAATTAATCATGCACACAAAGCAAATACACCCATTTCATTATTGTCCAGTACTCACAGGTCCCAGATTAGACCACTGAAAACGAGTTAACATTCTCAGTTCAACCTATGCTGAGAGCTGTGAGGCAGAACAAGACAAACACCAGGCTGCTTTTCAGTGACACCACAATACCTACATTGAATAACCACTGAAAACAACAAAGAGAGCCACTAGCACTGAATCATCCCAAAGCACAATTACAGCAGAAGAAAAAGGATGTTGCAGGACTGCATTCACCCAAGCTAAGAAAAACTTGCTTCATTGTCTGAAGCCAGTCCAACAAATCAACATCACAAGCGCTCCTGATGGCAGCTAAGAGTGAGGCTGAACATTCTTGCCACTGGTGAATTGATCAGCTGCACTTCATTTTGCATTAAAACTCAGATCTCTGATGGAACCAGACAGCCTACATCAACATGCACAGGTGATAGAGAAAGGAAGGGTGTAACCCTTTATTTATTTATTTATTTATTTATTTTTCAGGAAGGGGAAAGCACAGGTGACAACTTGCATCAGTCAAAGGAAAAGAGGAGGGCAAGCTTGGACTGCCAAAATGCTAAGAAGGGAGAGATAAGTCTTGAGTCAGTTTCTGGCTGGGAGGGAAGGGAAAGCTATGAGCCAAGAAATTCTTTCCTTTTATGTTCAAGGAAGGCGGAAATTGAATTTCCGAGTGTAGATACTTACTGCTTCTCCTGTGTTTGTTATTCCTAAGTGAAATACTGCAGACCAGTCTAATGCTGGTTATTTGTCTTAAAACAAATATGCATACAAACAAAAAAACCCGAACAACCAACCCAACAATGCAGATCAAAGCTCAGTAAAATATAAGCGTGTTAAAGGGTGTGATACAAAAGGAGAACTTAATGAAGTAAGATTATGACATACAGTTGGGCTTTAGTTCTTAATATTTATTTCCCTGTATTGCTTTAAATGCATACTCTCCGTATTCAAACTCATTTTTAGATGACAGATGAAAATTTACATTGGAGTATTTGCTAGAAAGCATTTTACAGCAAAAAAAAAAAAAAAACAAACCCTTGAAATCAAACCTCTCGGGTTGATTTCAGAAAACAGATAATCTTCAGGTGAAAAATCATGAAATAGCAATTTTCCTTTTTAAAT
This sequence comes from Cyrtonyx montezumae, assembly GCF_038088225.1. NCBI lineage: Eukaryota > Metazoa > Chordata > Aves > Galliformes > Odontophoridae > Cyrtonyx > Cyrtonyx montezumae. The sequence continues at coordinate 18,778,741 of NW_027072078.1, read as the reverse complement.
GTGCTGTGAGAAAGATGGAATAAGCCTCTGTGAGAACACAGAGGTCAACTGATCAGAAAGATTTGATATCAGCACTTGGTAATTTACCTGCTAGAAGTGTTACTGTGCAATTGGAGCTCTGCAGTGGGATGTGTTTTCAGACTGTAGAAGTACTTCAGTACTCACAGCTAGTATAGTATCCCTTCTATCTCCTATCTGCATTAAAATGCTATGCCCTGCTCTACAATACTGATAGCTGTATCAAATCTGAAAGAAACCAGCAGACATCTGTCTGAGCACTTTTCAGAGAAGCACACACTGATTACTTTCACTCATTCATTAGCCCCACTTAGTTTGAAATTCTTCCTAATTGTGTGCTGTTTTTCTATTCTTGATAGACAGCAACTCTCCTGTCAACCCTAAGAATAAAATATTGAAACAACACACCTAATTCACAGAATCCCAGAATTGTAGGGGTTGGAAGGGACTTCTAGAGATCATCGGGTTCAACCTCCCTGCCAAAGCAGTTCCCTAGCCCAGGTTTCACAGGTAGGCATCCAGGTGGGTCTCGAACATCTCCAGAGAAATAAACTCCACCACCTCTCTGTGCAGCTGTGCCAGTGCTCCATCAGTTAACATATTCATCCTGTATGAACACACTGCCCTCTTTCATTGACTCTTGATGTAAAATCCTTACATTAATTAAGTTTTAATGGGCCTGATTTAAAATGTGCAGCTTTTAGACACAAGACAAGCATTATACCCAATAGAGTTATAATGTAATTCTTTCAGCCATTTTGCACAGCAAGCCATTCTTAACAGAATTATACTGGAATATTGTAATGCTGAAATAAGCCCTGAACTTAGAACATTCTTAGAACACTAAAGGCTGCAATAAGTGTGAGCTACATTATAGTTTAATAAGGAGATGTGAAACTGTTCAGTCTTCGGGAGTGGTGACTGACACAAGTCCAAATACCTTACAGGAATCTAGAAATTAATACTGTTCCTTACGACTTCCAGGCACTTTGACATTGGGCCCAGTTCCCCAAATTTTTTAAACTTTACTATACCTATTTGTTATGGTTTTATGATTTTTGTTGTATTACTGATATTCCACATCATCATGTGGTGTATTGGGAGTTAAAGAGTTAATGCTGTGGTGTAGTAGTTAGGAGCCGGTGCTTGCACAGCCACAGAACGGAGCTAGAGCATTAACTCTAACTCCCAATACACCACATGATGTTACTCTATTACACTAATTATAGCCTAATTATTGCTATAATCATATTTCAGAAATAGCCCCCCTACATTATTTTCTCAGCTGTATGAAAGGACATATTATAAATTAATTTTAACAACAACAAAAATGTCAAACATACATGCTTTGCAGAAGTAAAAATAGCTGCAATTCTGTGTAAATTAAGTGAAAAAAAAACATTTTTTCAAACATTTCATAGGTATTGCTAATAACCAATGAATAAAAAACATACAGTGAAATCTGTTCAGGGACCATTTGTTTCCTCAATGGAATGGTCTGCTGCTACCAGCTCGGGTGGATAAAGGATTAGATCCTACTTTTGCTTTCCCTGTGTCCACACTGTACCCAGAACTACAGCCTGTTAGCTATGGATAGTTCAGATGATACTTCAGACTCAATGTCTGTCTCAGGATTGATTAAATTTTAGAAAAAAAAAAAAAACAACTCCCAAAGTTACTGTTTTCCAAAATGAAATATCAATCTCAGCAATTTTCCCAAGTGGAAGTGAGAATCATAGAATCAGTTGAGTTGGAAGAGATAGTAAAAAGTCATCTAGTCCAACTCCTCTGCAATAAGCAGGCAATACACATATTAAATTGGACTTGGGGCTGCTTCACAAAAGCCCAGTAAAGTATTTGTCAAACTGAGAAACATAAAGACACTCAGTTAATCTCCTTCATACAGATATTACCCTCATGACATGCTATATGCAGTTTTTATCCTGTGACCCTCCGAATTCACTGTTCTAAATAAGACACCAGTCCCTTTTCCTCTTACTACATTTAAACTTTATGCTTATTAACTGGTAACATATAGTGACTTCGTTAAAAAATAAAAAACAATTTAAAAACTTCCTTGAATTCATTTAGTATTCCCAAATTTTGGAATGATACTTTAGTAGCTCAAGTTCATTTCACATTGGTCCCTGATTTAAACTGCTAACAACTATTTATTAGTATGTGGAATTTAATTGCCTACTGTAGTTTAAGAGAAACAGAATAAAACTCATTATACTTACAATAGTCTCACAACATCAGTATATTAATAGAAATCACCCAAAAATATATTTACAGTCATTTCCCTGTTCTCTTTAAATTTTTAATATAAAAAATAACTATAATGTGTTTTCCAGTTCTGTTCTGACATCGTCTGTTCTCCACTCCATGCAACTACATTTGCAGTACTTGACAACATACAAAGTCACAGAGGCCAGTGATTCCAAAATTTCTAGCTGTATGTGAAGTAGTTGAGTTTGCTAGAATACATAGCTAAGAATACATGAATATTGACACTGTCACAACTGGGGCTGCTCCAAGTTCATTTACTAATGCTGGATTTTTTCAGCTTGGAATTTGCAGAACAAAGGGTTCTAACTAGTCTATGGCTTACTTATTAAAGTACTGGAGATCAGTTCTTTTTGCACGTGCTAGCATCCCATTACAAATTACTTTAACACACAAAGCTTGTGGTTTGTACTTGAGATAAATGCAGATACTAACAGTTCACAGGACAAAAATGATCCTTCTTGAACTTGACTACCTCACAAGGCAGCAATTCCAGCTATTTGAAGGAAAATGTTATTCTCTTGAAGAATAACAAATAAAGAAACAAACAAATCAACAATCAGAAGTTCAGCAGTTTCTGCAAAATTCATTTGGTTGGGGAAGCACCACTGAAGTGTCTGAAATGTGTGTAACTGCACAGATGCCTCCCTTCTCTCACTAGTCAGACATCGAGCTGTGCACCCAACAGCCCTCACAGCCAAGAGCATTCCAGCTTCCCTCTTCTACTTTTTCTTAAGTCGCACACAGCTCATCCAGGAGCATCCAGTTTGATATCTGCACGTCCTGGTGAATGGATGTAGGTGTAAGGGCATCCTGGCACTCATCCACAACTCTGTATTTGGGAATCAGACTCCATTTAGTAAAAATATGTCAGAATGAACAATTTTTTTGGTGCAATTTAGAGCAGATGCTTTTACACTTTTCCAGAGCAGGAAATCCTGGATCTGCTCCAAAACATAGATTCATAGATTCATAGATACATTAGGTGGGAAAGGACCTACAAGATCATCTAGTCCAACCATCCTCCTATCACCATCCCTACCCACTGAACTACTAAATCAAATCCCTTAGCACCTCATCTAAATGCTTCTTGAACAGCGCTAGGGACGGTGCCTCAACCACCTCCCTAGGCAGGCCATTCCAGTGCCTGACCACTTTCAGAGAAAAAATGAACTCTACAAACTGGATTTGGAGTGGATGTTCTTTGTGATGCTTTTTCCAGCTCTAAACAATGATAGCATTATGGTTTTTTCCTTCTTTGTCAGTATTAAATCCAGTACAACAGCTCTTGAGTGAGTTTTTCATGCATGTAAGGAAATGAGAGTGGAACTGGCATTTTCCTATACCTGTTTTTTGGTAGCTGGGATTTCATTTTCCAATGGGAAGAGGCTACTGGCCCTGGGTCCGGACTATGCTGTAGCTTGTCCCATGACCCACCAGGGGTCCTGAGCTGCCCCACTGGGGGCCTCTGCTGGCACAGGGCCACCTGTCTCTGAGTCCAAATATATGTTGCATTGACAGGGCACACTGGAGCTGCCTGACGTGCCCCTGCAGAAGGGCTCCGTGAAGCTCCTCACGCAGAGATGGGAGTGTGCCAGTGCTCCAAGATCCAGCCTGACACTTCGACGTCTACCAGCCCTGAGGTCTCCAGTGCCAGATAAAACAAGACAGAACAGCATTGTGGAGAAAGTCCTGACAGACAATGAGAGAGTGGAGGTGTTCAAGGAGGAGCCCTTGGGTGGCCCTCGCCAGATTGAGTGCTCCACCATCGCTGTGAAGGATCTGCAGAGCCGCTTTGAGATCCTGAGTGGCAGAAAGGTGAGTGCCCAGGCTGGGAAAACACCTGGAGTGAATGGAGATGGGCCACAAGGATGCTGGGTGGCTGACCAGCCTCAGCCACCCCTTTTTCTCTGCCCTAATGGGAATGGACAATGTTGGCAGTGTTGCTAGTGGACTGCGGACCCTGCCAGGTTGGAGCAGTTCAATTTCCCACTAAAGTTTTGGTTTTCCACAGCAAAGAAAAGTTCTGCAGTTGAAAATGATTCCTCTAGGATTTCTGAGGTTTTTATGATTTTATCACTTTTGAAAATATGAAAGCAAGTGCAACTATACTAAATAACTGTTTTACAAGCAGATCAGAACAAATGGCAAAGTTCTTTTCACATGAAAAGTTTAGTTTTTTAAGATAATGCAGGTTTTGACTGCATTATTTTAATTACTTCAATATTCTCAAGAGACACACCCATCAAAAAGAGCCTCAGAAGCATCTTGCTTTCTTGCTGCTACACATATATGCAACTTACAAACTAAATATGGAGCAGATCCTTGGGATTTGTGCCAGTGAGATGGGCCAGTGCTATCACTATGCTAAATTTTATACCTGCCACCTTACCATAAATGGAGTGTAGATCATGAAGCAGAGTAGCAAGCTAGTGATAACACCCACAGCCTATTCATCATAACTTCAGTGCAACTTTTTCACCAGCCAGACAAAACTGGATTCACTCATAAAAGAATCTTCTCCTTTGATACAACCTTTGTGTTCCACCATTTTCCAGCTGCATCAGAAGAACCCTGGTTGCCATTCAGTCATTTACTCATTCAGTCAGTCATTTACCCATTTAACTTTAATGCTCAGAGAGATTTAAACAGAGCTTTCTGGTCCAGAAACTGGGGTTCAGGATAATGTGTGCTGACCATGGTATAATTCATACATCAAATCCTTCTGAAAAAAAGGTATTAGAAAGCTTTTTTTTTTTATCTGAACAGTAAAATAGAAATTCATGAGATTCATGAAAAATCTTTTCCTTGGTTTCAGATACATAATACAATAAGCAGTAGGTACCAATCTGATAAAATTTAAAAGTTTATGGGATCATTAAATATCTGCAATGCTTTAAACATACAAAACATAGACTCCTGGTAAGTGGCATACTCAAATATATATTATGGTGGAGTCCATTTTGGTTATTTAACTGAGCATAATAGCAAAAAATAATTCTGTTTCCAGTGAAGAAGTATACTCAGTATTGCAGACATCACCAATGTTGTGGGAGTGATCTGGTTCCTTTTTTTAAAACACTATTAATATAAAGAACCTCTTACTGAGTGAATAATAATTTTAATGGGTCTGGTTCTACTGATTTAGTGACCCAGTGATTTTTGTACCATTTGATCATCTGTTCAGCTTCATTCCTTGCTTAGATTTACTTCATCTGTCAAACCTAGAGGCTTCCCTACTTCTATTGTCATTATAGTTATATTTGTTTTTTTGATGTTTGCACCAAGTCAATTAAAAAAATAATTCCAAAGCTATAATTTTAGATGTTTGGAACTCATTTTCTTTTTGGCTCCAATTCATTTAGGTGGTGAAGGCGCAAGTTCCTTATCTTGTACACAGTAGTGTTCTTTTGTGGATGTTTCCTTCTTATTTCTCTGCTCTTGGATGATCTTTACTTTCAGTAATTTTAGTAGATATGATGTTCCTGTTGTGGTTTTCCAAACTTAGCAAAAAATTATTTTCTCTCTCAATGTCACCCAACCTGAGAGAGAAAATGGAACTGAAGCTGGCAATTGAGGTATTATAGAACATTCTATGAGATTGATAGGATAGTTAATAAAATACACATTTTTATTCAAATAAAATTATTAGAAATCTGTGTAAGTTGTAATATTTTGACACTGAATGAGATAACAGAAGTTATACATAATTGACAGGGTAAATTTAGAAAACTTCATTAAAACATGTCTCTATCTGCAAAACAGCTTCACTTTTTGGAGATGTGTATTGCAGTTTGAAAAATATTTAAAAATCAAAATTACATTTCAAATAAGTTAGGTTGCATTAGAATACTGAGATTTCTAATTAGTTTATGTTACTTAACAGTAGTGAGATCTCTGCAGAAGCCATTGCCCTTTTATGTATAGTTAAATCAGAGGAGAGTTATAAGTTCTGACAGCTTTAACTTGCATAGATTGATGAATAGATTGGAACCTTGACAGGAAAGCGAAGCTATGAAAACTGTAATTGGTGAAAGCACAATTATAGGAAATTACTAAATAATAAAAGCTAAAAGTGTTGACACTTTTTTAAAACTCATTTTCAGGTTTGAATGTAAGATTTATGCTGTACACTTTTTCCCTAAATTACTTCCAGCAGTTTAAAATCAACGGGGTGCTTTGTAGCATGAACCCAAGGCAGCTGTATGCTATAATTTCTCTGCTATTTGATACTATTTATTTTGGGACAACAGGGCTTTCTCTTACTTCCTCAAGGACCTAGGAAGAACCAACATAGCAATCCACATAAACCTCTCTCTATATATACGCACATACACATTTAGATGTTACCAGAAGTAGTATGTAAATACTGAGGATATGTTCAGACTGTAGTCCAATCATGTAATTGTTGGAAGAAGAAAAGATTCATCTCACAACACAATGCAAGGCCACACGAAGATTTTAGCAAACAGATTGTTTAAGAGTTCATTTCGTTCAGCCATAGTAAATATCCATGGGCAGGGGGAGTGAAAGGTAAAGAATTAGCTTATGTATTTTGCTTGCATATTGTAGTGACTTCACCCAGAAGCAAAAGAGAAAGATGTAAGAATGACTATATATAGAACTAAGTTAAGGCCACTGAAATCACAGTGGAACTTTTAAAAATTAAATAGAATGTCTTTTAAAGCTCTGTGCCAGCTAACTTTAATAAACTTACCTTATGCATAAATGAATGTGCTCATTAGCCTTATGCTCAGAAAATGACTGCCAACTGTCATAACCATGTTTAAATAGACCATCTCTTGACTAATCAGACTTTCAATACCAGGGTCTATATTACTACATTATTCTGTAGTTAAAATTTATTTTTAATCTAAGAAAACAAAATCCTTCTGATTAAAAATACTAAAAAATCTCTAATTCAGGTTGTACTTCCATAACAGTACTGTTACTTGTTTATACTATCAACAGAGAAAAACCAGGGCAATTAGACAGTGGCAAATCATTAAGTGACTTCTAAACAATTAGATCAACCATGTAGTTGGTTCTAAACCAAAAGTTATGTACTTTGTTCTTCACCAGATTTTTCTTTCTGTTGGCTACCTGTGAACTATGTCCAACCCTAATTCTTTTAGTGGAATTAAGACTTCATATTAATATAAAGACATATATATATAAAATTAGAGTAAACTGAGTGAGAGTCTAAGTTTAATGACTTTGAAACTACATCACTTGGTCAAATCAAATTGCTTTTGTATGAGTTTATCCAACTGGAACTCCTTCTTAGGAGTACTGATGAGTTACTATGCTACTGGAGACTGTCCCTAGCTCTCAATTATTTACAAATAAACTGATGTCCCATTCTAATCGAATGAAAAAGTATGTTCCCTTTTCCTGAGAGAAAATAATCATTTCATATGAACTGATACTATATTAAAACATCAACTGTACTGACCTACCATTTCCATGCAACAACTACTTTATTAGCACTCAAAAGCATTGGAATGTTAATTCAACTAAGAGTTTTGTTTGCTGGAAAGTGATTATATATGTTTTTCTTAAAATAAGTTTAAGCATCTGAATTAAGCAATGCAATTTAATGATTGTTTTTTTTAGAGAAACCAGTTCAAAGAACTTATTAAAATTATTCATTTAAATAACCTGGTAAATGTTGATTAAACTGTGTCCGTTGCAGAAAAACATATGAATTGTTGCCAGAAAGTAAATGAAGGGAACGGATGTTTAATGTAAAAGGTTGGATATTCATTATAATTGTTTAAACATGCTACATCATCTTTCCTTTAACACTCTACAATACATTTATATTAATTTAGCATAGATGTAACACTGAAACGAACAGGAACCTCACTACAACTGTAGGTGTTTGTGCCCTGCTAGAAATAGCATCATTTGTATTTTTGTAATGGATGACAGGAAACGAATCATATGGAACGCATGGAATGGACAAAGAATTACCCTTGCCTTGGCTTGACCCTAATCTTGGCCTGAAGAGAGTATAATATGGTCAACATTATGGATTTGGGCTTGATCTAATTCTTAAGACTGTTCTTTTTATGACACAATGCATTCCTTTCCTTTGTTAATCACAACCTTTTGTCAAATGCCAACTATTCCACATCAGGCAAAGAATGTGGTTGATGAACCTTTGTTAGCTAAAACTTTACATTCTTTTGGAAAACTTTTCTTCTGTACTTTTACTCTAACCCAAAATGTGTTAGCTCTCAACAGGTATCTTAAAGTCATCTGAAGAAACAATTCTCCCTGCACTTGCTTTATTCTAATTTAACTCACCTTTGAATTGGTCTGGCTTTTAATAGTTTGGAAGATGCAGAGAATTGTCTCAGATGTGTTGACAGAGTACATATAATTGTTTACAATAAATTATTTCTATTCCTCCCTGTTTAATTGGTGCATTTGCAGTGATTCATATTCCTAATGGCCACCTGTAGTTCTCCAGCTCTTTTAAGCTACTTTCTTCATTAGCTTTGCTGTTATTCTTTAATTGTGTATACAAACAGAAATGACTGTTTCCTGGAAAGCATATCTGCCTTTCTAAAGGTGTTAAGTATTTGAAATCAGTACAAATGATTCACACTTGTGACAACTCAACTTTTCACACCTTATTCTTCATCGTACACATGTGCTCTCCAATATTCATTCTCCAGTAGCCTTCATCACTAATTTCTCTAGTTGTCTAAATATTAAGCATGCTTATGCAAAATATTTGAACATTTTTCCAAATAGCAAGTTCTAATAAATTCTTATACCTTTGTGAACTTCTATTCCTCTGCTCCACTTTACTATTTTATGTGCTTTATTTGGAGATTGATAAAGCAGAGAACATAATCTGTAGTAAGATTTCACCTTAAAAGGTTAGAATCAATTTATGCATCAAATACATTTCCTCATAGTGAGATGTTACTGCAGTGAGTAACTGCAATAATAAAGTTTGCTAGAGAAAAGAGGTAGGACAGATCAACTGGAAAACCAAAACTTTTGTGTTCCAGTTCTGTATGTAAAATAAAAATTATTTTTCATCTCCTTTACATGTAAAATACTACTGAGCCAACTGCATTTTTAATAAGGAACAGAATGGGGTGGAAGATAGTCAGATGACCTCAAGGAAGATTTCCTCAGGAAGTCAACTTTGTGTTAAGACTTAATACATCTTTTTCTGCTTTATACTTTTCTTGTTGCTTACTGCTAATTCAGAATACACTAATATTCTTCATGTGCTGAAGATAAGGATAGCTTATTTTTAGGACTGCTTGTCTTCAACAAATTGCAAGAATTTCAGGTGCAGATCTCATTTTTGTCTGATTATTGCCTGACTCCATTTGATATATACTTTGTGTCCCTATATTAAAAAGACACTTAACCTGTTTGTCATTTTTATTTTAATTTAAAGAGATGTTTTTTATCTGTTATAGTGAGTCGACTTTTTAATGGAGCACAATAAGGTAATAGAAAAAAAAAGAACACATTTATGTGGTTTATCCAATGATACTTCCTAAGATGCTTCCAGGGAAGTCTGTCTAAATATCTGCAAAAACTGCTCTTGGATGGGAAAATATCATATACCAGTTTAAAAAGTATTGTAAAAGTCTAGAAAAAAGTACATAGTCAGAAAGATGCTTTTATAGCGCACAGCCTCTGACAGTTCGTGAAATATTTTCAGGACCTTCGTGAATTATTCGTGAAATATTTTCTGTGTCCTTGCAGACAGGACATAGTTTTGCCTTTAGTTCTTTCAGTATAGACCAGTGGAACTCAGAATCAGTATTTTGTGCTAACTGAAGTTCTCCAACTGAACCTATAATTTGGTATGGAATAAACCAAAGTTTTTCACTTCAGGAAAATTGACACAACAAAAACCATTAGGCTGGATTTTTCTTTCAAGGAGCTATATCTGTAATATAAGGATATTTCTAGTAGTAAAATAGAAGTGCCAATATATCTGATGTCTGCTTACATATGTAACACTGAAAATGGCAGGGAAAAAATACAGTATTGTCTCATTTTGCACTCCTATCTTTTGAGGGAGAATTTAGAGAAGTGTTTGTTTTTACTTTCCACAGTGTCTTAAGCTGTAATGGTCACAAGAAAAATGAGATTTTGAAAGAAACTTGATAACTTAATTTTTTAAAAGTAGGTGATTTTATTTCTGACAGATAAGAAGTTTGAGGAGATTCATGTTTCTTTAAGGCCTGATCTAGCAGAAATTATCTTCTTGTAAGAAAAGAGTTATGGCAAACAGTAAACTGTAGCTCAAGTCTTTGAAAGAGAGAAAAGCAGAGAAAGTCTGCCTCCTATTTGTTAAATCTTTTTGTAACCTGACTGTATGCTATTAAGTAAGCATAGAGAGAGAATGCAGAAGTAAGGAAAATGTGGGAATTCTTAGGAAAGGCACAAAAAAAAGTAAAATCATGAAAGGACTCTAACATTTAAAAATCTGCAAAGATCAATAAAGTTAAAACCTTTTAACTTAAAAGTTGCATGTAATGTCCACAGAATTTTGTATAGTTTTGATTCTGCAGATAGAGAACCGTGCTTTCATCAGAAAAATCATCTTTACTTTTTGCAGACACATAAGCTAGTAAATATCTTTCCTCACCCGAGGCTATTTTTGTAGTACAGTTTTTGACTCGTTAGCTGGAGGCAGTGGAGCTCGGCAACCTCTGTGGGAAAGTGACCATAAAACATAACTCCTTTCAAAGGTTAGTGGCCAGAAAATGACATTTGGGAAGGTATGTTTCTTTTGTATCATGTTCTTTCACTTCATCTTAAGATTTAGCTTAAGGTTAGTTTTCAACATTTCACAGACAATACTTAGTATCCTGAGCATCTTTTTCTAAAGTACTCGTCACTCATGACAGAAGGCCACCTTAAAATTTTTCACTGTCATTCTATCTACTGGAATTTGGAAAAAAATTAGCAGCCTGTGGCATCTTAATCAACTCCTGAAGCAATAAAAGTGAAGTTGAAAAATGGGAAGTAAATACATTCATTACTAGCACATCTTGGGAAACAGCACTGGGATGGAAACAGAATGTCTAGGTTAAGTTGATTAGGAAGGAAATAAGCTTGTGACATAAAGTGTAAGAAGCCAACAGGTGGTGGTATGCAGGGGAAAACAGATCCATAAATTAAACAGGAGGGAAAGAGACATTACTTGCTGCAGTAGATTACATTGTGTAATATGTCAAAATGAGCAATTGCAAGCCAACAATCAAATAAGCACCTGCACCAATGTGTACTTACAATTACTATTTCAATAGGCCATCAGTTATGGAAAATAAAATCCCCAAGGTGTCTAATCTTTTTATTTTTTTCTCCAATGAGAACAAACAGCTAACAACAGCATTATTCTCTGCCAGTAACAAGCAGAAAGTGAAATGGGCTCACCATGTTTTCTGAAGTTATTATCAAGAGGCCCGAGTTAATCAGTCCATAATAACTGCACTTAGTAGTTTCACGCTACTGTTTTGAATCCATATGAAAGTGCAAACCTTAAATGAGAAGTACCAAATAAAATATGTTTGATCTCTATATGTCCAAAGCAAAGGTAACACCTGTATATGAGTAGATGACATTGTGGACCATTACAGTACAGGAGATAGAAATGACCTGCTAACTATGCCTCACTACGTCAGCTGTCAATAACAGAATAGATCCTTTAAAGACCCTTTTTTACAAACAAGATCTCTCATGCATTTGTGCCCCTTTAGCTCTGTCTTCTTTTTGTCACATCTTTTGCTATTTCGAGTCTTTCAAATAAAAGTTATGTAATAATGGCAACCTTTTTTAGATGTTTTCTGCTTATATTTATCATAACATGGCATGTTATCTTAATCTGAGCAATCTCTAGGCATTTAGTAAATGAAGGAAAAAAATAAAAAGAAAATAACACTGCCATATTGTAAGGCCTTCTTTTCTCTCTCTTCTGTGTCCCAGCATGTCTGTTTCAACAGTAAGACGCAATGAATAGAAACAGAACAGTAGACGTTATTCAGGATCGGTTAGTTCCTGAACTCTGCACACTCACCCAGAATTATTCAAGCTGTACATTGTCTTTTGTTGAAGCTGTTTATATGAAGTTTTGTCAAATATAAACATTATTGCTGGATTACGGGTATGACAATAGTCTGATGAAACTAGCTTAGTGAACCGCCCAAGTTATGCCTGCTGTATCAGTCTTCATCATTTACTATAACTTTTAGCTCACCTCAAATTCTTTGTAGCTACTTCAATTACATAATATCTCTATAATCTGTGTTAATATTCTATAAAATGCTTTATTTTCTATCTTATTACTCATTTTCAAACTTCAGCCCAGTGTCTGACCAAAGAAATGTTATTTCTTAAAGAAAAAGAACACTGATAATACCTGGTTTTACTAGCCTCTATAGATAGAAATATGGTGGAGAAGGTATTAATTTGAAAACCCTTAGTGGATATTGGATTAAGTACAATTGCTTAAGGGAAGTACTTCAGACCACATCCACATTATACATATGTATACATTTATATAATAATCAGTGAGCTAAATCACTAAGGAAAAAAGTTAACCAGGAATTGTAAATGCAAGAGTTCCATAGACTTCACCTAAAGTTTCCTGCATGTATTCCTCTGGCAAAGTGCCAAACAAATGATTTAAAAGGTTTGCCTACTGTGCACCCTACTATTATTGGATAATGAAAAATGTGGGCACTAGAACACACATTGCTTACTGCAGTTTTGGGAATGAATCAGAGTGCAGGGTTTTACAATTAGTATACACTTATTGTAAGCAAATACATTTTAAATGTGGTCACCAGTTGAAGCTAAGGATGAATTGCCTTCAGTTGGACTAAGCCTCTATTTCCTTTTTGCTTTGGGCTACAACAGTGGGATATGCCTCAGCAGCCTGACCAAATAAAGGAAAATGCTTCTTTTGACCTGTTTCTAAAAGTACTGCCAGTGGACTTTGAGAAGTAGCTCACTCTGTGTTACTGGAAAAGGATTAAATATTAGAAGCCAGGCAATATTTTGGAAGGAAACAAATCAGAGAGTAAAGGGAGAAGATTGGCATACAAAGTGGTAGGCAAATAGAGCACCTACCATGAAATAAAAATACTAGTAATTTTGTAAGACATTTGCTTCCCCCAACTCTGCTAGTGCTTTTGTTTCTGGTTTATTGTTCTTCTTTTCTGATTCACACCGTAGCATACTTTCAATAATTTTCAGCTATTTAAAATAATTACAAAAATCATGAAATAGTAAATGACTGTGGGAATTGACAACAGAAAGAATGTAAATGTCTGCAGCAGTTCTAGACACAAAATAATCATGCTACAAAACATCACTGTCATAACTATTATTTCATTTTGCTTGAAGGCAGAAACACTCAGATATGTTAAGAACTTTAAAAGATCTAATCCAATATTTCCTGGGAATCTAAGTAAATTTCAGCAAGAGTTTTCAAAGAAAAGCACATATTCTGTATCTGTCAAAGAATTTATAACAAACAAACAAAAAAACAAAGCCCACACATCCTAATGTGTAAGTCACAATAAATAGCATTTGTTTCCAACTCCACCTCTGCAGTTAATAGTAGTAGTGCTGGTATTCACAGATAGAATAACTAGTAAAACAACGGTTCTTCCATTTCTACTGAAAAGATAGAGAACACTGAGAATTATAAAATTAAATCCTTAAACTAAGCGTGGTAAAGGCATAAAGATACTGAAGTAGAAAAGTGTAACCTTTGAGGTGGCCTGGGAATGCAGTATGCATTAGCATTCCTTTTACATGTGCATGCAAAGAGATTACTAAGTTCATTACAGTAAAGGAGGTTTAAATAAAATTTATTGTGCTAAAAAAGAGCAGGATTATTTACAGCAATGCTTTTTAGATGCTGCACTAAAAATGCTATCCAATTATAAAAATAGGAAGTACAAATGATCACATTCAATTGAAATGTTTGATATATGCAGAAAAGTAAAACAAAAAAAAACAAACAAGAGGAGATAGTTGAGGAATTTTCCAGTGTTTAATTTTTCCTAAGTTTCAAATCTTAATTTCTGTCTCTTGTGCAGTGAGACAACATTTTAAGCACCTACAGTGCAGTTTGGAAATTGGTTACTAGTCACTTTGATTTAGAAAGCAGTTCCCATGACTTTTTCAAACCTGAAAATTTTAGCCCATTAATCCTGGTTACAAAGCTATGCTGACTCTACAGTCTCACAACCTTTGCTGTTGCTCTTTCTAGCACATTTCGCATTAAGTACAGTTGCCACAAATCTGGACTTTTTCATGTTTTGTGCTTATAAACTGTAGTGAGTCACATGGATATCTAGTAACAGCTTAGGAGAAATTCCATCCAAGTTGTGAATTTATTTTGATTTACTTTAAAAAGATGCACTAAGATTTACCTCTATTAAGTTTTTCCATTTCAGAGTGTCATGAATTGTCTCTATTTTTTTGTGGATAATGTATCTGGCCTACTTTAAATGAAGTTACTCAGAGTAGCATAACAGTTTTGAAGAAAACTCATTAAAACATTCTTGGCTATTGTCATGCGACTTAACAGTGGCCTCAATTTCCTTATGTACATCTATTTTATGTTTTCTATATCCTCCAGAAAATACCCATCAAAACAGACTATAGCACATTATTCATTTGGGAAGGAAAGTATCTATTACTACTACATGCTCTGTACTTTTAGTTAATCCATTGTGTGGTTGCTGATTTAGCACGACTATTCATTACCATACTGTAAAATCTGCCGTAACGTTGAAAATTAATGATTTATAACAAGTTGCATACAACTGACATTCCTTCCATAGAATATGATGAGATCAATTTTAACAACTAAATGAACTTCCCTTTTTGGCCCAAACAATAAGGCTGTCGCTTTTTAGGCAGTAAGACCAGTGTACTGATTTGCTGTCTCAATAATAGACAGCAAATCAGTACACTGGTAATTGAGAGTGAAATCTATAGACATAATTCAAATTTACAAAGAGAATGCTGCCACTCAGGGTTTCCCCTTCACATTGAGCTCCATTCCAAGAGGACAGTTCTACATAGATATCTTATTTTTCTTCAGAGCAAGAAGAAGCTCTTTCCAGGGCATCTGTTCTTTTCATACGAGTTATTTCATACTCTTCCTCCAAATTAAATAACTGCCTTATTTCAAAACTGCCTGCAACAGTTGAAAAGGATAAGCATCTCTGGATCTGGGTTAGGGATAAAATGAATGAATGAATGAGCAGGTTCCAGGCAGCCATACTATTTTTTTTTAAAGCCTCTTGAGAAATCCTGTCTTAGTGAAGTGGTGCACTGCAGAGAATCAGCTAAGAATCGTGGCTTTCCCTCAACAGTTTACTTACTGGCCTCACAGAGTTTATGTAGCAGGTGTTATTAGCACTTCTCAGTAATAGTCACTTTAGGGGGTTTGTCATAGATCTTAATAATGCCACCAGCATTTCAGCAGATGGTAGACATGATTCCATGCACTCGCTGCTTCTAAATTGCACCAGAATGGATTTCCATCATATTTTTAATTACAAATGAAAAATATATCAGAAACAGACTTGTCTCATGCTGGCATTTCCAAAGGCTTTCTTCCAGGCAGGCAAGGGCTATGCCACTTTCTGTTTTATTTTTTATATTTCACAAAGATTGAAATATTCACAGGAGATATTTTAGCTTGTTCAGAACTAGAATTAAATCCAAATCGCTGTTGTGCACTCTTCAGCTTAGCAGTCTCTTGTTTTTAACTGGAAGATTAGGTGCCAGTTTTAGTGATAAAATTGCGCTAGAAAGCTCTCAAAAATAATCAGAACACAGTATTTTACTCAATAAGACCACCTCCTTTCCAGTCCAGACTTGATTGGCCATAAATACTAGCAAGAGTTATGAGAAATCAGGCAGATAGGAAGACAGGTGGTTTTACATTTCTCATTAAATGTACAGGCAGCTTAAATATATGGTTAAAATGTCTTCTAAAAAGTGAACCTGTGAAGAGTTATGACTGGGAATAAACACTAGTTTTGCATATCTTTACAGTGAAGAGTTAGACAACATTTTTAGAAATGAATACAGTATACAGCTAAAGAACTTAATTCCTGTAATTGGACCTCCTATTTAGGTGCTAAGCTTGTTAGTTAATAGTAACATTGAAGAGCCAGTTCAGCAAAGCTCTTAGGCAAGCACTTAAGTTTCTACTGAAAATTCTTCAACAAGCAACTCTCAGCTATTCAGTTACAATCGCAATAAAACACACTGCAGGATCAAGATTTTAGATAATTAATTTTATAGCAACAGATCAAATTTCTAAGTGTTTATCTTACTATTTAATTTGTTTTTCTGTGTCATGATCCATTTATTGGTTTATTTTCTTTTTGACATACTTTCACACTTTCTCTTTGGGCCAACTCCTTCTACCCCCTTCTACCCTTATTTTGTAGACACACATTCTTTTAGCAGAGATCATAAATAAAAGTTAGGTGATAGGTAGCTTCTCTTTAAATAGCACGTTCAGCAAAAGATTTAAGATATGATGGGATGGAGATGAGAAATTGACATACCAGAGCTCTGGGTATTTGGTGTGCATTTTTCAAATACAATTAAACATGTATTATTTTAAAAGAGGATTAAATACTTTGAACATTAATAGAAGATTCTGGCAGTCTGCTTAATGTAGCGACTGCAAATTCTTCTTTCAGTGTAAAGTAGTTCAGTGCATTCAAAAAGGTAATAGTAATTTAGTAAATAGTTTTCCTCTATTTAAAACTTTATGTGATCTGGCTTACTGACTTTCAGATTAGTGCAAGACTGGACAACGAGTGGAAAATCCACTATCTAAATGAAGCATAGTCAATCAGTAGGCTGATTGAAATTGGAATCTTTATCTTTGACATCTCTAAGTGTAATGACTGCATATTCAATGAAATTTGGCAGTCCAATGCTTCCTGTTTTTCATTGAATCTAGAGGATGATATCAGAACATAAAAATAGCTTCTTGTGTCACATTTTCTTGAGGAGCCCATTAAAAAAGAAAAAAACACGAATGTAATATCAGGGCCAGAAAATAAACAGAAGAAATTAAAATATAAAAAGTTAGCTAGATATAGACAGATTTCAACAAATTGCGTCCAACAAAAAACATAGTAAATACTGTTAAACAGGGTGCTGCACACAAGCCTGTGTATTAAGTGAATGCTTGCTCCCATCTTGATCACACACATACATAGTTACAAATGCCTGCAGTAATCAGGAAAATAAATAATCTTATTTTAGTTTCCATTTAGCAATTTTTGCAGAAGTTGCATATATTAACCTCTAATTAAGCACCTCTTGGCACTACCTCAGTGCTTTTTCAATAAGTGGCACTTATGGTAATTCTATCCTTATTAAGCAGATGTCTATGCCACTCACTGACATTAGGTTATCTGGGGAGATATCCCAATAAAACAGTATGCAAATTAAATTTGCCCCTATTAAAAGGAGTTTATGGTAATTGTAACACCTTTCAATAAGTTTTTCACAGTAGGAAATATCATTTTCTTAAAATAAATCTGAGCCCTAGCACTTCAGCAGGAGCAATTGTGCAAGAAAATCATCCTACAGAAGCCCTATAGCAAAACAGGATTTCTGTTTGTGAAATGGCACTAAGGCATCCTGGAGACTGTTATGTAGGGACCACTGTGAGAGTGACAAGGAGGAACAAAAAATGTATATGGAATTGGTTACTTTAAAGAAAAAGTATTCTGTGGGGTGCTAATAAGGCAGTTCCTTTGCCCCAATAGTCATCACTGTATACCAGAACAGCATTGTCCTCACCCAGAAACCATTAAAAGAACCATTCATCTATCAGGAATTTAAACAGTATGGTAGCTATGGAT
This sequence comes from Cyrtonyx montezumae, assembly GCF_038088225.1. Lineage (NCBI taxonomy): Eukaryota > Metazoa > Chordata > Aves > Galliformes > Odontophoridae > Cyrtonyx > Cyrtonyx montezumae. Next base: position 18,760,526 of record NW_027072078.1, on the reverse strand, counting down.
AACAGTGATAAAAGCTAAAATTAGCAATGAAAATTGGGAAAACTTAATGAGAGCATTTGAAAAAGAATTATAGACAAATATATTATCAGTCTCCCCCATCTATATAATTATAGAGGATTATACAGTTATTCTATTTTTGCATACATTATTAAAGACAGAAGTATATAGAAATGGAAAGACCAGTTCCAACCTACTTAATATGAAGTTAGAGGAAATGAAAATCAGTTGTCTATAATAAAATGCATCATGGAACTAGAATGATGAATTAATACCATGTCATAAAACTACAAACTTTTCTATAACTAGTAATTGACAGTGTTTACTAAAATTCCCAAATTACAAAAACATGGAACAAAAACTCCACTGCAGTCTTGAGAAATGGGAATGATGTGCACTACAAATGAAAACCTGAGATTCAGACAAGTTTGCAGATGGAAAAACTGAGCACGAAAGTCTACTAATAATATTTTATGTCTAAAAGGCTTCTCAGTTTTATTCATTAAACATCCTTTTCTAAACTTCAAGACAGGAAAGTAAGCACAGATTAAAATACCTGCTGGCATGGTGGTCAACATGTCAGAAATCTGTCCATAAAAATATTCAGGAGGAAAACTCTGTAGTAAGACCAATATTCCTATAATTTATATGAAATATGTTCAAACAATATAAAAATATATTAAAATCTATGTCCAAAAAGCTAACTTACATAAAGCTCATAAATAGAAGAATTGCCAGTGCAGAGTTGAGAATTTGAAAACGTTACAGAAAAACACTACAAGCTACAAGAAAAATATAAATGTCATTTATATTGGTCCCCACCTTGCGGTAATGAGAATGCGTACATTCTGAAGACTTCTAGCTTATCTGGTAACTATAGACAAATGTACCAAGAATACATTTAATTGATTAAGATTACAAACAATACATGGAGTAAGAGATGACAGCAGTAGTTGAAAACAGTGCATTCAGTGTGTTTCCAGTGTTGTTTTTCTTTTTTTTTTTTCTTTTTTTTTTTTTTCCCCTCTCTAATACTGCAGAAGTTAGAGCATCATTAAAGTGATTCTCTGGTATCCTAATGACTGCTGAAAGCACAGACAAATGATGAGGCAATATGATCCTGAGGCTGTTCTCGTTTATGCCAGGCACTGGGTGGTTGCAGAACTGGAGAAGCAGGAGACAGCCACATTCAGGATAATCTAACACCACGTGCAAGTGTATTTTATTATTATTACCATCTTGTATCTGTTCTCCATCCTTCATTTTTCTCACACATAACTATTTCCTCCTCACCGATTGTCACTACAAGATTTCAGATATAATGGTCAGCTCTTCAGCTGCTTTAAACCAAAATATCACTGTTAATACTGGGTTGTAAATGTAACAGATAATCAGCCCTGAAAAAGGGGTACGTAATGGTTAGCAGTTTGAAGCTGTATCCCTTTCCACACAAAACATCCTATTCATTTCAGCCACCTGCTGTCTCCTGATCCCCTTGGCAGAGAAGTATCTCATTGCTCTCAGCCTACCTAAGTCTTGTCCAAGCCATCCTCCAGTGCTGAAATCACCCACTGCTCTGTCTGCATTGTAACCCAGTCTTCTCTCAGGGATTATCTTACTGGCTGTGTGCTAGCGTGACATTTCTGAGTTGGACAGATAACCTGTGAGTACCCAACAGAGCAGTGTGGAAGGGGACACATGAAAATGGCATGGAGCAGAAAGACAGCTACATTCTTTACTCCAGAAATCCTCCTCTTGCTAGTTCCCTCCAAAAATACTTCGCATAATAGTCAAGAAAGATATGCTTCTAACAGTAAAAGCAATTAAGAAAATAATTTAAAACCAATTAAAAAACAGAGAACCCCACAGTATTATTTAAGGTTCCCAACATCTTGAAACCTAACCATGCTCAGATTTTTCCAGTGTGTTGATTGTACCTCCTGGTCTATTTGCTAAATTATCATCCACTGTATTCAAAATTTCCTTTCATGCTCATTTTCATCAAGGTGGTAGCAGCACTGCTCTTTTTGAGGAGGGAAGAGATAGGGGAGACATTGATGAGGCAAGATGTGAAATGACTGGTGACACCACAAACATACATTCTGAAACAAGGGAGTTACAATACTCATGGCATCATTTCATTTTTTAAATAGCTTTCCATATTTTCTCAGAATTAAGGTTATTTGTCTGAAAAAATTTTCACCTTGTAGGTATGCTAATGTACAGTAGAGGGCATGAGGGTTCATTAATGGACAGCATGACTAATAAACAGGCTACTTTACATGTTTGCCCCAGTCACCTCTAAAAGCTATTTCATTCATTTTAATTATTTCTACTGAGCAGCTGCATCCCTTGCTTTCTGTAGCCTCTCTCAGATGAAACAAAAGCCTAAGGTAAACAAGTTCTCTCGATTCTTATAGCAAACTAACTTTTGTTCTATGTTACACCAGGAAGACAAGCCCCTCCAGAACTCTATTTTTATCTTCCAGTTTCAGTGGAATGTCAATTGCTAGCTCATAACTGTGCATCTTATAAAAAATATTGCACCACTGCATCATTCTAGTTTTCTTCAAACATTCTTAATAGACTTCCTTTGACTCCCTCCTGTCAGGCTGCATATGTTCCAACAATCATAAAGGACTCCATATGCTTTTGCTTTTTCCTTCATCAGAAATATCCCTAAATATGTCTTTGTTGGCCTTCTACCCTGATGTTTGCAATTGTTTGCTATAAAATCAAATGCTTTGTTCTTTGCTTTCCCTGAAGGCTGTTTGAAGGACAGATACAGTAGGATGGAATACAGGCCATGCTATATTGTGCTAGCATTTTCAGCAGTGTTCAGACTCAGAGCCTTATAAAAAGCTGGCTTTGACTCAAACTTGCTCTTTTTCTAATAATAATCTGAATCTTTAGCTCCACAACCTCTGGGAATCCTAATTATTTCCAGAAAAATAGTGCACCTGCATGTGCTTCTGCAAAGTAATCATAACAAGTAGATTGAGTGGAATATAGCATGAAAGGGCCATGGACTTGCATCCAAATATTATAGACATAAATTGCAAGTCTTGTGTTGTTTATATGTGAAATTACCAATGTCTTCCTTTTGAAATTCACAGTTCTTTGGCTGTGGGCATGGCTTCACAAAGCTAACTCCCAACAGCATCTTGGAAATAAATTACATACCAGTCACCTAGAACATGGATTTCAAATGGCAACATGAAGTTTTTAAGCACGATGGGGACTGGAACTGCTAAGCACAGAATTCCTTTCGTGTTGATAAAAAGAAGTAGCATTTAAAGAACATATTTGATCCAACTTTCGGAGCTCAATAATCACAAAAGGCATTTGAAAGAATAGTAGATTGCAGTTAAACATTTGATGAGTTTACATATTATAAAATCAGTTGTACTTAAGACTGAATACCAAACACACTAAATACGGTGGAATCGTTTCTCTAAAAATCATCAAGCATCTACTCAGGTTATGAAGAAACTATCCCCATATTAACTCATTTCCCAGTTTTTCACTTTTCTATGTTACATGTTTGTTCATCCATCAGACAAGATCAAATAGACTTCTCATATGATTTAGTAATTTTTAAAAATTGCAGTTGTTTATTCAGTCTTTTCCTCCATAAGCTTCAAATATCTGATCATTGGTCACTTGGGAGAAAGAAAAGTCTAGCTCATTTAATTCTAACACATCAGAACTTAGTTCTTTCTTTGAAAATGGAAATGCCTATCCTCACATAAATATTACAGGCAAAAATTATAAACAGCAATGCCAATTCAGTTTCATAACAATTTACCACTGATAATACATATCTCCAAGATAATTCAGCAAATATTTTTTTACATAATTATTTCAGTAGACTGTTGTTAACAGAATTGTTTCAGCAAATGTACAGATGATTTTACCTTTGTGCTCCTTTAAGTTATTAAATTATAGCCTTTAAATCTCACTTAAATTGTTTTGGGAGCCTTGCATACAGCCTCAGTGAGGCCACAAAACAGATTTTTGTAGTGCATGTAGATGTTCATTTTCAGGTGTTTTACATTGCTAGAGCAAAATAAAATTATGCTAAGGTAACCAATCCAGATAATGAGGTCTTGCAGTAGATTAAATCTGACTTACCACCAAACCTTTTCACTTCTGGAAGGATGAACATGCAAGACACAGCAAGACATGCCAAGTACAATGATGTGCTGAATTTTAATCTAAGCTGCACTTATTCATCCACAACCACAAAACTTACCCCAGAGAGTTTGGGAGCTCATTACCCCCATAACAGCACTCCCTTCTAATCTACTGCCTCTTTATACCCCCTCCCTCCCAAAAAACTATACTTGTTTCCTACCAGTAGCTTTCAACTCACATCACTGTGATGTTTCCTCACAGGAAGCAGAAAGTGAGAGAAACTCACTTTCACCAACATTGAAGAGTCAGCCTGGGAGCCATTCTGACATCTCTTTGAATGAGTCCAGTGTGAAAAGGGGGAGAGCAATCTTTGAGAAGATGTCATCAGGAAATGGACAGAACAACTTTGAAGGTTAGCTTTACCACTTCGATCTGATCTCGTGCTTCATTAGTCTACGGTAGTGGTCTCCAAACATTTCCTGATGGCACACCCCTACCAGTTAAGACACTCCAGAGCATTTCCTCTCAGTATATATTTACTTACAAATTATATATGTGTACCACTCTATGAATACCAATATATTATGTACACAATGAAGCATACACAAAAATAGGTATTAAAAAGGATGAAAGACGTAATAATTTAAAATGTATTCTATTTATACTGGTATTAAAAAAAAATTGTTTTTTCTTGTAGCTCAATTGTCTTGTGCAGACCCTGGGGTCCATGCACCCAACTTTGAAGACCACACTGCAGCATAAGAGAGCATATGTACCCATGCTTTGGTTTAACTCAGAAACAATATTGATGATACACTACTTGGTTCTAAAGTCAAATGTGTTATACAATACAATAACATGTAAAACTATCTGAGATTTCTCAGTTGTATACTTCTGGTTTATATAGTAAACACATGTATCAATATGGTAGTGCAAAACAAGCTCACTACATGACTACCTGTACCCTTTTATCTCTCCCCCTTCCATTTATTCCTCCTACTCTCTCAAGTCTATGTTGGTAAATCAGAAAATCATGCATTTAATTTCCTTATACATAAACTATGCACTTCATCACAGAAGTGGCAATGGACAACCACAGTCATTTTCTTATTGGAGGGTGCCCTGATTATATGTGACATTCTTATTGCAAAATAAGATATAACTATATGCAAAATTAGCTTTTCTATTTTTTTTTTTATAAATGGCATAGGCCCATTAAGTAACTTTTGAATAAAATATGACAGAATGGATTCATATGTTTTGAGGATGTATTCCATATAATGTCCATTTATGAATGTTTTCAAGCATTTTTTATATCTTCAGAGCTCAATAATTTAAAGTTCACTCTTCTAATACTTTTTGATGAAGACAAGCAAAGTCTACAAATCAGTTATCAAAAATATAGACAACATTAATTATTATGAAAAAGCAGTAACTTGATTTTATATTTTGGTGGAAATTGTTTTGATTTGGCAGTGTGTTGTTTTTATAATGTGTTAACATTTAATTGTGGCTATCCGCTTGTAAATTTCATATGCTGTATCAACTCTAATGGGTCATCTCTAGGCAGAACTTAAAGGACTGTTTAGTACTGAATAATTCAGTTCAGAAAAAACACTCATTAACCAAATACAGATTACTTGATTTCACCTGCACAGAGCTAGAATATAAGCAGAATAAGGATCTTCAGATAAAAGGCAATATGACAAAATTTACTTGTTCATTACTCTCATAAGCCAAATATTCATACTCTTTGATGAGTTCAGAGCAAATCTTGACATAACTTTAATGAGCTCAACCTCACTCTCAGGTTTTATGCAGTAGCACCACAGATTCATACAGCTTAGCCTGAAAAGTTAACTCATTTAGGTAAAACATGTATCATAACTTTGAGACTGTAAACGCCATGCTGTATCAGCAAGCTCTACCGTACCAGTAAGTTCTTTTACTGTAACAAGTATAACTGAGCTACACAATATCCCATGGCTCTAAAGCCTGAGGTGTTACATTTTCCTAACTTCTGGTCCAAGTTTACTATAGATAAATCACAGGTTGACTGTATCTTTGTTACAAATTGTAGCTCTTCTTGCAAATGCAACAGATTTAACATTTTGTTTACAAATACTTCCACTGCAGTCCTCTGTTTTTCTTTCTTTTTTTTCCTCCAGACAATGTACACTATTTCTAGAATTAGAACTGTGAACATTTTCAGGATGTGTATTCATACAAACATCAAAAAAGTGCTCACAAAAGCTATAGCCCTCAGCTAGGATCAGCATTTCTCATGACTATCATTACTACCAGTTTACTGCTTGATTTACCATTAAAATAATTTCATTTTCAAGAGTTTTCTTCAATCCAGGGAGAATCTGAGAGCCAGGAGAAAAAGCCTGCTGCAAATCAGGGTTGAATTCAGCCTACCTTTTTTTTCAGTTTACATTTCTCTTGATATTCAGTGTCTGGGAAACAGGTCCTAGACTGATGTTGCCTACTTAGAAATGCTGAAGTATTTCACTCAACATCACATCAAACTTCACTACGTAAAACAAAGCACCTTAAATATTAGCACAGATAAAGTTAACTTAAATGCTACTCTGAAGAAAGCTATAATGATTAAGTATATTCAATCTGCAGAAATACTTTTTCTTCCTCTCATGGTCAGTGCACAAAAAGCATGGGCTGGAGCCTGAACCAAGCTTATATGATAGATGACAGATCCTACAGAATTGCCACATCTGTTCCCTCTGCTGAATCTTTTCTCAGATTCTAGAAAGGCAGAAGAGAGATTCAAAGAGGCACAAAATAAACCCCTCTCCTCCAAACTTCAGAGAAACAGTTTGCAGATTGAGGCAGAGGTTAGGAGGCAGATAACAGAGTTCCCTTTAAAGATGGGTCACAAGAAAAGTACTTTCAAAATCATAGCTCTGATGCTCCCAGTAACTAGCCCTGTAATATAGCATTACCATTTTCCACTGTCTGTGGATTTCAGTGACACAATTCAAACAACAACCTCCCTTTGTTTTTCAGATTCTAAGCCACTAAAACTAGGATAATAGCTTACACTGACATACATAACAGATTTTCATCTATCCATGAATACTACTGAATACTTACAGCCATTATTTGAGACTGGTATTGCAGCAGTTGAATACAGTCTTCAAAGAAACAGGATCAGCTCAGAAATGAAGAACACTCATACAACGAGCATTATGTCATTAATAGAGCAGAGAGAAAAGAATGAAGATGTCACATAGATTAAGTGAAATTGACTGTGCTGAGGCAGTTTTTTTTTCCACCTCAGTAAAAGCTCTAGTGATAAGATAAATATTTTACTCAACTTTCCCTAGAATGTATACTATATTTTATGACTTGAATAAAAGTTTCATCTTGGCAAAATAAAGCATCATGAGAGTAGAGCATCTGATACTTGTTTGAATCTAGTCTGAGGCACAACAGCAGCTTACAGTTATAGTCACTGAAAGCAGGTTCCATAATGGCATTTGGAGACTCCATGGAAGTTCATGGGAGATTTACTGTTCTGAGATTAAGAGGCCCTTTCCAACATACTTATGTTTACCACAAGGCAAATCATAAATCTGCATTTTGTAACACCATAAGAGGCTCTCAAGTAAGAGGTTAACACGCAGGCTAAACATTGCTTGTTACTTACCTAGCACGAATTCAGTTATAATGCAATGTACAATTAGAGCATCAGATTTAATATTAAAGATAGACACAACTGAAGAGTATTTTTTTCTAATACCTTAGAGCAAAAACATTTATAATCCTATGGCTAAGTAGACTTGTTCACTGACACGTCATAAAAATATTACTCAGGTATTATTCTGTAAGACAGAAATAATTATTTCTTCCCAAAGAGGAAAGAAAAAAAAAAGAGTGACCCACAAGAATCTTTGTGTTTGGTTTCTCACTACCTGCATGCTTTGCAATTCCAGACTCAAGTAGACCAAAGGGAAAAGTATGTCTCAGTGAGCAAGGCATCTTTCAGTTAAGGTTGCCATTACCTCCTTTGTCTATAAACTACTGTGACACTTATTCAAATATCTCTGCTGTGACATTTTGAGGGACAAGTGATCATTCTTTGGTAATCACTATTAATTATTTGTCGGTTAAAGTAATTACTGAAAAAGTGGATTTATTTTTAAAAATATTTTCTATGTACAGTGTTTGGAGAGCTATATTCACTGGCTTTCAGTGACTTAAAAACATAACTTTGACTCTTATTTTGAACTAGCTATTGTCTTCACATGCTAGACTTTAATTCATTAACAGCCAAGATTATTTTCTGTTGTGGACATTACTACCTGTTTCCCTAGTCTTATTTACATTATATTATTATTTTCAATCTTTTTACTTTTTTTTCCCCCTTTTAAACAGAATAACTTTATTTTCTCCACAGACATATGAGTAAAAGGAAACCTGCATAAGTTTTGACTGATAACAACACTGAGAAACAGAAGCCAGTTTTGAGGCTTTGACAAACCTAAAAGTTCTTTTGTTACAATAGGCAATAGGATAAGATTTTGTAGCAAAGAACAGGAAGAATATTCAGAAGAAATTTCCTCATTTATAATCCATTTAATTGATAATGAACTGCATTCCATGAACCAGAGAGAAATTAATTTGAGGCAAGAGCAAAAAATTGCTCTAAGAAGGAAAGCACTTTTTATACATCTTCACCAACGCTAAGTTAAAGAGTCTCATTCTCCTCTTTTCTCACATTTAACCCTGTCACCACACTGAATGACAGTGCCTCTGCTGCCAAATCAGTCAGCGCACATTGAGATAAACTGATCTTTTACCATAAAACTCTAAAAAACTGATACAAATAAGAAAAGCAAGAAAATAATCAAAACCATCAAAATAAAAGGTCTCACTTCATCTTGGATTATTGCACTCAAGGCCACTGGTTTGATTCACAGAGTATGTTATTAAACAGCTGTACCATCACAAGCGATAGGAATGGTGTATTGCAGCCCAAGTAGGAGAGTGAGAATGAACAATTCTGAAGGTATCACTGCTGTGCAAACACCAGTGTTGTGAAACTTCTCCTTATTTCCAGGCAACACATTGCAGATTCAGCAAAATCTGTTATAATAACAGCTTTGAAATGACAGAGTTTTTCTAATGATAGTTAGGTCCGTATCTGAGGAAGAAACACCTCCAGACTAAGGGACTCTCACCAAAAGATTGACACAACTGAAAAAATCTTAGCACTTGAACTTTTCAAAAATGCAGATTATTTCAATGAACTATGCCACCTTTCATTGAACACTGTATTAACATCTTTTATTGACAAGCACACTTAACATAGGCCTGAGGCTATAGGATGAATTTTATTTATAAATATACCAAGCAATGATTGGTTTGGAGAGTAAGCAAACTGTAGTACTGTTTTAGTTTTAATTGTTGCATCTTCTGTAATTAGATTACTCTGAGTACCTACTATGAACTAAAAAAAAAATCCATTGTGCTTAATTCAGGTTCTGTTTTCACAAAAAAATAAGGAAAGCATTGACAACGGCATGTTTTAGGAATGAACATTCACAAGTGATTGTAAAATTATTAACAGGAGAGAGTGATCGTAAATGGTAGGGTTTTCTCTGAAGAATTAACTAGGTTAATTAGGTTTCTTATTCATTTTTTGATATGAATATTTTCTGCAAATTATATTGTCAAGTTGAAACTATCAGTTGAATTAGTATGTAGGTAACACACATGATGCTTTGGCAAACATATCTGCTGTCTACGAACTGTAGGCAAATACTGGACATGACAAAACGACATACGAATCAGAACTGCTGCTGATGTATTTAAATTGCAGGTTGTTACTTGGGTTTCAGAAAGCACACATTAACTTGAAGTCTTTTTTGTGGTGCAGTGATCACAGCAACTATTTTGCATATTTAAATGAGGTATACATTATTGCACATCTATTTTGTCCACTGCTCTATTTAAAAATCTGTTCCAGTACAGCTTATAGAAGATCCTTGCTAAAGTCATTTACAGCTAGTCTACATTGGTCTCTAGGGCTGCAGGGCTTTACAGAAAGTTATTTGCATTTCAAATGACTTACAATGAACACTGATTCAGACAACTTAAATGTTACAGGGAATAATTAATTACTTGAAATAAACTTGTTTAATTGATAGTCAATGGGCTGAATCCTGAATTGAAGAGGATTACTTTTGCAAAAGTATAATGAAGTGTAATAAGAAACTTGCAATTGTGAAAGTAACATAAAAAGGACCAAGAAAAGTTTTATATACTTGATTAGAAGATAGAATAGGCTTAGATTGACTCTGTAATAAAAATATTCTGTTATGTTCTTAGGAATTTACACAAGTCGATGAATACAAAAGCCTTTGCAGTTAATGGGCCTTACCTTCTGTCTCATCACACTCATCAGCTTCAGTGGAGTTACCCTAGATTTATTTGGCTGCAGATAAGGGCAGGTAGAATGTTCTCAAGAGTTTCAGTTGTAATCTGGGACAGAAGTTCATACTCAACCTAAAAAGAATCAAGAGAAATGACAGGTCAGCACATAGGGTCCAAATTAATTCTTCCTAGCAAAAACAAATCCATCTTTGAGAAGATGATAGTTTGACTTTTAATCTGTAGTGAATTAGTATCCAATTTGGATAAGCATCTTTGAGTACTTATCTAACATCAGGCAGAATGTTAGTGACTATTTGCTCTTTTTTTTCCACATATAGAACACTGTTTTATAGTCAGTCTTCCTTTCTTCTCATAACTAATTACTGTCTTGTTCCTAGCTCATTTTCAAGTAATTGCTACCTAACTGAGTAAAATCCATCAGCTCAAATACACTGCTGATTAAGAAGCATGTTTTTCACATCCCATCTCCACCTCTGTTGGGACTGTGCCAATTTCTGCACCCACCCTGTCCAATAACAGCAGCTGTCAATCTCAGTTGCATTTTTTGGCCACCCTAAGAGCATATCTGGTTGATACAAGTGTTTGTTAGTTACATAGGTTTATTGTGCTTATTTTTCAAACTAAGTCCATGATCTCCTATCATGATCATCCTGTATGTTTTCAATAATTTCAGATATCTTTTTTTTATTAACAAAAAAATGGTTGTAAAGAACTTATTTTCTTTCCTCTTCTAACTTGTTTCACTTTAAAGATTTTTTTTCTCCTTTCTAACAAGAGAAAGGAATCCTACATTTTATACCCTCTTTGTCTCTGTTCTAAATTGAACAACATATCTTTCAGAAGCATTTTTTGGTCCATCAGGAATAACAAAGCTACATAAAAATGCACAGTCAACAATTCATGTCTCTTACAAGTGAAGGTTTTTCTAAATATGTGACAGACCCAGAGAGGATAGCGGTGTGTTGTTTTTTTTTTTTTTTGTAAGGTCCTGTGAGAGCTATAATACACCATTTTGCATTCAGAAAGTCTTATGAGAAGCAAATTCCCTATAGGCTCATTTGAGTATTTGAAAGCACTGGTGAAAACTCTTCAGCGTCTAGTGGCACTGAACTTAGGAGTGAAAATCTGCAACTATGCACTTGAATAAATCTTCAAAACCTGAAAATTTTAAGATAATGCTGATCTACAGATTATTTCTCCCAAGAGCTTTTTTTTCCCCCCAGTAAAATCAAAACTCTCAAACCACATCAGTGATGTGGAACTTTTTACTACATTTCAATTATACCAAAGCCTTATTTTTCTAGAATTATGAAGTAACTATTACAGCAAAATCTGTGACTGAGTACCAACAACTTCCATTGTCTCCACTGAAAAATAATGAAGGCAATGCTTAGTGTGCTGTTCAATCTATTGTGAAAATACTGAGAAGCCCAAAACAGATAGTTAATACTGTTATATCACTGGCTATAACCAGCAGAGAGACAGAATTCTCCAGTCCTATTATGCCTGGAAGATTTGTCAAGCTTCATTTACTTTTTATAGTTGACATGTTATCATTAATGAAGAATTATATCCTCTGAAATAGATACAATCACAATAGTCCCACGTGATAAAGAACAGCTTTTTGTTGACATACTTCACACAGGTAAACATACGGCTCCTATAACAAAAAAAATTCATCGTAAGCACACACATACCCTCAAAAGAATCAGAACATATTACACCTTAGTATTCCTGAAAGAACAAGAGCATAGCTTGCTTAACCCCTCGTACTATCAGAAAGGGTTTCATGTTAACTTATAGAATAACTAGCTTAAAACATTTCCTTTTTTAAAGGTAGCAGGAGAATAGATTCTATTACGTTTGCTCCTCAAGTGGCTAATAATACGCATCTATTAAAATGTTTAAAAAAAAACAGTCCATTAAATTAATGGCCCCAGTTCAGCAAGGAATTTAATCGCGTCTAACCTTAACCACATGAGTACTCCCATTTCTCTTGAAGAAACTATTCACATGCTTACAATAAGGTCAAATCCAAGAACCCCTTGCTGAATTGGAGCAACACCAAGAAAGGTTTTAAACTTGTAAATATATATATATTTTTTTTTTAAATCAGAGCAGGGGCTAATAAATATAACACTGGTAGTAATCTGTATTAAATACTGCCATGTGCCTTTGAAATGGAATGATACTGTTGGATGACAGAGGACAATTTGTTTCTGAGGAATACGTTCAACCTTTCCACTGTTTTGTTTAGATCTGTTTAATGTACAGAATATTCATTTGGAGGACAATAATTTAGTCTCTTCTGATTTCTACTTCTTCTGAAAACCATTTTTTTCCCTTCCAGCAAGCTTTCATTGATTATAACTTTGCTACACTTTCTTAAGTTGTAGCAATTATTTTTCATATCATTATTGCATCCAAGATACAAATGTTTAAAAACAAATGTAAATTAAAAAATATCTTCATATGAAAGTAGAATGAAATCATCTGAGTAGGATGAAGAGAAAATATTTAGAAGCTGGGTATGTTTACAATGAACACCACTCTTCAGTGTGTGTTTGCATCTGTCTGATTTGATTTCTTGTTTTATTTGCTTGTTATAACTGGACCTTGAACACCTATGCCAGCTAAACATCTCTACAGCTAATGGGCAGACAGACTAGATATGCCCCAGCATTCCTTCCTGTTTGGTGACATACCTCTTTCCTGGCACTCTGTTCTATCTTGGTGAACAGATAGCATTTTGGAAAGTCTCTCTTCGCTGCTTTTACTAATGCCAAAGATAAACGGTCACTTCATAAGAAAAAGGGGAGATTTTTGATCTGCATCTTTTCTTCCCAGCTACCATCTTAGTAAAACAATAATCTAATTCAGCCAGCTCAGGTAAGAAGAAATGTGATTGACTAAACTTGTGCTTTTGTCTTGCGTACATATGACATTAGGGCTTACAGTACGGCTTCCAGAACAAGGAGATGACTCTGGCAAAGGCTATACAGGCTTCAAGCCCTAAAAACATCCAGCAAGTTCCACCCCATAAACGTGGGGAGAAAACAAAATCACCTGTCCCACTGTACTTGCTCCAGAAAAGGAGTGGTGTGTGTTTCAGAAGAGTTTGTCTCCATGGGAAGGTGTAATACAGTGGACTGGGAACTTTGTCTTAAAATCTGACAAAAAAAATACCTCCTGGGAAAGGATTTTTTCTTTGTAAAGACATCACCATTCTGTAAATGGTATTGATTAGCACCAAAAGACAGAAAATTCGAGAGCACGCCATTATGCCACTGGTGTTTTATGAATTCAGAGACAGCTGAAACTGTACAAAGCAAAAGTACTAATTTCTCAGCAAACCTGTAGCTAGCAAATTGATAGAACGGGAGGATATACCTGCAGTGCTTCTAACTGCCTCTTACTTTTTAGTTCAGTAATTTCCTCAGCTTTGAAAAATTCGAAGAGAAAAATTATGCTTAGAATTTTTAGGGGGATTTCTGTTGCTGGTTTTGCTGTTTTATGGTGAGTTTTTTCTTCCTTGGTTTGTTTAGTATTTTTTGTTTTCAATTTATTGCAGCTAAAGCCTGTTTCTGTAATCTCAGAAAATGCAGTTGTTTAAAAGCAATGCTGGTTGTGATAAATTTATTCTATCCTATTAAGCAACAACAAGGAGAAACGTCAATGGATTTAGGGAAGATCAAGGCACACTGATTTGTGCAGTACATGTACAAGGATTAAAAAAATAGATTCTGCAGGCTTTACTAAAAATACATGTTCTCGAACTCCCAAGTATTGGTGCTTCCTCTCCAAAAAAGGGAGTGGCCTATTTACAGAAATGTAGTGTCATTCAACTCAATTAACCATGGATTGTAGAGAAACTTTGGTGGGACAAGAGGAAATTTCAGCATGTGGGATTAGATTAAACATCTCTTACTTCTGACTATAGATGATAGGGATGCTTACAGAACATTCTTTTTATCCAAAACAAGCAGGAAAAATAACTCTGTGCTAAACCTAAGGCACCTTTCTAATAAATTCATATACACTTATTAGAACAAAAGGATTCCTGGTGCTAACAAGTCAGTGGTTCAGAGTACTCCTGAAAGAGCAGTGTTGTCTCCACATTCACTGTTTCTGAACTGTAGACAGATAAGCTGTAACATACTGTCATAAAGGTAAAAGCATTCACATAATTTAAAAAAAAATGCATTTTAGCTTTAATTCTTGCCTTGTGTTATGTGTGGTGAGTAAGATTCCTCCATTAGCACAGCCCTGAATAAGTAAAGCACAATGATATCTGTGGGTACTTGAAAAACAGCCAGGAGCTATCCCATGATGCAGAAGTATTTTCAACATCATTTGTAAAATTCCTTTAGCAAATGCTTCTTTTCAAGTTATTATTTCATAATGAAAACATGCGAATTTCTGCAAATCAGACACTCTTGAGTGAAACTTAATTGCAATATCTGCTTGATAAAAGATGTGGAAATAGAACAAAAGATCAACACTATAGCTTTTGTCTGAATTTAGAAAGCTAAATCCTTCAGCAGGAGTGACAACAGATAGCCCTTGCCCAAGCCAAAATAACCTTAAAGAAGCAGTGATAGTGCACTGCATGCTGATCATGATTGTATTTAACACCTGAAAATGGAATAGGTGCTTGTGCTCATAAATTGGCTAATTACACTTTGAGATTGAAAAGTCACATATAGTGCTATTATATGTGGATTAAATATTCTTTTCTATGTTGGTTGTGTTTTGTCACATATGGTTAACAGGATACAGACTGACTTATGGCTATTTTAATTGAATTCTGTGCTATATTTAAAAGCTGGCATTGCTTAAGGGTATTATGGGCAACTCCAAATTCCTCTTCCAAGCAAAACTTTCTTGATTTCAGGGGTAACATTGCAGAAATTCTTTTCAGCACAAGTTTTCAGAACTGGCCTTTAAACATCAACACTCACTCAAACATTTTCAATTAAGAGTTTCTTAATATTATCCCCCATGCTGCAGCACTACCAAGACTAACATGCCTAAAACTGGATGTTTAAAAAATGATGTTATTTCCTCCAACAATGTTCTCTGGTTTCAAAAACTTAACTGAATTCATTTTTCCTGTCCTAATTAACTTCTAAACTGAAAACAAGTTGGTATTACCATAACTTTCTAATTTTACTTTCAAGATTTGAGAAAAGTGCACCTGTTTCCTACTCAGCAATTGTGATCTCTTTGTAGTTGTGGGTCATCGCAAACGTGTAAGAAGATTACCAGAACAGAGTACTCCTAAGGCTGGGAACACACTGATGGACTTTGAGGAGACTGTCTCCTTGAAAGAAAAACTGGCTCTGTATCAGGCTGCTGTGTCCAAGGCAGAGAGCAGCAACGCCTTTTCTAATGTAAGACAACAGTATTTCACTATGTTCTTAATTCTGTGCTTGCTCTGCATACTATTCTATACTTATATATGGTGGTAGATCACTGTGTAGAACAAAATTTAAAACATAAGTTAGCAAATCTATAAAGGAAGCACATTGATCCATCTGTCTCTACTGTATGAGATTTTTCATGCTACACACCTTTGGTCATTCAGATATCTGCCTGCCTTTAATTCATGGAATTCTTTTTCTTATTCCACTGCTGCATGAATTTGATTAACATGGCTATTGTATTAGTTCATGGTAACAAAATATAACAGATCACTAAAAGTATTTTCCATCACAAAATAATAAAATTATATTGAAAAGACTAAGTTTAGAACTCCAGCTGTTCAAAGCAAAGAATTGTTACAATATAAATTAGCAGCTTTGTGTGATCAGATGTAACAGAAAGCATTATTTCAAAATAAAATAATTTTTAAAAAGTCTTTATATGGAAACAACTTACTAACATAATTTTAACTGCCTCTACATGCCTATCAATAGGAATTGAACATTTTACAGGAAAGTTTAATATTAATAACCAAAAAGCAATGAGGATGAATTGTACATATCTAAAGAAATCGAAGGAATTTTAACTAAAGGAAAAAAGCTCCTTTCTTCCCCTCAGTACTGTAGGATTACATAGAAGACAGAGCTTACAGTTTGTGTTTGTCAAGTTAGAACATCAAAAGAGCGAGTAAAAAGAATAGTTACAAGTTTGCTGTGAGATAAAGTGAAGAAGTTGGACAGCAGCTTCAAAAACCCAAGACGAAGCTACCAGACAATAAAAATGTCAAAAAAAATTAACATGAAATACAACCCTTCCAACACCATAGAATCAAAGGAAAAGGTGCAGGTGGTGGAAGCAAAATTTCACTGTCAAAAAGTAAACTTCCTAGGCTCTCACTGTAATAGAAGCTACTGATATGAGTGCTTACTGATAAAAATAAATAAAAATATTTAGTCCTTTGCATAATAAACTAGAGTGCTTACTATTAAGCCCTGTAATTTTGATATTGAATCTTAGTCTGAATAAACTGTCTAGATATTAGGTTTTTATTTTGTTATATAATTAAGACAGTTCCAGTTTACAGAGCAGTGTTTTCCAACATGCATGAATGCACTTCACAGACGGAGCTTGGGGTTAAACTAAGAGGCAGGACTATAAGATACTGCATCACAGTCTTGCACAGCATGAGGAAATAACAACCAAAAAGGCAGCATTAATTTTATGTACAAACAAGATATCGCTAATTATAACACAATGGTCAGCACAATGATGAAAGCAGAGTAGCAAGGACCTAGATTGCAGCAAGCAAGGATTT
This sequence comes from Cyrtonyx montezumae, assembly GCF_038088225.1. Taxonomy (NCBI): domain Eukaryota; kingdom Metazoa; phylum Chordata; class Aves; order Galliformes; family Odontophoridae; genus Cyrtonyx; species Cyrtonyx montezumae. Next base: position 18,743,233 of record NW_027072078.1, on the reverse strand, counting down.
GCTCAAATGAAACAGCTATAGGCAATGAAATAAAGGAATAATAGAAGCTACTTACCTTCAGAAGACCTCAGGAACACAGGGATTTCCAGCAAGAAACCTTTGCTTCCACTGCCGACCCTTTAATGAGATCTGGGAAGGGGTGGATCCTGGTTCCACCTCTTCCAGTCAATCAGGTGCACTGCATGCACCTGAGCTCCCCTGGGTTGGCCCTGCATTCCTACCAGGTGCTCAACCACTTGTTCAAGCCATGACTCAGCATTTTCACCACACTTATAGTATGGAACACCTTCTAAAAATGCAAATTAACATGAAATCCCATTGTGTAGCACAGTGGCGTTGCACCTTCTGACTATGATGGTACCTCCTACTTTTTATTAGCACCCCACTACATTTTTAATAATCAGGAAAATAAGGAAGTTAGTATTTTCAGATATCAGCCAGCAAAATCAGTAAAGTCTATTTTAGATCTGTTGAATTAATGCACATAAGAGTAAGGAATACAAAGTGCATTTTTACTGTCCCTTAAAATCCTAACTCGAAGTTATAGCTCCACCAACTTTTGTGAGGAAATGAGGGCACTGTGCTGGCTTGGTACAACAATACAATACTAGAGTTTCAGAGCAAAGGAAGCACACACCTTTCCCGTACTGTAAACAAGCAATTTCCATAACGCAGAGCATGTATCTGGCAGAAGAACAAACACAATCCAGGTCTAGCCATAAGCAGCCAGTATGGAAGAAGAGTTTTAGAACAATTCCCCAGTTTTACCTGCGCTTTGCCTTTGGGATGAAGAGTCTGCAGCAGCTGCAGTGACCTCCTGAGTGCTTGGGTAGCCCAGAAGACACCCGGTGCCAACAGTCACCCAGGTGGTTTCAAACCAAGCAAATGCTGTCTGCTTGTTCCAATCTCCTAATTGCCTCTTTGTATTCAGATCAGATGCCTTCAGTTCTTCTGGCTGAAAAGGTGCTAACTCCTTCCTCCTGCACCTACATTGCTGAAATTAATTCTCCCTTTCTAAAGAAGCCTGACCCAACCTAATTTTGTCAAGAGCATACCTGTCAACTGCTCCCTTTTTACACTGGAAACCTTGCTGTTTCCTGTTTAAATTGATTGTTGACTGAATAAGGAACTGTGTAGCAGGCTCCATTAAAGGGAATCAACAGATATCCTTAGAAGTTCCATAACTGCATTTAACTACTGTAAATACCTCCAAAACACAGGCAATGTGTACCTGCAATATTTGTTCACTAATTACTTCTCACATTCACTCATTAATTTCTATATAGAATTGTGCCTTCTACGGGAGAAAAAATCTGCTTATTTACTCATTAGATGTTAAGCACTAAACCTACATTCATTTAGCAATCTTTATTACAATGCAATTTTTCATTACCAGATATTTTATTTTCTGTATAACAGTTAATATGCTCAAATGCTTAAAGGTTTGTTCTCCCACTATGTAAGAGACAACACATATAAGGGACAACTAGAATACGGAGCCTGAAGGCACACATAGGGCTTTTATCACCATTGGTGAGGAAGAAAGATCATCTCACAGAAGTTTACTGTAAGTTCTCTATATGTTTTTCTACAATAGCTACTGAGAAAATACAGAAAGAGCCAGCTGGCAATATTGATGGCAACAGAACTCAGAATATACAATTAGAATAGAGAACAGCAGAGAAGGTTTGTTCTGAAAAGTGACTGCTACTGGCAAGCAAATAGATGGGACCTACTATTTCTGTGTTAAAGATTCTGGCCCAAAGTCCGTACTTCTCAAACATAGGTAGTCCTTTTGTTCTTTGAATCACAATTTATGGCTCTTTTTCAGTGGCCTAAGAACTTGCCAAATCTGCTATTTATGACCGTCCGTCTTCCCTGCCAATGACTGAGTAATCCTAGCAAATAAAGAGTATTACATGGCTGAAAATATGAGACTAAGTTTCTGAGAAAACCAGAGACCTCAGACAGCAGTTTTGGCAGAGAGGAATATGTAGCTATACCAGCTGGATCTATTGCACACAGAAGTGTTTAGCAATTAGTGTTAAATAAATTCTGGAGTGTAAAATTTCAAAACAAATTTATAATTTGCAAGTCCTAATTATTGATCTTAAATAAACATTCTTAAGTAAGCCAATGAGACTTAACAATTAATCTTGGCAGTTTATGTGTTCTATATTTTGATGACAAATGTAGTAACTGTCTTACTATATATATATATATTCTGAATGCTAATTCATATGCAGTATTGAAATAAAAACATATGTATATTACAGATTATGTGAATTGAAGTTGCCCTGGTGGCCAAGAAGGCCACTGGCATCCCAGGGTGCATTAAAAGGACTGTAGCCAGCAGGTCAAAGGAGGTGATCCTCTCCCCTCTACTCTGCCCTGGTCAGGCCTCACCCAAAATATTGTGTCCAGTTCTGGGCTCCCCGACACAAAAAAGACAGGGATCTCCTTGAAAGAGTCCAGTGGAGGGCCACAAAGATGATAAAGGGCATAGAACACCTCTTTTATGAGGAAAGGCTGAGAGACTTGGGTCTGTTCAGCCCTGAAGAAAGAAGACTCAGAGGGGATCTGATCCAAATCTATAAATATAGATGAGGATCAAAATAGAAGCGGGAGGCAAAGAGATGACACAGGACTTCTCTCAGCAGTGTGTGGTGATAGGACAAGGGAAAATGGCCACAAACTGAAGCATTGGAAGTTCCACACAAATGTGCACGGGAACCTCTTCACAGTGCAGTGACGGAGCACTGGCACAGGCTACAGAGAGATTGTGGAGTCTCCTTCTCTAGAGACGTTCCAGACCCACCTGGACATCTACCTGTGCAACCTGGGCTAGGGAGCTGCCGTGGCAGAGGGTTGGACTCGATGATCTCTAGAGGTCCCTTCCAACCCCTACAATTCTGTGATAATATAATGGAGTACAGACATATTCAAGTGCTGTCAAGTTCTCCACTTTAAATTAATACACATCATGGTGTACTGCTTTTAACTACTTTTAAGAAGTAAAAAAAGATTAAAATAAGCATGTTCTTACTGTAAATGGAAAACAATCAGCCTTATTTTATTATTCTAGACTCCAGAGAAAACCAAGTCCTCTACTGTGTCTGGTGGCTTGGCAACGGTAAGGAAACAATTCGAGAAAGGAAAGATGACCTTGTCAAACAGGACCTTTGCTCAGTACCAGCACCAGCAGAAATCTGTACAGGTAACAATGGCATTTTTAATACTAACAAATATGGTATGCCCTGCTAAACTGCTTGATGGAAAAATATGATTACATGCTTTAATGTTCTCAATACAGACAAGGCAGTGTTTCCACAGTGGTCATACTTGTAGGATTCTCTCTTTAAGGATATACTACATTATGCATGCAATAATCAGGATGTCTGAAAACAGGTTTGTGACATAAAACTGAAAAACAAACAAAACAAACCACCACCGCCGATTATAACAAATGATGCAGTATGATGTAACAAGGTTGCACAGTAAAATAAATTTTATCTGGAGCATGGCTTTTGAGCTCATGGTGCCTAAGCAGTGAGTAAATTAGTAAGGTAATGGCAAACAAGAACCTATGAAATCATAGAATGGCTTAGGTTGGAAGGTACCTTCCGGTTCCAATCCCCCACCATCAGCAGGGCTGCCATCCAACAGACCAAGCTGCCCAAGGCCCCATCTAATCTGCACTTGACCATCTATCTCCAGGGGTGGGATATCCACAGCTTCTCTGCACAAGCTGTGCAAATGTTTGTCTTTCCTCTAGAATGTTTTAATCATTGTATTATTGGACCCAAGAAGATCCTTACTGAGCTGCATCTCTCCATTTCTTCCTGTTCTGGAGCTAACAAGTACAGTTTGGTTCATAGTACAGCTTGGAAAACTTCAAACCTCATTCACTTGCACTGTTTTGCAGCAATAACTTAAGAGTACTCAGTAATTCCGTTAGCAGTATTTTTTACAGTGGGAAGGAAAACAATTACAACCTGAGTTCATACAAACCCTAATCTATTGCTAGGTGATGTGTACCCTTTCATTACAGGGAACTCCATCTTACATAGCAACACATAGTATTATACTGCTTTTCAAATGAAGAGATGTCGGTATGGAAAAAGATGTGCACTTAAAGATGGATTGAAAACTACATTTTAACTTCAATTAATTAAAATGCTGAAACAAGACCACAAACTGATGATCACTATGGTCATTATTCTGGACATAGCTTAGTCCAACACCTGTAAAATCCCACTAGTAAGAGCAAGCAAAAAGGTAATGAAACAAATACCAGAGAAAACTAAGAACAGAAAGGAGATGGGAAATTAAAGAGACTCGTGTTCAAGGACACAACAAAAAAGAAGTAAGACTTACCTGGAGAAATGTTAGTCAAATAAAAAGTAATAATTCTACCCTTCTTCAAAATAGATTAGCTCTGTTGACTACTTAAGATTGGGTAGACACTTATTAAGATAGGCAGTCTCACTAACTTGAGTCAAATTTCATGCTAAATCAAAAAAGAAGTGCAAAAATGGCTTAAATAACTTTTCTGCCTAGGCTTCAAGTATTCCTTTGTTCACAAAGAGACTTACCACTTCATTGCATTGTAAAGGTTTATACCTGCAACTTGCATGAACATTAACATGGCAAAACCAATTACCAACTTCATGACAAATACCTGTGTAAAAGAGATTCCTGAAAAAGTATTAGCATTTTTTTTACCTTGTAATAATTTCATTCATATCTTTCCTTTCCACTTAAATTATTTGCATATCCTTTTCGGATTATGTGATCCAGCCTTGCTGCAATTTACGGGGTGAAGAAATGCAGAACTATGCACAGAAATTATGTGACTTTTTCCTCTTACTGATGATAAGAGTTTTCTTTTTATGATATGAATATGAACTTCTCCTGCCCAAGCAACGAAGCCTAATTCTCTACAAAGCCACTATGATGGTTTCATTAAAATAAAAAAATAAATTAAGGTGATCTTGAAGCTCAAATCATCAGCAGAAATAGTTACAGATACAGGAAATAAAATCACTTTAAATACATAGAACAGTTTTTGAATTTAGGTTGAATAACTTACTGAAAAAACACAAAATCTCATTATTATCAAATGTAACTGCACTCTCATTGAAAATAGGATTTCATACTTAAGTAGCTGACCTGACTCAAGGTCACTGAATTGATCCTTGGGGAAAATAAAGAAAGGATGCCATTTGAACACAAACCTCTTGATCTGGATAAATCCAAACCAATAATCAACACTTAAATAAGAAAGAAGTTCATTTTTTAAGCAGGAATCTAAATAGCTGAAGATTTTACTAGATACTCAAATATTTCATGAAAAAGATGCATGGCTCATCATTCAAAATATTTACATGAGGCAAGTAATATTTAACTATATACTTTTCTGGGTTTTTTGGAGACCACAGTCATTACTAGTAGCTCTCTTTATCATATAAAAATTTACACCTGTGAAAAGTGGTCTATTATTGGTAGAAAGCAGTAAAATCTTGTCCAAAATGGTGAGCAGCAATGAAGGTTTGCCACAGAACTGCTACGTGCTTCTTTAAAGGCTTGATCTTTAACTTGATTGCAGGCATCATGAACACCCGTTATTCACAGCCATGGAACTAAGAGGTCACGATCTTCACTGTTAATGTACTGACTGTGGGCCTGGAGCTGTTTGCTAGCTCACTGTCTGGACCAAAAGCTTTGTTTGCAGGTGGTAAATCTGTTCAGCATGTAACTGAACAACCAGCAGGCTGAGGTTCTGGGAGAACGTGATTATAAAATTTGTGGTCAATGCATTCTTTACATCAAACTCATAGTTTGGTGTTCTTTGGTGCCAAAATAGTTAGATGTTTGGTATAAGCAGAATATTTAATCAGTGATTTGCAAACAAGCAAATGACAACAATAAAACAATGATCCAAATCAGAAAAGAACAATTACTGCCACTCTGGAAATGAAAGTAATTCCTTTATCTTGCCACAGAAGCTGTAAAGTCACTGTTAGAATAGATCTGAAGGGCACAACAGCTGCTCAGGCAAAATCTCATTATCCAGTGTCAGATATAAGCACTTTCTGGCAAGCAAGCTTAACCTCCTACATAGGAAGGATGAGTGAATTTTATTGGAAGTATTTGATTTGCACTCAATATTACAGTACTGTCTGTTGGGAAAGACACGCATATAGGTAAATCTCCTTCATTGAGGGTCATTCCATACAAACTTTTTAAAGATTTCTAGAGTAGCAATTGCCATTTTTCACATGATTGCAAAGATAAGAATGAATAATGTGTCAATTTTAGTGAATGGTGGAAACCTAACTTTTTCATGAGCATCTTCCATACTGTGCTCAAAACAAAAGTATTTACATAACACAAAACAAAGCAGACAAATCCTTGAGATGAAGGGCAGAACTACTTCTAAGAAATTTCTGTAAGATATTCACAGTACTGATGTGCAGAGGATACCATGATAAGAACATAGGTATGTAAAAAAGGACTGTTGAGATGGGCTATTCCCTCTATTAGTGATTTTGTGATTGAAGCTCTAGGTTCATTATTTACTTCTGCTGATGCCTAAAGGGAACAGGTGGTTGGTACAATAAGTTTGGAACAATAAGTTGTAAATATGCTAATATATAAATGACATTATATTATCTTGGCCAAATTCACACAGAGTTTATATGGTGATCATAATATGCAGCTCAGCTGAAATAAACATGCTTCAGATAACAGTGAGTAAAAGGTTTCTGTGCCTCAGCAAAGTTTGGGCTGCTTGAACTTGCTCAGTTGTTTGTAGTGTTTTGGTTTTTATTTTTTCTCAAAACATACATAAACCTGTATATAAGTTTTTATCTACACATGTATATTACATAGTGCATATTTTCTGATTCTCAAAACAGAGATTCAGAACAGAGAAAAACTGCAAAAATGTCAACACCAAAAAGCAGTTTAGTCTAAAATACATAGGAAATTGACTCAAAAATCAAATCTTGGCATATTTTGAATTAATAATTGTATACAAATTACTGCAGTGTGGAGACACTAAAATTGATGTATGGACTCCTAACACATAAATGCATGTAGTAGCTACAGTTCCATTTAATAATATAATCTGAACACTTAAATAAAAATATACTTCTCTAAATTAATGTATGTAGACATAAATAACATTTAATACTTAAAAAATACATTAATAATTTTCTAACTTCTTACAGGTAATTTCTAAAGTTTGATTTACAGTTTTCTACAATTACATATCTCTGAAATGATCAGACAAAAAGTAGCCAAAATGTTAAGCATTACTTTTTCGTGATAGTTTCGATAATGATAGTGAACTGTTAACTGAACGCAGCTGTGTCATAGGTTTTCAACCATAACTTGTTGTATAGCTTTGTATTGCTGATCAATCTCACCCTGCAGTTGATAAGCACTTTGCTTGGTTTCCTAACTCACAGTACAGTGGGAATTGTTTATACCTCAGAAATGAAGGGATCAAGTTACCACAAGAGTTAACAAGTTAACAAGTACCAAATCTAGATCATGATTTCTGCTTCAGTCCTGAACTGGAAGTAGGACTTATTCTGCTTAGTAAGTAAGTGCAACTTTAGACCATAGAGACCAACAAATAATTCTACAAAACATTCTCCAAAATCTATATAGTACACAAAATTACTACAAATTATAACACCGTAAACTTAATTAGTCCCATCTATGATATCTTACAGTTTGCCACCATAGAAGAAGGGATGAAGCAATGGACATTCCCATGTCCCACTTGTTTTGGATAAGCAATGATCATTTTACCCTTTGTCACTGAAATTTCAATTAGCAATTGTGACAGACACAGAAAACATGACAACCTTCAACCCCTCTTCTTCCTTTCATACCCTGAACTAGACCATGTAATTATACTGTCAAAATCTGGCCCATAATGTTTAGACAGCTATGGCTGTCCCGTTTAACTATTATAATCTTTTTCAATATTGCAACTACTTCATAAGCAGTACAAAAGTTATAGCAATAAAGCAGTACTGATTTTCAGATTAGATGTGCTTCCTGACTATATTAAGCCTAATTTTATATTCCTTTTTAATATATCACACCATTTGAAGGACGTATAATGACTATCATGAACATATTTCGTGTCTCATGAATGAGCTCTTCCAGTAAAGAGAACTTGACTTACATACCTAAAATATTAACACTGGAATGGAAAAACACGTCTCAGGTGAAAAAATCATATATATATGCATAAATATATTTAAAAACTTATCCATACAGAATGAAAAAGCACATTACACTTACACCCACACCTACACATACTCCTTGAGAAGAGATGGAAAAATTTGCATTCCATTTTCATTTCGCATTGCTAGGGTGCTAACTCTGCACCTCCTCATGTTGAGTGACTCTCAGCTGTTACACAGAACCTGGGGACACAAATTATGCTCTGACCCATCCTGCTCAAGCCTCACCTAACCTTGACATTTCAAATATTGTCTGTGGTAGATGGGACTAATTGTAGTGCTGTTAACATACTAAATCATTTACATTCTCTGCTGTAAAATAACTAATTTTGTTAATTTATGTGATTATTTTTATTTATCTTTAGGAGACATCTAGTATCAATCAGTCTAAAGTATCAAAGAGCACAAGAGAAGCCAAATACAATGGAATGACTTCCAAAGAATGTATAGCAGAAGCATTTCAAACACAAGAGGTAACTTTATCAGTTAATAACTATATTGTTATGTAATTATGGCAAGATGCTGATACTCATCTGCTTTGCTTATTACTCCACTACTACTTTGTACAGAAAGATACTGCTGTTCTGCTGATGGCAGCCCTCATGAGGCAGTGTATAACAATGGCTTTAAAAGGGTGTTTTACAAAACTTTTTTTTTTTCAGTGTGGTAACTAATTGGGTTTCTCATTCATACTTCATTTCAAACACAGTTGCAGGAATAAGGAACATTTTTACATGTTGCACTGAATCCTGCAGTAAAGCAAAGGTTTTGTGCGCAGGTGTCTCCTGGGGAACAAGGAACACCTGAGACAAACAAGGTATCTACATTTACGCAGAGCACTGATGAAACAGGTAAGAAGTGGGCTCACAAAGGAGCATGATGGACCAAGCACTTGGCCATTGTCTTTACTCCCACAAATGCCCAACACTTAGCATACAGATGTGGTACCTTTCTCTAAATTCTTCCGCTCCCTCTCACTCAGCTAAGCATATTCATTGATTTCAACACATTTAGATTTTGAAGTACAGAGGTGAATTTTGTGCAAGTTTGCATAGTTTTAAATATGTGCTTAAAGAAATTTAAGAGTTGTTTGAAGATATAAGCTAATGCTAGTCCACACATAAACTAAATTTTGCACAAAAAAGTTTCAATTTGTAGTCAATCAGAATAGACCTGCAGAATATGAACACACTGTTGAAATGATGCTTCTCCAAGTTAGTGCTAGTATTATAATTCAAGCATTATATTAAATCAAAGATCTCAGTCAACTTTGAGCCCTTAAATCCATGCAATTCAAGCTTTGCGAAACAGTGGGCAATAATGTGTCCCTCAACAATTCTTCTTTGTTTTTGTTCCTATTAATTTTTGCTTAGGACCACAGGACTCACTAGAGTCCTGCAAAGCTAAGTATTATTTGTCTAGAGTAATAATGGTTTACAATTCACTGATAGAGTCAATTTCATGAAAGTTAGAGTGAGGAAAAGAAAATCCCTTCTTTGTTTCTTCCATTGCAGTAACCAGCACAATTATGATTGAGGACTTCCCAAAAATTTCTACACAGATTTTAAAACAGCAGTTTGAAATGACAGCTCAGGAAAACACCATTCCCTCTGACAGACAGACTGCCACACCTGCAAGAAATGTACAGGTTTGTGCTTTTAATAAGAAGAATCTTTTCACTAATGAGAAGTGTGGAAGATGACACAATAGTCCATCATAGAGTTTGAATTTTTATTTTCACTATACATTTGCAATTAAAAATGAGAACTATAAAAGTGGTGGGTTTCTGTGAAGTGTAGGAGCCATGGGCTCATACATTTAAATACCTTCAGAAATTCAACAAGTACTTCTACCGTGTGACAACGGAACTGAAAGTAGAACTCAGAAAAAATTTTCACTTTCCTTGTCCTCCTTTACTGAATCATTTCCTCTTTGCTCATTTAGAATCTGTAAAGGTTTATAGTTTTTTGTCACCAGTTTCTCAAAGGCACAGAAAATGTTTCAATTTCTCCCCATACTGACAAGTATAATCCACATTCCTCAGAATCTGCAGGAACTCTGCACAAGAGCCTTTAACTCACTAGAGGACATGTCTGCACAGCCACCTGGATTTTTGAAATGCAGTCACTAGACTCTGTCAATAAAATGTAGCATGATGAGGAACAAACATCATACAAAACAGGAGAGAAATTTCTGCTGGTGGCATGAAAGCCATGAGGTACACATTAGAACACAGCATCTGGATAAACTTCAGAGCTTTAAACATAGGATGAAGTGAAGTTGTTGCAGCTGAGGTTTAGACTAAAAGAGTTTAAAGAAGATGTGAAGACAAGTATGAAGTATTTTGAAATTCAGACATCATGTTGACAGAGGCAACTTGGGTTACAGTGCAGGGAATACAACTGTCCACGAAGAAGACGTTGAAAAAGGATGCCAGCACTGCATGCTCAATGTTGGCAAGACAGCCTTCAGATGTGATTAACAGACTCAGTGCAAATTCAAGTTGCATGTGAAATCTCTTTGGAGGGAAAAATCAAAAGTGATGCACACAAGGCTAAACATTCTTTTTTAAACACAGGCTCTGAAGAATTAGATTGAACATGGTTTAGAGGAAACTATTTCTCCAAAGGAAGCTTTCTTTAGGATGCATGCTTCCAGAAAGTGCTAGAGTTTTGAAACAGCCCCTTGAAACTCCAAAAGGTGACATATCCACTTTTGAAGAATTAAAAGGAGATGATGTAACCCATACTAAACATTTATTTGAAAAAATTCAAGGTGATGAAGGGAAGAAATTTAAACAAATACTGAAAATTGAAATTCAGCCCCTAGGTATGTGGGAGGACATACAGAAGGGAAATGTTTTACATTCATGATGGATTTTATAAAATCAGACAATTTATACTATGAAAAAAAACCAACCCAAAGATAACAAGACCTCAGTCAAACCTGTTAAAGATAAGAGGGGGGGAATGTGAGGGAAAGTTCTTCACTTTTTGAGACCGTTTCTCCATATCGGATGAATCTGAAAATACTAGCACTGAGAAAACCATTAGTGAAGAGGAAATAACAGAAGGAAATGGTGCAAAGTAGTGAGTGATATTTGAAACTCTGTCACTCAGACAGGTGAAGTTGGTCCAGATAAGAAGCTCCATATGCCTTGGGAACCACAAGAGGCAGCCGTTGTGCCAGACAAGAAATACAGTCAGTTCTGCTTCCAAGATGTAAGCAAACATAATCCTCTGGATTCATGAAGATTCCCGAAGGTGTCCAAACTAGAGAGAAAATGCTTTTCCAGTTTTAAATGCACAAAGGTTTGAAACAACAGAATCACAAGAAAAGAAAAAAGATGCAAGCCTTACCATTAAGAAAGAAGAAAGAATTCGAAAGGAGAATCACCAAGATCATATTAATGGAAATCTGCTGTCTGAAAATCCTCAGTAAGAGTGACACAACTCAGTATGATTTGTAGTCTATGTGTTGTGCAGTTATGTGTAACAGGTTTACAATAAAAGGCTGAAATGACATTAAACTAACATATTTTTCTTAATTTTAGCCACCTCTCTCTCTTTCTGTCTCAGCAATCTCTTACGATTGTCCCTTTCCAAGGGCATCTAGTTTAAGTGATACTCCAAATGAGTTTCTAATACTAACACATGGAGTTTTGAGGTCTTTTCTGCTAAGGTTAACAACTATATTTCAACTGGAACCAAAGAAGAATTACATAAAACTTGAAAGAACATTACTGTTGCATTTGAGAAATAATAAAATATACAGAATGCACATGATAACCTGATTTCTCATACTTGGAAATAATACAACATCCTATTAACAGAGCATGGAGATCTATGTCATTATACAAGCAATGAGATGCTCCACTTTGCTTTCACTTGTCTGCTCATACAGTATTCATCGCAATTCAGAATTCAAGACAGAAGAGCAGCATGGATTTTTTCAAAGCCCAAAAGCTTCATCTGTGCCCCTTACTAGTATGAAATAAGCCTTCTTTCTGTGCTTTGCACTTTATGACAAAAACAAAACAAAACATAGTTTCTTATACAATTAATCATGCTTACCACAGGAAAGTATTTGATACAGTTAACTGAAGAAGCTTTAGCTAACTTGTTATCAAAAATTCACTCAAGTAATTACCAGGCCTGGAGAGTAAAACTATAAAAATCACAAATACTTATGTCCATAGTGCACCTGCACCCTACAAGTGGATTTGCTGCAAGTTACACAGAACTAGATCTCCCAGATGTGCTTTATCTTGATGAAGCAAAACCTCCTCATCAGAATAGATATATTCTGTTCAATTCCACTTCCACCAATAAGCCTTTCATTATCCTATTCCAACTCACAAAATTGGATTTCTTGTCAATCTCATGGTGTTTCATGGAAAATATAAGTAGTTCTAAATGTATGCATTTTTAAAAAGGTGAGTTGTTTAGCCACTTTCAAAACATTACTGTTAGTTATACAGAAATGAACTGGTAGTTATCAGTTCATGGATAATTAAAATAATACTAGAACTTTAACAGAAACATTTAGCATATAACTGGTACAGTGAACCGCTATGTGGATTAGACTAACATGATTTTCTAATATTTTTATCCAGAAACTGCTGTTTCAGGAAAATGAAATATGCATACTCTGTCAGCAGAAAGTTTATCCAATGGAATGCCTAGTTGCTGACAAGCAAAGTTTTCATAAAGCATGTTTCCGCTGTCACCACTGTGGCAGTCAATTAAGGTAAGAAGTAACTGCATGCTCATTCACAGAAAAGCTGCACTTGAATAAAAATTCACAACAGTTGAAACTGTTTTCAAGTATGCTATTCAGCTTGTAGGATTCCTCTTTTCATTTCTGCCACAAACATTCACTCTGTGACTTGGAACAAGGCCTTTATGTTCCCTAAAGCCTTCATTCAGCCTTCATCCCTCCAAATTCTTCTGCACAGTGTTTCATCTAGAAATAGTTTTAGGCCTTCAGGAGGGTGCATAAACAAAAAGCAGTAGACACAGATTTTGTCATGGAATTTAAAATATCTGACTGGGGGCCCAATTCTGTCTCACTTTTCCTCATCCATGCAATGAATGAGGATAGTTCTCTGCACCCGCAAACTGCTCCTGTAAACATTAATATGAATTGGTTCATCAGACTGCAAAGGCTGTCAATTCCAATTTTAACACCTCTGAGGCTAGCTACACACATTTCTTTTATTTACGAGAGCCAAATCCAAATACAATTAAACTCAGAAAGGCTAATGAAAATTAGCACAGTATTTTCTCCCTCAGTTTTATAGAAAAATTGAGACATTAGTCTTCAATATTATTTGGAAAAAAATCCCCAATAATCCCCAAGTGCTGTTGAACAATCTTGTTTGAAGTTTAAGCTGTTCAATAACAGAATAAGTTTATGATCTTTCTTAAATCACAAGGCATGACTCTTCTCGTCCAAAAATTTCATGGGATTTTGCAATTAGAGGATTTAGGTGCTAGTTTTGGGTGTCAGAATTGGCGAGTACATTGAATGTGTTCCTTTTGCACTTCCTTCCTTTATATATTCTGTAATGTAGGGGTACTTGAAATACCAAGTAAAGTGTAAAATACATGGTGGTTTTAGGATATATGAAAGTGTAAAACCAGTTTTCTTCCATTTGGCAGCTTGGGAAATTATGCATCTCTTCATGGGCAAATATATTGTAAACCTCATTTTAAGCAACTTTTCAAGTCTAAAGGAAATTATGATGAAGGTTTTGGACACAAACAACATAAAGATTTATGGAAGCCTAAAGATCAGTGTAGCTCAGCTGGCAATATTCATGTTGAAGAAATAAATCCGATTAATCATACACCTGTTGATCTTAAACTACTCACAGACACTGATCAAGGCTTGTACTCAGGTACTGAAGGCAACCACCCTAATAATTTGGATAATGACTTGATAAAATCCACAGAAAGAGGTAAATTAAAAATGACATGGCCTCCTTTAACAGAAGACACAGCACCTAAGAAAACATTCTCAATAGAAGAATCTGTAAAAGTAAATAAGCCAAAGTGGCCCCCAGAAGGTTTGGTGCAAGAAGGTTCTAGCCCACATGTCAATAAACCTCTGGGCAAAGAAAAGAGTCTTCAGAAAGAAAATGCTCCAACAGAGCAAAAGGAGAATGACACTGCAATTACACAAGAGAATCAACACTCAGCCTTTACCTCTCTATCTGCAAAAGAAACCACAAGTAAGGGCAACACAGGAAAAAGTGAGGAAATTGAGAACAAAATAGGTGGACCAGGGATTAGGGAGGAAAGTGGAAAGGGTATTAATGAGAGTGATAATGTGGTAGGGCACAGTGCTGAGAAGGACCAAGAGAAAAAAAAAAATGAAGCTGGTGATTTCGAAGTTGTACAGGTTACTAATATTGATGATGAAGCAGTACAAAAGAATCATATAGAGTTCAGCTTGAATAGTAACAACAATAACAATTATGCCATATTTTCACAACCAAACATTTGTTGGCAGAAAACAACTCTCACAGATACTTCTAACAGAATGACAGTATTAAGCCATGCTATTAGCACTGCACTATGGCATACCTTTGAAAACCTGGAAAATCAGTCTGGAAATGAAGAAATATTTCAGATATATAAATCTTTTGAGAGCTATTCTAGCAATACAGTAACTGTTTCACTAGATGAACAGAGTTCAAAAGATGCTGGTACCTCTAATAGTCTTGCTCAATATAATAAAGATGTCACTTGTCTAAAGTCTTACACTAATAGCACATCAGTTATAAAGGAGACAACTAATACAACAGTCACTGTTGATGAGTCAGTATGCATTGGAAAACAATCGAGAAGTTACAAGAAAATAAATACTATTTTATCTGACGCTGTGAAAGCATTATTTCTTAAAGAAGACTACCTTGTTTTAGATTTTAGTCTAATAGACTCTGTAGATAGAACCAAACATTCCTCCAGACCATATTCAGAAGATCACAAGAGCTGTAATAAGGAACTGAATGATGTCTGTCGAGAAGACAGAATAGGCGAAGTGTTCAAGAATGACAGAAGCACACCTTTCAAGTTACTCAGCTCAAGATACCCAACCTTTCCATCATCCCAAGGAGAGACAGAAATAGCTCACCACAGAAGAGCAATTTAAAAGAAATATATTCTGTGATGAATATTAACAAAACAGCTAAATGATCAGCTATGTCTGTCACTCATTATCAAATATACAGTAAACTGAAATTTCTTCAGTTCAGTCATAGTACCTCTTGAATGTCCAGTGAGTATATGTAAAAAGGTGCATTATATATTGTCTATTGCTTAAAATTTATGTACTTAGTTTTCATTTAATGAAAAGGCAAAGAAGTGATTTTTTTCAGTCTCTGATTAGATTAACTTGTATCTCTATATTCCCAAAAGTTGCAAGAAATACCTTACTATGTGTCTGTCCTTCAGAAAGAATACAGTTTTACCCTACATCATTTGTAGGGCAATTAGTGTAAAAACTGAGACAAAGCAACTGATGTGTATCACTTTTTGTACATATTGTTATTATTGAAACTGAGTTTTTGGTCCATGACATCACATGTATATTCATTGCATTAGCTCATGCTAGAAGGGTTTGTTTTTGGGGGGGGTTTGGATGTTGGGGTTCTTTTTTGTTTGTTTGTTTGTTTGTTTTTTGTCTTTTTTTTTCAATATCATGCAGTATGTAGTTTGAAATGGATTAGTAATTGAAAATTAACCACACTGGTTGGTACATGGTACTGTCTTCCTACATTCATAGAGCTCTCATGGCTATATATTCTATGACAGAAGAACAAATGCATGTAAATTTTAAATCAAATAAGAACAAATATCACAGGCAGAAGTTGAACGAGGTTTGGAAGCATTGGGCAATGAAGTTTAGTAATTGCTCCAGAAAGTAACCCAATGCCATTGTAACCCAAGCAATTTTCAAATTTTATATTTAAAACTATGCAAAAGTATGCAGATTTATCCCTTTTCCTTAAAATATTTATGAATTTGTATTTGCTCTCCTAATACTATTCTAGCTTTCATGAAACAGTAACATATATTAGTGTTGACAATGCTTAATTAAAAAAAAAAACAAAACACTTTAAAAAGTATTTTATGAAGTTGGTGGTTTTGTTTTGTTTTGTTTGTTTGTTTGTTTTTAAATCTTCTTAATTAATATATACATGTGGTTTTCCTTAAACAGTTTGTGAAATTCTTTACACAAAAATTACTTTAACCTAAGGTGTGTGTCAGAATGTGATTCTTCTGTACCTAATACAGAAATATCTATGAAGTATATATACAGAGAGAAAAACTACACATACTATTTCTTTCATAAGAATACTTTAGGAATGTGACACCTCCTCTTTATGCACCATGTTACATTTCTGTCAAGTATTTTCACAAAATGCAGACATATAGAATAGACCCTTTTAAATGAATGCTTCCAGGTTTAGAATTAGTATTCATGCAAGGCACTCAAATACCACTGTATTTGATAACTTTGTAAAAAAGCATGAACCTACAGGCCAAGGAAACTAAAAAAATTATCAGGAAATACTATGCAGGAGTAATCACAGGCAAATAA
Source organism: Cyrtonyx montezumae (assembly GCF_038088225.1). Lineage (NCBI taxonomy): Eukaryota > Metazoa > Chordata > Aves > Galliformes > Odontophoridae > Cyrtonyx > Cyrtonyx montezumae. Next base: position 18,726,356 of record NW_027072078.1, on the reverse strand, counting down.
GGTTGGATTTCATGTATGTGATTTTCTTGCTTCTTTTTCTGCATAAGTCAAAAGAAATTGGAGATGGTATATCCCGCATTATATATATATATCATCACTACAGAAGTCACACTCTGGAGAGAATATAGCCACTGAAAGTGAGAATGGGATAAAAGTTGTCATTAGAAAGTAGCATCCTTGCAGATTTTCTTTAAATTTAATGCTAAATGAATGGTGACTTAGCTGACAAAAAGCCACATGCTTTTTAGGGAAGCCATACAAATTTATTGCAGCCAAGGTGCAAGTCTTTACAGTTATAAAATATATAGCACCCTTTGGAGCTGTACATTTTGTGAGAGAGAGTCATCATTATAAGCTTAAATAGTTTCAAGTTAACTTCTAAGCTAAGATGCAGTATCTAAGGTTAAGAAACCAGTCATCAGTTTGAAAAAGTCCCCACACCGTGTGGAAATGCTAAACGCTTCTTGAGAGAAACCATTATACTGAAACCATCATACTCTTAGGAGGTTAACCTCCTTTCAGTAGTCCTAGGTTTTACCTCTTATCTCACAGACAGAGTATTTAGCAATGCCTAGGAATGGTACCTTACAGTCATGGGAGGCAGAGCTGATCCATTTCCAGGACAGCTGCAGGCAAGCACTATTCAATAGCAAACCAGCACTAACAAGAAGCAGCAAAATGAAATGTCACTGCATCATTATGTAGTAGAGAGGACTGGCAGTCTGAGAAATCTGTTTTCACTAGCTATTGCCAACTAGTCAAGATGTTCTACTGCTTTTAGAACACAGCAGGGTTCAAGTATTCTTCTATACTCAAAAGCACCAATTAGAGAGATTAAAGAGCCTGATTTAATGTCTTATTAAGGAGCTTCTGCATTGCTGGACTAGCACTGGTCGTTTATAGGACTTCTAAATTTGAAGTTCCTTTGCTGATACATTAACATAATTGGCACCAAGACTTACTTTGAGTTACTTGAATTGTTTTTATAGATGCAGCATATCAATTGATCCTTTTGAAGTCTTTGTAGAGTCAGGTGCACTCTCAAAACTACAGAGGGTCCTAAATAACCCTTCTATTTATGCTGAAGTGGACTGCTCCTGGACGAAGAACTTTCTGAAAGTAAAAACTTGATTACTGCAGAAGTTATATTGCCTTGTCTGCCTTCTGTGAAGCATTTGTCTCCTTCTCACATAATAATAGGTGCACCTATTAGCATCTTAAGAGACAGTGCTCAGTGTGGATATTAAAGTCACAATAAGAACCTGCCTTATTCTAACACAGAACATTTCTTTCAGTATATCTGCCACAAATAATTATAGTTCAGACCTTACTTTAAAAGTGCAGGATAATTATCAGAATTACTCGTACAAGATTTGGGTCACTTCAGTCAAGTACACCTCCAACTGTTAGGTATAATTGCAAAAACACTAACTACTTTGGGTACACTCACAACAAACAGGAAAACATCAAATCAGAAAGAGACAGATAAAAACCTTTGCCTATTTTCATGGTGTAGCCCATCCATTAGGAGGCACCTAAGAAAAATCCTTTGAGTGAACTTCATAGCCTTTCACAAGCAGCATTTCACCTTGTGTGTGTGTTACATTTGACAATTCTGACATGAAAAGCATTTTTAAATGTTTTAAAGAAAGGAACTGTATTAAAATGGGATAAGGAAAATGATCAGAGTGACCTTGCTCTCAGGCTTTCTAATACATTCAATGACAATTTAACTATGAAAGACACAAATTTTCAGTGTAGTCCTCAAAGAAGAAAATAAGGCAGCTGTGTACTGACTCAGGGAAAGAAGTAAAAAAATCCAAAGACTGAATTCTCCATCAACCTATTTACTGCACAGTCATCCTCTCCTTCTCTTAGGAGGAGAAAGATATTAAGAGAGAATAAAATCTTGAACTGTATTATGGATGTGTATATTGCATTTTTATAAAAAAAAAGAAATGAAAAATCTACAACATCTTTGCAGCAGGTGGTCTTCAAAATCTCATAACCTGTTTAAATAAGAAAAGGCTTTCCTAGAAAAACCACCAAAAAAGATCCACATGATGACAGCTAATTTCAAGCACACTTTACCTTTTGGTTCTTGAATACCATAACCATCATTATCAGTAGCCACTTAAAATTACTTTTGGACTGGTGGAAGAATATGATAGATTGAAACCAGAAATAGTGTTCTATCACAGTAGATATCTACAAACAAGCCATTCCTGTCCCCACAGAAACCACATGTTCGAAACTGAAATTAAAGTTCAGGAAAAAGTGCCGATTTCTTCATTTCCCAATAAAGTCACCTCTTACCAAAAGAGTTGATTGTTTAATACAAAAAGGTAAAATAGTTAAGAAGTTTTGGGTGAATGGAGATGTAACTGTATCATGAGGGAATGGAACCTACATAGAAAGTACTTCAGCATACTAATAGGTAAATTAGACTATCACCTTAGTTGTACTAATGCATTAATGTATTAATATAAAAAAGTAATAATTTATCTATACAAGATAGTCTAAAACCACTTAGAATATGCTTCCAGTTTCTCTCTGTGATCATGGCTAAAAACTCCACACTAGATTAAAAGGAAAAAATAGAAAGCTATGTATTATTCAGTATACGTGACAGGACAGTAAAAAAAATATTTTTGCACACTGAATATTAAGAGATTTAGGACAACTTTTCATAAAACGGTGGTAAGAGTGGAAATAGCATTGCACACCATGCCACACACTGTTTGCAATGTTTTATCCTTTACTACCCACTGGAAGCTGTTGTTCCAATTTTTTGGGACAGTGCTCCTGTATTCAAGGCTACATATTGAGCCTGGGTGGCTTTGACTAAGGAAAGTATTTTGTTGAACTTTTATGCACCTGGAGGGAAGGTAACAAAAAGCAGTTTCCACAGGCTCTGGCAGCTATCCATGCTGGCAGCATGCCGTAAAACAGAAACAGTATGGATTTAGCTCCTTGGGCCAGAACATGAAGCTTAAATCTTTTTTCTTATTAAATATAAATATATATATATACACAGTTATGACAGCAATCAAGAATACCTTCATATCCTCTCAGAAGCATGATATAAACACCCACAATCTATATCTGAAAATACTATTGTTATAAACTAGCACAGTGCAAAGTGCTTCAATACCTTGACTGTATTTTGTTAAAGACAGTATATGTGCACTGTAGATAGTGGCAAGGCAGCAAAATGAGAATAAAAAAAATAATAATTGAAATTATTTGTAAAAAAACTGTATATGAAAACTCAGCTTCACAAAATCTCACCAAATGGCTTCCAAAAATTTAAGAAAGGATGTGATTAGGTTTCCAGACGCTTATGTTTGGAGATGACATTTCAACGCTTCTGTGGCACTTCAGAAAACAAACAATTTTCTTGAACCACATAAAAATTTCATCATCTCTAAGGGACAGAGATTACGCAGCAATAAAGAACATTATATTTCCATGCTCAGGCTATTCCCATTTGATAAAGTGAATTATTATGACCAAGTGTTACAGAGAAAGGATGCCATCTATATTTGCCAGCACTCTGTTGGACTCAGAACTGAAGCGAAACGTATCCAAAGTGAAGGAGGTAATCAATACCATCTCCCAAATACCTAAGATAAATATTGTATAAATCAAAGCACATTGCTTAAGTGCACATGGTCACCCTGATCAAAATCCATTAATTTCTGTAATAACCACTGTACAGACTAATCTCAGATAGTTTTTGTCTTAGGGAAAATTTACTATGAGAACAATATATCAGTCTAGTATACTTCTATCATAGTAAGGAACAGCTGTTTCATTTGAACTCTGAAAAGTTTTTAAGTTCAGAACCAAAATATCATGCTTTAAAGACTGCTAGACTTCTTTTTTTTTTTTATAAAACTAAGAGTAATTCCTCACAACTAGTTTAAAGGGTCTCAAGTCTTGAAAGAACAAAAAATAGTAGAATTGGCAGTAATTACATAACTACTGCGCAGAACATGAGAGTGACAGTATAAAGAAATGTATTTTCTGGAATGATTCCTCTTTAACTCACATGAAATGCTCTGGAAAAGCAAAAAACAGTACTTGTCTAGGGTGACTTCAGTAAAGGACACACTCCTACCTCAGTAATATTGCCCTGCTATATCGCCATGCCGAAGTCTATGTTCTATCCAACACAGTCATGTCTTAATTGTAGAGGAAGGTAATACCATTCCACTACTAGTTTAGCACACTTTTCAATTAAAAATACTGTTTTCAATTGCTTACAATTTTATCTGATGATATCTATTTGGATTGAAGCTTTCCACACATAGGAAATGAGAGACAGACTGACTTCTTTTTAAAGCTCTACCAAAAATGCTTCCTCCATTTCTGGGAAGAACACCTGGAAAGAGCATGGCATTTTGCCCACACTAAAAAGTATCTTTCAGATGAATATACAGATCAGATCAATCTAATTTCTCAGTTTTAATACGGTTCTATTTGGCTATATTTGCAATCTAGCTTTCAATTTCACCATCTCACATTATTTTTTTACAGTACAGATCATGCTCTGATGATAATATATCCAGAAGAATGCTTTTATTAGGACTTTTTTTCTGAGTCACTGTAGCAGCTGGAGAAGACTGTTATCAGTAAGGCCCCAAACCATATATTTAATCATTTGATAAAATAAAATATTAAATAATTTTGTTAAGTAGAAGGATTCATCCCTTCTATGCTACAAATAATGTAAGTCCTGAGAAAAACTGCATGCAATCACAAAATTAAAGATTATTTTAGAAAGCTTTTGACTTGAGGCTTTCTGACTTTCAAACTCAATGTTCTTTTAATGTAATATATGAATATCAAATGTCTATATGAATATAAAGATAGACACTCATGTATACATAAGTAGAACCACAAGCAATCAGCAAATTACTCCAACATCAGTTGTGTATATATAGATCTAGCAAGCTCAGTACAGTTAAATTGCTTTATAATTTGATGGCTTTACTGTTGTTTTTTTTTCTCATTCTTTCTACCCATATACTCAATTTTTTCTTTCACCATTCCACTGCTTGCAGCTCCTCCCTTAGGAGGGCTGAGACTATTGGAATCTTTTTCTTACAGATAATAAGCAAAAGCACACATGGTCATATATTCCTAATACAGTTGGTACTATCTATACTTTGAATACCCTTTGGAAGCAGTCCTCAGCTCCTTCCCAAGTAGGCATCCTTGTCTAGATGGATGCCTCTACAGAAAAACAACCATGTGTAATTTTCTTCAAGATACTCTTCAGTGTAAACAGGGGTGACAGAACCAGGCCTATGTGTCAATCATAAAATTGTAACAGTGATAACTACACCAACCTTTGTAGTGATTGTCCCTTGTGATGTGAATGCTAACTTCTGGTAGATGGATCCCTTGAGAAAATGGAATTCCACATCAAGTCACATCCCTCTGCTGGCCACATCTCCTTGCTGTTAAGGAAATCAGATGATATCTGCATTAGATGATACAGAACCAAGCTCTTTGTCTATGAGTAACAGTTGCCAGGTTATCCTGCAAGAGCTTCAGAAACACAAAATTACAAAACTAATTTAATAAAAAAACCAAAATGATTGAATCACAGTTAAACAGAATCACACTCATTTTATTCCAGATGAAAATTATGTACATGTTTTTCAAGACTGATGATACACTGTGAAGTGAAATATGGAGTGGGAGACAATAGAATCTCTAGAGACAAAGATAAAAATCTTTAAATTGACAGGATCGATGTTCATTCTACATCCTGATCACTTGTGCAAATCAGAACTGCCTGGGTATGAAACCATGCTCCACCAGTTATCCTCTCATTAACACAAAAGGCCTATCTTAAATTACTGTTAAAGGCAGTCATAAATAAATATGTATTTATGTATTCATGGAGTCTTAAAATGCTTCTAAGTATATTCATTGTGATCTTCATAGTGACATTGCTATGAAGGACACTATATAAATGGAAGCTCTGCGTGCAACTGATCACATGCTAAACAAACATCTTGAAGGACTCAGCAAGCACACAGAAGTTGCCTTGTTTGTTTACAAGGGAGAAAAGCTCTCTTCAGATAAAGTAGACATAAGTATAAAAATAATTAAATATTTCTTCATGCAATGTGAAACTAGATCACAATGCACTTCTGCTAGAGATAGCCTATGCAAACCCCTTGGGCCAAAGACCTTGTTTCCTTATTTTTCTATATAGTACCTCACACACAACTGTGGCTTACATCATATAATACACATCTATATAAAATAAAGAAATCTATTACCAGCTGAGGCTAACATTGACAAATCATAATGCATTTAAAAGCAAATAATAATTTATTCCTCCCACAAATCTGTACAGTGTCCCATCTATACATCAGTTAAATATTCAACAGCTACCAAAAGGGAGAGGAGAAATCATGTTCAACTCCAGGAGACTACCCTACCCTACATTTGATGTAGAAGATTTCTTACACTATGCCCCTTACAACTCACTACAATATTTACGTTCTAACACTGCCAATACTCAGAGGACAGGACAAAACAAGGCTAAAGAAAATAAGGGATATTTTTTAAACTGCAGTTGTAGTAAGGTGTCAACTCATGAACAATACCACCAGCATAGCCAGGATAAAGCAGAGGACTAGTCTGTTGCTTCTTAAATTAAAAATGTTTCCTGCTGTGTGAACCAATGCAAAACAAACTATACAGACTCCGTTTGGGTTGGCATTAACTCTCCTGCTAGTAGCCCATACAGTGCTGAGCTCTGCCTTTGAGGCTCACAGTGTTGGGAACACACTGATATTTATGCTACTGCTGAGCACTGCTCCCACAGCATCAGGGCTGCCTCTCCATCCCTCCCCTCCTTGAAGTCCAGTAGCCTGTGGGCAGGTGAGAGGTTAGACGGAGCCAACCAAAGGGTTTTGCCATGCTACATGATGCACTGCTCAGCAGTAAAAGCTAGGGAAAAGGAAGAGGCAAGGGGGAATTTGGGGTTTTTACACACATGACTCTCAGGAAGTGGCTGAACAGTTCCTATTGATTCTCTCAGAAAGCGGCTAAGCAGTTCCTACTGATGAAAAGTGGTGAATAAATCCTCAGATTTTGCTTCCATTCCATGAACAGCTTTGCTTTGCTTATTGAAGTACCTCAACCCATAAGCTTGTCCATCTGAATTTCTCTCCCTGTTCTGTCATGGAACATGTGAGACAAAGGTGTGTTGGGTGCTGGCAGCTTGCCCAGCAGCTACCACAGCAGGCAAAGCCCACAATATCCATTAGACTGTGATTATGTTAGCCTAGCACCACCCAGGAGAAGGTTTTGTGCTTTCTGGTACTCCTTCTGGACCTCACATCAGCAGAACAGTTATTCTTCCTTGCAAGTTGGTCTGGGATAGACTCCACTATTTTCATGTTCATACAGTTACATCCTAGCAATCAAAAATGTGACTCACATAGAAAGAAACCAGCAGCAGGTAATAATGCAGTTTGTATACATCTATAGGTAGAGGTTTCAGCCAAAATAAAAAAAAAAATTAAAAAAAAAAAAAAGAGAGACAAAGACAGATGATTCAGTGGAGAAGAGACCAGGTGAAGCATGGAAAATCTGAAGAATGGATGTTTAGTATAATCAGTCTGCAGTTGGCCATGTAGTTAAAAGATAAAACTAAGATTCTGCTTACTGCTACCTACATTAGAAAAATATCAACCTTTTGTAAGGTGATTCTGTCTAGAAACAACACATTTCTTATGTATAAAGAGACAGCAAAGAGACTAAATGTAAAATGTCTGCACAATACTATGAACAGTGTTGGGAAGCCCACACCATCTTTAACTGAGGAACCTCTGGGGGGTCACAAAGAGTTTCTGGATGATGACAATGGAGTATTTCCAAAGTACACAGATTGATACTACAAAGCAGAATCTCTCCTATAACTCTCAAGAAACATGAGGATAAAAGGATATACTGCAAATCTTATTTCTTTTTTGGAGTTGAATATCAGCATGGATACTCATGTCTTCCAAAATCTCAAATGCTAGCACGCTGGACAGTTTGCATCTAATTGGCAGTCTTAACAGATGAAACAAAGATTTTATAGGTGTCCTTCATGACTTATTCTGACTTATTCTGTCACCTCTGGAGTTTTGGTCCAGGGCAGAATGGACAGAGCTGTATGGGTGTGACAGAGCTGTTTGGGTGCATTTATTATACTGTTCATGCTATGAATAAAAGTAGTTCAGCTCCTGTATGTCTTGTCAGGACTTTTCAAGAATACTATGTTATTTTATGAAAAGAATAATCAAAATCTCCTTCCTTAGATGTGACCAGTAATTACTTGCAGTTTTGTGGACTAAGCCAACCTAAGCAACTCTGTTCAGATATACAAATACACAAAAAGAAAAAAGAAAAAAGAAAAAAGAAAAAAAGAAAAAAGAAAAAAGAAAAAAGAAAAAAGAAAAGGAAAAGGAAAAGGAAAAGGAAAAGGAAAAGGAAAAGGAAAAAGAAAAAAGAAAAAAGAAAAAAGGAAAAGGAAAAGGAAAAGGAAAAGGAAAAGGAAAAGGAAAAGGAAAAGGAAAAGGAAAAGGAAAAGGAAAAGGAAAAGGAAAAGGAAAAGGAAAAGGAAAAGGAAAAGGAAAAGGAAAAGGAAAAGGAAAAGGAAAAGGAAAAGGAAAAGGAAAAGAAACAAATAAACAGTTTAGCAAGGTACTAATAGCTCTGATAAATTTTTGAAAACTCTTAAGAGTAATGTAAAGCACTTTAATAAATGGCCTGATTTCTTAGAAGTGCTACTTTCTCATTCTCACATCTTATCTGCTTGTAATTATTCGGTGCTTCTGAGCCTGTAACAGCAAATCTCCCCCTGACAAGTTTTGTCTCATAAACAGGATATTTAGCTATTAGATGATATACCAGCTTTCTGTTTGGAACAAATTCTCTTTAGTGATCTTCAACACTTTTAAAAAATTGTTGTAAGATGTATTACAGTTTTCTTGTAGCTAAACTGCAGTTCAGTTCCTGGCAAGTAATGATTTAGTTACCATACACACAGAGCTGTGTATGTGCTTGGGAAAATCTGCCGTTAAATTTTTAGAGGCCACTCTTTTAATGGGAAAATACTGCTCAGACAGGATTTCTGAATTTCTCTTTACAATTTTATATAAAGTTTTAAATACTACAAATAATGAAAGTTTATGTCCTACTTGCAAAGAAAGAGCTGCACTCGCATGAATTCTGCAGGTGTTTCCTTCTCTGCAGGAGTTACAAAGTTGTAACTGTGAATTGCTTTACTGAGCTCTGCAACATTTGTAGAACTAAACAGTAAGTAAAGTGTGGTGGGTCTTTTTCCAAGCTAAAGTTATGGCTTTCTGACATCAAATGTTAAAAAAACATTCCTACTTCCACAAAGGGTAAAAATTGTCAGCCTTTTTGATACATACTAAATACCATTTTTGACAGTTCATTTTCTCAGGACTTGGGGTAGCTTCTGAACTAATAAAGACAATTTTCCATGGGAATGAAATCTCTCAGCTATCACACGGAGCACTGTACTGCACATTTGCAACGGTTAAGTTTCTTCCAAACAAAAGTGAGCTCATTCACTGTTCACATTGGAAACAAACCCAAATGTATAACTATGTACAAAAGTGAGAAAACAAAGAGAAGGAGAGAAAGAAATCTAATGCTGTAGTGGATCAGCCTCAACATAATAAAATTTACATTAGAACATTGCTATGCAAGGAAAGGGCATGATTGCCAGGTTGCCCAACAGTAGGAGCAGTTCTGAACTCAGAAGAAGAAGGTACCATTTTCTGGGACAACTGAACAAGGAATTCTGCCCATAAATAGTAGCCAGTGTTAACAGTAACAATAATTTCCTTCATTAAGATATAAAAAACATCTGCTTATCAAAAGATTAATCGCAGAGGTTATTCAGTTGAGGAAACAGTTCTGAAATGCACAAAACATGATGGTAAGCCATGATGAATTTATAAACTTCATGCTCCTTTAATTAAGGATATAAATACACATGTATTGAGTTTGCGAGGCAAAGATTTTGTAGCAGGGAGCTATGGCAGAAGCTTCTGTAAATAGAGCCTATCACAGCCCTGTGCAGATCAGAACCAGCTCCAGCTGCTCCAAAAGGGACCCAGTGCTGAGCTATGAGCAACGCTCAGTGCAGTTCTGGCAGAGCAGATTTAAGAAAAGGAAAGAGCTGCTGCACAGCAGCAGCTTGGAAAGAGGAGTGAGAAATGGGTGAGAAGCAGCTCTGTAGCCAACATGGTCAGCACAGGAATATAGGAGATGCTCTTGGCATGGAGCAGAAGCTCTGAGCAGCCCAGGAAAGACCCACAGTGGAGCGGGTTGTCCTCCTGCAGCCCATGGACACCACACAGGGCAGATATCCACGTGCAGGCATGCAGAAGCCCATGATATGGTAGTGGATGTGGCCTGGAGGAGGCTGCAGCCCATGAAGAGCCCTCAAAGGAGCAGCACCTGGCTGGAGCTGCAGCCCATGGAGGGACAGGAGTGCTAAGGAAGCCTTGTGCTGGAGCAGTCTGCTCCTGAAATATCAACCTTGTGGTACAGAGCTGCGCTGGAGCAGCACTTGGAAAGCTACAGCCTGTGAGATCAGTTGGGGAAGGATGGACATCTCACTGTTCTAGTCTGCTAGTTATCAGCAATAGCTTACACTGATCTCCCAATATTGAGTCTGCTTTCTATGCATGATGGAGATTGGTGAGTGATCTCCCTAGCCTCACCATAGCCCCTGATATCTATCATATCTTTCCTCTCTGTTCCTCTGTGAAGGAAGAAAGCAGCTGTTCTGCAGTTCAGCTGCCATTATGGCAAAACCTACATAGCATACCAGCAGGAAAAGCATAAAACTGAGCAATGGGCCTTTCCTGAGAAAGGCTGAAACAGTGGATAAAGACCAACAGCACCAAAAATAACCCAGCAGTGAAACATATTTATAAAATGTTTTGAAATAATATTCACTTTGTTTTTTAATGAAAGAAACCAAAACAGAGGGAAGAAATTTTTGGTGTTATGTTCACCCTTCCACTGCTCCTCTGGATCTCGGGGTTGAGATACTCACTGTAGGCTGGGGATGAGTGGAGAGGGTGACAACAGGAAGATGTGAACACTGGAGTCCTTGGCCAGGAGGAACATGATGTTCACGTTGACAATTTCTTCCTCCATTGGTGAGATTGCTGTTACAGCCAAACCAGATAAGCAGAGGTGCAGGTGAAGTTCAGAGATATCAAGTGTGATGAACCCTCTGCTCCAAGCCCTGGCAAACATGGCACAGACCTCACAGCACGACACAGTAAACGCAGTACCGTACTCGAGGACTGCGCAGTCCTAACAGAGCCGTGCTCCCACCCGAGCCAGCGCTTGCCGAGATCTGAGGTACCTCCGAGCACTTCAGGCCCGCTGTTTGCTGCAGGAGCAGCGAACCACACAATGGTCCTTCGCAGAGCGCGGGCAGCGCTGCCGGGCGGGGCGGGGCGGGGCGGGGTGGAGCCGGCGCGCGGCAGCAGCCGTGAGGACGCGGCCGCGATGCCCTCTAAGGACGGCGGCACCGGCGGGGCGGGGATGTGCCGCGCGGGATGCCCGGGAAAATAAATAAGAATAATAATCCAAAAATCTTGGTGTTTTGTTTTTGTTTTTCCTCTGAACAAAGCGCCCTAGTGTGAAGTTCGGTGTCGCTGCGGACGCCCGGGAGTGACGGCGCGCTCCGCGCTTGACAGGACAGCCCTCAGCCTCCCTCCCGCGTTCCGGAGCTGCTGGGGAAGTGGCCCCAGCGCACGCGTTCCCGCTGCAAGCGGCCACCGCTTCGGCTGCCGTGCATCCCGGAGGGGCCGAGGCCCTGTCCCGGCCTCAGCCCCGCTGGGCCCGGCCCTGACGGAGCCGCACCACCGTGCTCTGCGGTCCCGCCCCAGCCCCTAGCACCCGCGGCGAACCCCGCCGCCCGCCTCGGCTGCCCCCTCCCGGAAACGGCGCCGCCGGTGGGGCGCGCTCCTATTGGCCCTTGCCCGTGACACGTTCCCACCTCTTCGGCGCGGCGCGGGTGGCGATTGGCTGACGGCGCTGTCAGTCGGAGAGGGCGAGTTCCCCCCCCCGCTGCCCGGGCTGCGCTCTCGTGGGGCGGGCGCTGCTGCCGGGCGTCGCGGCTGCTGGTGCTGGTGCGGCTGCGGGCGGAGCAAGGATGCCGGCTGCGGGGCGGCGGGCGGCATTCCGGCGCGGAGCGGAGGGCGAGCGCGGCCGGTAAGCTCTGGCCGAGGGGAGGGAAGGCGGATGCCTGTCTCTACGCGCGTCCATTCCGCCTTGCGCCGGAGGGGCCGACGGCCGCGTGCCGGCACGGGCGGAGCAGCGGGCGGCGGGATGCCCGGGGCGGACCCCTCGCGGCGCCCTTCGGCCGTGCCCTCGTCCCGGTGTCCGGGCGGGACCGGCGACGCGGCGGGAACTTCGGAGCGGCGAGTGTCGCGGCGAGGGGAAGATGCTCGACCCGCGGTCGGCGGAGCGCGGCGCGGAGCTGTCACCGCCGCTTCGCCGCCTCCTGGGGAGGACCGGGAGCACCGCGAGGGCTGCGGAGACAGCCCCGGGAGCGCCGCTTTGCCGGCGGGGCGCGGCGGAGAAGGACCCGGGCCCCGCGGCGGTGCCCCGCGGCCGAGGGCGGTGATGGAGAGAAAGCTTCGTGAATTGGGGACCGCACCTGAGCGCGGCGGGCTCGGCCGCTCGGCGGGGCCGGAGGGAGGCGGGAGGCGGTCACGGCTGCACGCTGCGCCCTGAAGTTGGCTGAGCGGGGAGGGAAAAGTTAAAGGAGGTGAACCGTCACCTTGGTGCTGCTGGGCGGTACGTGGCCGCTGGCTGTGAAGGCAGAGGAGTTCCGAAGACGAAGTCCCGTTGTCCATGCGCGCTCTTTTTCATTGTTCTTCAGCCTCCTTTACTCCTAGTGATTGAAGGTGGTGCTGGAGGGCTTTGGAGAACTGCCAAGTCTCGCAGAGCGGGGAGGAAAAGAGAGAGCCTTTAGATGCCCATTATGGTCATTAACGTAAACATTCAGAATCTTGATTGTATCGCATTGTAAGCAATTGTGAGGGTGCTGCCGAACTATGCTGTGATGGACACATCCATCAGTCGTAGAAGTAGAGAGGTTTTGACATCGATTTGGTAGTAAGCAGCGTCCAAAATAAACAGTTGAAGAGACAGCAGCTTCTGTTATATCTTGGTTATTTTGCATACGGAGGTTTGGGCTTTTTAAGCAGTATGAAACGGTTTCGTGTCTTTAGGAAACACCAAGAGCATTTAATTCAAACTCTTCGATTCTTTCATAGCTGTAAGCTTCCCTCCCTGCTTTCTAGGAGCATATTGATTTGATTCTCACCTGGTTGATCCATAGTGTTCTGCTTCCTTAACTCAGTTCTAAGGGGGCATTCTGTCACGTGATGCACAACGTGCTTTCAGAAATGTACAAAACCATGCGATGGGTGGCACGCATGGATAAATTACCAGTGTAACCAGAGTAACCGGTGGGAGCCTCACGGTTGCTTTGGAGAGCTGAAGCTTTGATTTACAGCTGCGTGGGAAGTACTAGAAAACAATTAGAGCTGTTGAATTTATAACTGATACAGGTTAATGTTGTTCCCTCCCTGCGTACTTATTTAATAAATATCATTATTGACAGAGCATAAATGGTTAATGAAATTTCAGTTTCCTGTGTGTCACCAGTTCTGGATAGATCCAGCAAAATGTCATATTGGCAAACCAGTTTTTCAGAAATACAGTTTAGTTACATGAATCAATGTCCTTAGAGTACTTCAGGTTAATTTAGATGCCTAGGGCAGGGAGTGATCCTGATCCAACAGGCCATGACGCAGTGTCTGAGATGCACTCGGCTGTGCCAGGCTGCCTCATACCTCAACTGTGTTTCCCTTGCATGCCTTCTTTGGGAAGCAAAAGGCAAATTTGATGGTGAAGAGATGGAATTTTTGCAAGACTGTGGGCTGAAAATGCCAACTTTCTTTTTTCTTTCCCTTATGGGTGATACGCAAAATCTAGAAATCCAGTTTCTGAATGGGTGATCTGTAGAACCATCATCACACGAGCAGTCTCTATTTGTGATACTCGTTTCATTGGGATTGTTCTCAGGAGGATTATGCAAGCAGGAGAATGTTTGCCACTGAATTAGCAACACAGCCCTTTTCTGAACTATTTTTTTTTCATCATAGTTCTTCTGACCTTTTCCAGAATAACAAAACAATTCAATTGTATATTTTCAGAAGGATGCTTGATTCACTGTTGATTTCTCTTCTTTTTCTGTTAATAAATAATGAAAGTTTTCTGGAGCGTTTTATTAATTATTTATGTGTTAAATATATTTATCTGCTATGGACTTACTGATAGTCATCACTATTGTCATTGTGTGGTGCACATACCTTATTAAAGCTAGAGGAGAACACACCAGTTGAAGAGAGTCTGCTCTTCATATTTTCATGAACACAGTATATAAAACATGAGGAGTCCATCTGTATGCTCTGCAATTAAAAGGATAGTCTAATAATAATAAAAAATTAGATTTTCTAAGCAGCTTTCGTAGTAATATTTCCATATGCATTGTGATAAGAACTCTGGAACAGAAGCAGTCGGATAATCCTGTCACATCTGCAAGATTCTAAGAGGAGCATTGCAGTTTCCCCGTGTGTAGACTTGAAAAAGTGCTGCCCATTCAGTTGTGTAAATAAGGATGGATACAAAAATATTAGTAATGTAATTTACCATGAGCAGTAGGCAAATTATTTTGATGCAGCTAAGTGAAACAAGTGGCGTGTGTTTTGAGAAATACATATTTACATTTAGTTGAATCACTGAAGAGTTGCGGAAGGTTCACAGAAAAGATGAATGAATGATGCATCTCCTTCAAGTTGTATTAGATCACACCAACGGAACACTGATCTTTTTGGAAAAGCTGATGATGTTTTTGAGCTGCAGTTAAAATAGTGACTCGCAGCTGCTCATACAGACTCCAGCAAATGCAGTGACTGCATACACTGATGTATGGAAGCTCTGCAGAATTCAAGATAAGCAAAGCATAAAATGCCTCTGCATCCAAATGTTCCCTTTGCTCACAGGCTTCAGATGCTTCCAAATGGTGATAGTATCTGCTGCTGCCTTGTGCCACCATAGGCTTATGTGAGAGCCTAAGACTGCTCTTCTTCAGCTCCTGTGTATTCAGTGAGTGCTTTCCAATGAAGTTAACACAGGTTGCATTAAACAGGATGTGGGAATTCAGCTCCTAGGGCTGAGGACATAGCTCTTCAGCAGAGAAACAGAGGGAAAGAGTGGAGATGGGCAGTCCTGTGACTGACTGATGCTCACTCAGGCAGGAGCAAATTTCAGCAGAGCTATACACACTGCAGATGTGTTGGTGGCTGAGATCAGCTTTCTAGAGTTCACCCAAGAGAAAGAAAATACGTGCAATCTCAAGGCCTTGAGCCTGCACATGGGTGGTATAAGACGGTAGGGTATCAAGGTGTGATAGTGAATGATATGTCTCGTTTACAAGCACACGTCTTGTATCACTACCCAGAATGTAAAATCACTAGACGTTTTGCAAATGTAATGTGGAGTGGACACTATTTTTTAATTCTCTGGTATTAAAATTTTTGTAGCTGTCAATATGACCTGCCAACCAACTATAAGGAATAATATAATTATCTGCAAAAGTTACTAATAGTTACTAATGCATATATAAACATTTAATGTATAATATACATATTTCTTAAATATATGTAGTGGTGCATTAGGTATACACTCTGTCCTTATGATTAAGAACAAATTACCGGTTACTGGAGGGGAAGCTAACGGGAAGGATACATTATACAACTGAAATCATGTGAGGATTCGACTGAGCTGTATTTATTTACTTCCATGGAGAGTTGCCAGCATACCTTCTCCCTTTGCATAAGGTGTTCTATGTTAACAGCGGTCTCAAAATACTTCAGTTATAATGTGCCGCTGATTTCATGTATAAAAAGAGAAGAGGTTGGAAAATACCCTATAGATACTGTCTGCCACCCTCTTTTTTTTTTTCAAGACCTCCATCTGAATACCAGTCAATTTTAACTCTTATTACCTTCTGAGATTTGCTGTAGTAGAAATGTGAATGACTTATGTACCTAACCTTGCCTCCCTTTGAGCTGCTCTGCAGTTCTGCTGCTGGAGGAGCTGATGTTTGTTTCTTTTGTTCCTCAGCAGGTGGCTACATTTTCACTGAAATAGCTGATCCTGCTGTGGAACAACATCTGTGGCTTTGTGGGGGTCACACTGGCTGAAATAATTCAAATATTTCCTCCTCAGTCTGACCCTTATTTTTACTTAAAGATATAGCACTAATTTATTGCTTAACACAGAACATTATATATTAGAACATATACTGGGATCTTCTGTTACAGCTTCTTTCACAGCTGATAAGGAGTATAGCCTTTCTGTGTGTGCGTGCACGTGTGTGTGTGTATTATCAAAGGTTGAAAGAAAGTGATAAAAGGAAGATACAAGGACAGAAGTTAAACTCTACTGGATCAGACCAGTGGGCTGTCAGACTCAAGGTTCTGACTCCAGCAGTGACATTGAGATGCTATTTAGGGACCGTACACAAACCTAGCTGTTCCCTGGTACTTTCGCAGCATACTACTTGTATTAGGGATGGTAATGCTTGTTGCTTTTAGGGCCTATTTACAAATTTGCAATCCAAGATTTTGCCTACTTTTTCAAACCTGTTGATGCTTACTGCTTTTACAACCTCCTTTGTTGGCAAGTTTCAGAAATTTTCTACTAACTTTGTAAAGAAGCTCCTTAATCTCTTATTAACTGATCTCTTTAAGTTTTGTCAGATGTCCCTGAGTACTCTAGTACTGGAGGATTTAGCAAGCAGAAGTTTTATTTTGTTCACTTCTATCATGGTTTGATTGATCAAATCTTATTTCAGCCTTATATCCAACTTAAGAGCCTCTTCACTTTCTTTTTCTAAGGCAGACACTCATCCTTGTGCTGTCTTATTTGCCCTCCTTTAACTTCTGATCTGTACAGAGTCCAGAACTTCATACAGTCCTTGAGATGTAGGTGGAACAAGGTTGTGCAGATGTCTTCAGTCCTCTTACTAGTGCCTTTTGTGACAATATATTAGCCCAACATTTTACGACTTTTTTTCTGGTTGCTGTTGGATACAAAACTGGCAATTCTGGGGACGTCAATGGTGATTCCTAGATTTCTTTTCTGAGTCACTTGTTAGCATCATGTATACATGATTTTGATTGTTTTTCATTGTAGATATTAGCTAATTAATATTTATCTAAACTGAAACTCATGTATCACCTTTTTGTCTACTAAGTTTGTCTACTGAGTTTTGTGAAGTACTTCTGGATTTTTTTTTTTTTTTGCCTACAGCATGCCTACGGCATTAGTTCTATGAGACCATTTCTTGTCTTTCTCATATTTTTTACCAATTTTTTACTATCATTTCTTAAGAGTTTTTTTTTTTTAACTTATTTTTTTCAAATGTACATCTAATGGCTGAGAGGGATAAAAGTGTTATGGTAAATCAGCCATGGTGTTTAAAGATCTTAAAACTAGCCTGTGTATAAGCAAAGCTTCACTTTTTTAATGTGTTTTCTCTGTTTCTTTGTTTGCATTTGTTTGGTATGGTTGGGTTGGGGTGTGCTTTTTGTTTGCTTGTTTGTTTCGAACATCAGCAAACAATCATTCAGCTCGGAAGAATAACAGGTAAAGGCTGTCAAGAAGCCCAGTCTGGATAAAAAGAAAGAAAACTCTGAAAAGTGCCATTCATAGCACATAATCCAGCTGTTCTGAATGGTGATATATGGTGTCTGATTCACACTGATTGCTATTAAAATCATGCTTAATTAAAACCAAAGAAAGTTTTAAAACTATTAGAGAGCAAAGTGATGTTTACTCAAAGAACTTTAGTCCTTGCTAAGCATCTCTATGGATTCACTACAGAACAGTCTTAACTCCACTACTGTATAATTAATCACCTTCCAGTTGTGTGTTGCATTTCATAGTAATATGAAAATTATAAGCAAAGCTTCCGCCCACCCACCCCCAACATACACCCCTCTTCCCAGTTTTATTAGAGGTCAGGCTGGAAGCTCACCATGTAGAAAAGATCTCTTCATATTCCCTGTTCAAAAACAGGCTTCTCATTTGATATTCAGAGCATGGCACTTAGAAGAGCTGCTGCATTGCAAACAGCATTGGGAGTGAGCTTTAAAGAAACATTAAAAAGATATTATTAGTGTGCTGCACTATTGCTTGGTACTACTTAGTAATAAAAGTGATTTCACAGCAGTGACTCCAACTGCTGTCTGTGATGATCCTGTCAGCCCTTTCTCCCGCCTAGGTAACCTCTGCTGTGCCAGCCCTTACCCTTTGCAGAACCATTTCAGTGCATTAATCTGGCAGAAAAAAAGCTCCTCCCAACAAACCCCCATGGTTTAAAAAAGAAAACAACACAGAAAATAACACTTTCTGCTGGCTTCAGTGTGCTTCATGGAAGACCTTATGAAGGATGAAGAAAGGAAGGAATAGCATGATGAAGGTAAATGCAAAAAGAGAGCAAGGTGGTTGACAGGCAGCTGTTAAATTGGCTTATGAATTTGTCAGATCACAGCCTGAAGTGCTGTTCTGTTCCTTGACTTACTATTGTTAAAGTACTTGGCAGAAGCGTAGGAGTATTTTAATATTCAACCTATCGCTTTGTTAATTAAAATATTTAGCTTAAGGAATTATATTTTACATCCTTTAAAGGCCCCAGCTGTTCTACTATCCATTGATGAGGTCACCTGATGTGCAAATCTGGCTCCCTCGATTGTGCTACCAGCTGTAGTTATTTTCAGCAATAGAATTATTCTTTCATTTTGTTTTCCACCATAACACATTTCACCAAAATAGCCAAAATAGAAAGTAGCATTTTGTATTCAAGTATTTAACAGTCATAATATTTCTCCTATTTGAATTTAATAGGAGGTGGTCCAAAGCCAGCTTCCTGAGCTATTTATTGGCTCCTGTTTGTCAGAATCTCTTGGAACCAAGATAAGCCACAGAAAAAGGCTTCGATGTATCACTTCTGCATGGAACACCCAGAACTCTCTTAGTGGTACTTTGTGACAAACAGGGCAGTGCTGGCTCTGTGTATAGGAGCTGCTAAGTCAAGGTCAGCTTTGCAGTAGTGAAGTTCATGATAGTCTGCAAAAATGTCATCAGCAGATAGAAACACTCATTAGCATGTAGTCTGCTGTTTGTTGTTTTTTTTTTGTTTGAGTATTTACTGGATGTGTAGAGGTAACCAATGAATCTGCTCTGAGTGTGTTTACTGATAGAGCAGTGCCACTTATGCTGCTTAGTTTATTTGCCTTACACAAACTATCATCATAAAGTGGAACTCGCCTTGCAGTGGTAAATTATGACAATATCTTCTTGTGTTAAGATGTATGCAGTCGTTCATCTAGCATTTTTCTAAGATACTTCCCTAGAAGAAATCCGCTTTCATGTGGCTAGGGTGGTTCATTTAAAGAAAGCCACTGTGATGCTTACATGTTATACAAATAACATAACCACAAAGTCTGAGGAGGCATGTATTGGTTAATGTGACGCACCTCACATCACCTGCCAATCATATTTAGAATTTTAAAACTTAATGAAAAGAAAATTTCTTGATGTCCCAGTAAAAGTAAGCAACATACAGATGCTAACTGAACTTGCCTTTCCTAAAGCACATCCCTGTTCTGTTTAGTAATTCAACCAAGTTACTGCATGCTTTCATTTCACTACCAGGTAGTGTTTTGAAGTGCTTGTCCTGCAGTGAGACAGGACATCAGCAAAGAAGTACATTGTATCTGAGGATGTTCTGTGTACTTGGTACAGCTGTCAGTGAAATTAAGACTCAGACCTGTTGTAATTTCTGTATAGAATCTTTTGAACTCAGTTGGTTCTGATTTGGGCAGCAAACCACCCTATAATTTGGAACTAATTTAGAGCCTGTACTATCCAGAATTATTTGTAGGTTTTTTGTTTGTTTGTTTGTTTTTCTAGCAAGAAAGGATTTTACATTGTTTCTCAAACTGACGTAGATCTACCTAAACCTTTTAAAGATATACTTTGCCCATCTTTCAAACTTGACCAGTTTAGATGTTATTGTACTGATACGAATGGAGCCAGGTTGCCTTTACACAACAGGCACTTGCTTGAATATTATTTTCAATCACACTTTTAACAACATGGCTTTAAACAGCTGTATTGTGTTATATCCATTTACGGTTTAAAGGTGTTTTGTAATTTTTTAAGTCATAGTATGTATGCATAGATGGAAAGTAGCACCTATTATTCTCCTTTATGATGAAATGTTATCTGAATGAATGATACAGTGATTAGTATTAGTTCCATGATTTTAGTAGTTCTAGGTTTTTTACAGTCTCTTAGACTGCTTTATCTACAGAACAAGTTAAGAAGTTGCTACACAGTGCAACAAAGATGCTGACAGTTTTGGCTCCCTGATTCTCTGCTGTTCTGAGCACCATAGCAGGTCTGTAAAGGCCAGCAATGAAGGCCAGTAATGAAAATTCAGGAGATGTTCTCTATGAAGCAAAGCACTAATGTTTCACGCACAACCAATATGGAAGTGATTAAATTGCTTTACAAGGAAAAGTTGATGTGCCAGTAGCAAAGAGCATTACAGGCTGATGCTGCTTCTATCTGAGGATGCATTGTTTTGTGGTAATGAAATATTGTAATAACCTCAACCTCCTCTAGAGAAGAACATCAGTTGTGTCTCTCTGAAGTTATTCTTCAAACAGGATTATTATTCTGCATAAATAACTTATGTAAAAAGCTGTTACAATAAACAGAGCCATAAGAATGGAATGGCCGTATTCAGTGCTAACAAATACATAAAAGGTGAGCTAGTACACAAGTTAGTAGGTAGAAATTATAAAAATAAAAGAAATTAAGAAAAGAGGGAAATAAAGGTCTAAAGATTGTTGATTTCTTGACAAGTTTCATATTGAAGTCTACCCAAAGCCCAGAGGACTAATACAATCTATATGACCTCAGTTAATTTCAGTTGGCCAGGTTCTCTACCCTCTCCCATGAAAATGCGAAGTAAGAATTAGCTGAGTTTCACTGAATGGTTTTCAGGATTTCAGTAGTTCACACACCTTCAGTGCATTTAACAGCTTTCTCTTGAGCATAGCCTTGCAAAGAGTTATAGCTTCCTTTTCCTCAAACAATGTAATCTGTAGATTCATCAGAATTCTTACTTTCTACAATTTCATGTTTGTTTTATCTTTGCTTATGAGGACTTAGGTTCTATAGTATAATGTTACTGTCAGGAACATGTTACTCAATTTTTCTTCTATATTCTGAAAATTCTAAGAGAAAATAATGAGAACTTTTTTGTGAGTTTGGGCTTGAAATTCAAGTTGCCAGTGTAGCTGATCTTGAAATGCAGATTTAATGTAAGATTTAATGCTTTAGAGAAGCTCCAAAGTGTCAGAGGAAAGGAAATTCTGTATTTGTTTTATTCATTTGGACAGATTTTTCTTAAAACAGTACCTTCTAAGCAAAACAGCAATTGTCTCCTCTCCAAAAGCATTCAAGACTGTTTAGCATTCTTTGGTATTAATAGGAGTTTTGGATGTATATTCAATAGGCAGTATAATTCGATATTTGTGAAGGTAAAGCAGACATGATAGCAAATATCATATTAATTATTATTTACCGCTCTGTATAAGGAGTAAAACTGACAGTATTATCTTTATATTTAATCCTTAAAGATTTTTTTTATCTAGTGTACTTGGCTTTTTGAAGCCTGGAACAGGCTGCCCAGAGAGGTGGTGGAATCTCCTTCTCTGGAGATATTCAAGACCCACCTGGACATCTACCTGTGCAACCTGGGCTAGGGAGCTGCTTTGGCAGGAGGGTTGGACTCGATGATCTCTAGAGGTCCCTTCCAACCCCTACAATTCTGTGATTCTGTGAAATGGTACTCAAATGAGCATTTTAAGAAAAAAGCAAATAAAAAGTGACACGCTTATTTATACAAGGATGGTTTGAAGGCAAAACATTCCTAGGAAGCATGTGTGTACATGAGTAATTCTATACTTTATTTATTTATCTGAGTGTGAAATATTGCTCACTCTTTCCTCTCCTGATCAACCTGGATGTTTATACGTAGGAAGACATGTCATATGCATATAGTGTCTTCATCCTTTCAAATATAAAAATTGTTCGTCAGTTCTTGACTTAAGTTTAATCCATTTTTTCCTTGTTGTGAGGAAATCCTGCACTCTCCTATGGAGCCTGAAGACAACTGTACCAAAATGTGTTACCTGGAATTTTGGTGCCTGTTTTAAGCTTCAAAGGAAATACTTTTTCTTCTTGCTAAATCATACCTTGTGTATTGGTATGAGAACTGTTCTATATACAGAAGACATGATCTTACAGACCTAAAAGACACAGAGCTCACAGAAAAGTCAATAAGAACTTTGTTTGTGAAATGAGAATTTCACAACTAAGTCTGAGCTACTACTAATAAAACTTTGCATTGAGCTCACACTTACAGTCCCATCACAGCTACATCAGCTACACTGAACTCTCTCATAGAGTGCACTTTGAACTCTTAGTGCTTTACTGAGTACAGAAGTGATGAATACCTAGTTGTATTGGAAATGCTTTTGTGTGTGTGCCTGATAGTTACCAAGTGACACTGAAGATGATTGCTTTGGTTCAGGAATTTGCTGTTATTTAGCAGTTACCTAGCTAAGATGCATATCAGAGGAATGGCCTGCCTAGGGAGGTGGTTGAGGCACCATCCCTAGCGCTGTTCAAGAAGCGTTTAGATGAGGTGCTAAGGGATTTGATTTAGTAGTTCAGTGGGTAGGGATGGTGATAGGAGGATGGTTGGACTAGATGATCTTGTAAGTAGGTCCTTTCCAACCTAATGTACCTAGGAACCTGTGAACCTATGAGCATGATAGAAGGGATATAGTAGAGCTGCTTAGGTGTAACAAGCAGTTTTGAAAACCTGAGTGTCCTGGGCTGTGTGCAGAAGATGTTTTTGAAGGTTTGCAGTAGTGTTTTTCAGTTGAATTTGGTAGTGGTGGCAAGTTTGACATCTGTAAAACATGAACTCATCCTTTTATCCACAAAACAAACACAGCGTGAGCAGCAGCAACTTAAACTAATCTCCTCTATGCCAATGTATTTTATTTATTTTATAACTTAGCGTCAATGCCTAGTGAGCAAATGTATGCACATGATTTATTTTTTGCTTACTTACTGTCTTCACTTAAAGTAATTGCATGATTTTATTTGTGCATGATTCTTTTTAGGATTGGTTTTTTAAATGCCAGTAACAGTGCTAATGGCAGTGCTTTTTATTTTTGATGTGGATTAAATGTGCTGTAAGCAACTTTAAATGAACATGACTGCACTGAAAGTCCACTCTGTGGTAGTAAGTACCACAAACCCAGTGTACCCAAAGGACTTCTGCACTTAGAAGCAGGACAGTCACAATCACCTGGTATGTTAACTGGCCCAGCCAAGAAGATACAAGTGGTCTGAAGAGTGTAACACTTGAGTCGCCTGTCTTCTCACTGAACTCATTGTCAATCCTGTCTCTTTTACAGATCTGGTCATTTTCATATTGAAGTAGAAAATAGCATTTCTGGTAGCCTGACTGCCTGTAAAATCTTAATTAAAATTTCTTCAGTGTCCATAACTTCCATGTATGGCGGTATTACATGGAGACAGCAAGAGAGAAAATGTATTATTTTGGACAAAATAATTTCTCTA
Source organism: Cyrtonyx montezumae (assembly GCF_038088225.1). NCBI lineage: Eukaryota > Metazoa > Chordata > Aves > Galliformes > Odontophoridae > Cyrtonyx > Cyrtonyx montezumae. Next base: position 18,702,467 of record NW_027072078.1, on the reverse strand, counting down.
ATATTCTATGAAATATTTGCTGGTTCAGTAGAAAAAAATAGAACGGAACTGTAGTAATGAATATTTGCCAGTATTAATTCTAGTTGGCTTTAGAATATTCTCTTGGATGTAAAGTCAGAAATACACTTTACATAACATTGAAAGAAGATACTGTGATTTGGTAGGGTATCTTTATCTGGAGTTCAGATTAAATTATTTGTTCTGTTGTCCATTAATGTCATTCAAGCCCCATGCACATGCAAGCATACAAAAACTGGTACTGTAAGCACAGCAATTGAGAATATACACCCCTTTACATGTATATAGCATATTTTAGTTAGGGACTTCTTTTCTCATTCTAAAAGCATCTTTTATTTAAAAGTAGGAAACTAGTGCAGTTCTAGACAGATATAAAATGGGTTTGTAATTTTTACTCCTTGAACATCTAGTATTTAATAGATTTCTATTGCTGTAGCACGGACTTTGTATAATTTTGTTTGTCAAGAAAATAATTTTCTTTTAAAGCTTAAGAAGTTGTCTCAAAAAGCCGTTATGCATTTTGTATATTTTATATATATTTACAGTGTCATTCTCACACTCTGAAAGACAAATTTGAGGCCTTACTCAAAACAGACACAAAATGTTAATTGCTGCAGATGTGCATGTTTGGTCTAGTTATCAGTAAGAAAGTTGATGCTGGAAGGTCAGAGGAAAAAAGGATGACTTGACACAGCGTTGCAGAGAACCTGTCTCTCCATCACACCACTAGGAAATATACTTTGAATAATTTATGACTATTGCTAGCTATCCTTATCTACAGTGATTACCACCATATTAAGTATAACAGTCTAATAAAGAGAGTAATAAAGTCATGATACCTACTCTAAACCAAGCCATTCTATGGTTTATATATATATACCATATATTCTATATACATATACCGCTGAGCTAGGTCCATAGTCCAAAAATGCTCTATTTGAAGCCAAATTAATGGTCCAACTTCAAACTAACTTGTACCAGAAGGTATAAAATATGCATCCTCTGGCTCAGCGATTCCTTCTCAGCAATTCCCTCATCACTTCTTTGGTAACAGTTCTTGGTTCACTGCTTGGCCCCTATTTAGCAGTAAAAGAATACTGAACTAGGCAACCCCAGCACAAATAAAATCCACTGGAAGGTTTGCTTGTGGGTGGGGAGGTTTCTGGCTGCTGCCACCTCCTTTGCCTTGACAGAGGTCTCAAATTGCTTCAACTTTGATGCAGTTTAGTGGAAGGTTCTGTTTGTGTGTGGAAATATAAGTTAGCTGCTATTACTCAATTATTTCTATTAACATATTTTCTGGTATGTTAAATGAATACAAAACTCGCAACAGTCACATCTTCCCATTTGCTAGATGTGATGCAAGCACGAAGCTAGTATTTTTAAACAAGGAGTAGTAATCTCTGGCTTTCCCCAGAAAGTTCATTTAAAGAGATCTGAAGTAACATGGGAAGCAGTAGTCCACCTAAAAGCAAGTAGTCCTTTGGAAATACATGAAATCCTATTCGGGTTGTAAATGGATTCCCACCAAAACGAAGTCATTCTGATGTTCCACAAAATTAATTGTGTCACTCTTTCCAGCATGCTAGCGATTTCATTTCACATGCAAGATGGATTTCTAGCTTATGACAATATTATATTTCTTGTATAAATGGTTAGGTTTTTTTGAGAAGATATTTCTTGTTTTGTTGGAAAAAAAAATCTTGGTGCTAAAATTATTGAGATGGCAGGTTTGCAAGAGAAAAACTTCAGTATCAGAACCCAAACTAAGCAAAGGGCTAAAAAATGCATCTTAAGGACCATTAGTCAGAGTAATCTGAGATGACAGTAGCCAAGATTGTTTTATATATGAAGTTCATTTCTTGAGATGGGGAAAAATACCTAAAGGGGTACATTTTTTGCTGCAGTTGCAAGGGAGTCGCCTATGCTCTATTTGTGGGGTATAATGGGAGTCATGTGAGAAATACACTACACTGATCATTTGTCTCAAACTGGTTTGAACTGCATATTATATTCACAGAGCGCATCTCATTGTACAAGTGGAGATGATGAGATGGATGATGTTAGTAATGTTAGGTGACAGAGCCATGGAGGTATACAAGGTACAGTACATGTGTCAGTAGGCTGTCAAGAGCATAACATTCCTAAATGATTCATATATAGGTAGGAGCATGATTCTACCTGTTATGTGGGAGATAAGCATGCAGTCATTGGAATTTATTTCTGTTGAAAATGCAGCCTTTACAAATCAGTATTCTTAAAACTATAAATTATATAACCATATTATTTCCTTTTTTCATAATATAAAGTATTTCCAAAGACTATCCTAATATCATTAAATACTTCCATTTTAATATCACAGTTGAAATTAAAAAAAAAAAATCCTTATTGAATCAAGACAATGATACTGTCTTGAAGTTTAAATTAATTGCCTTGCTCCTTTGAGCAGTGATGAACATTTTTCTCCTATGCTGTATTCAGAGATCAAGTGTGTTTTCCTCAGCAATTATGGCATTTGTTCAAAGTGAATTAGAAAATCAAAAACATTAGGAACTCTCTTTAATGAGATGATTAAAGAACCAGGCAAGCAGTGTGATGTTCAAATGAAAATGAAAGGTATTTCTTAGCATTTTAAACCATGCAAAAATTCAGATAGGACACAAGTTGTGTTGCATAGTTAAACTGTCACAAAGGTTTGCTGTCTCTCAGAAACTTGCTTCACACAACTATGTTTGTAGTATCCAATCAGTTTTATCTTTCCAGGCTCAGCTGCCCCACTTTGAAGAATGCTTTCAATAAGCAACCTTGCTGTAAGTTGTCTGAAAACATGATGTTATTCCTAACAGCAATTTGAAACTCACTAGACCCAGCCTTCTAAAAACTTTCTAGTTGGATTATTGACTAATGCATACTAACAAAATGCAGCTGAAGCTGTGACAGTGTACAGTAGCCAAAGTTGTCTTTCTTCTCCAAAAAACATTTGCATTCCACTTTTTGCAGATTAACTTCTCTAACATTTCCAAAACTTGAGGGGTTTTTCTTCTCTAACCAACCATTGTGTGTTTGACTCTTCCTTTACAGCTTCCTTCCAATAGTCTAAATTCTGTAATTTTTCATAAAAGTCCAATAGTTACATTTGTGGGTTTTTTTTCCTCCCAAATAGACCTTCTCATATGGAGGCAACATCTCAAATTGATTCTAAGAGCTCTTTTCACTGTTCAGACTTCTAGTGTTGCCTTCCCTTGAATAGATTTGTTTGAGGCACATTGTACAGAGAAACAATTCCTTAATTTAAGAAATATTCGTAATTTAATCAAATGCAGAAGCTGCCTCTGGAACATTATACCTTTTTTTTCTTATTAATGTTGTTCTTAATTCATTTATTTCTGACATATTTATTTATTATTCATTTAGTTATTTGGGTTTGCTGTTACAAATAAAACATAAAATGAGTCACTCCAAAAGGAGATGAGCCCCTTCATCCTTTAAAACCAAATCTGTCGCTCCTGTTCCTGAAGTCCAGCCTTAATTTATTAGCATTTTTATGCGTTAAACTATTAAAAAAGAAAAAAAGCATCTTTTTTAAAGACAACATTTTCAATCTGCAAATGCAGAGTAAGTTGTCAGATATTCTCAGACATCATACTCAATTTTTTATAATGAAATATTTTTTATGCCTGCAAGGGCATATGTGATATTTAGGTAAACACTCCTTCACGAGAGGCTTTTATGTTAGCTTGCAGTCAACTGATACTCTACTAGAGTTAGTCCTACTGGTTGTATTCAGAGAAGTCTGTTACATCAACATAGTGTGAGCTCCAAGATAGCTGTATACTACTGCAAAATGGAACATCCATCAGAGTCACATTTGATTTTAGTGCCATTTTCTAATTACTGATAGTATTATATAGTTATAGAATATTATAGTATTTTATTTATAGTTACATATATGTAGCTTTGATTCCTTCGCAGTATGCTGTGTAAATGCAGCAAAAAACAACAGCCCTTTCTCAGCAAACAAAAGCACTACACTGTTAATGATTCTATGTTATACATGAATTATAGGCTATCTTGGAATTCATAATTTTTGATGTGAAGAAAAAGCATGAGTAATGGAAGATAAATATTTTCTAGTAAGCTGTAGTATTACAGACCTGAGGTTCAAATTTTATGAGCTTGTTGACAACCTGCTGATTTCTCTCTACCTTGCAAAATCTCTTAGGTCAACCGAAAGTTCAGTGTTTCATCACAGATACAAACTGTAAAGTCAGTGTGATTACTGATGTGCAGACAGTCTGAAAACAGTATTCACATTTCCAGAAATTTTTCATTTCTACTTCAAGCAGGTTATTGGAAAAGGAAAATTCCAAAAGCTTGCTTGTGCAAGAGCTTGTAAGAGATTAGCGTACAGCGGTAACCTTTTTATTATGGTAACCACCAAACGGATGGTTATGTGCATTAGTGAAGTATGTTTATATTTTGTGAAGACCTGCACAGACTTTGTAGAGAATTAAACTTTGGACAAGACCAGGATTTTCAGGCTGTACTGAGAGAAAAGGACATATTAAGAATACAGCACTCAAATTTTATCATTCACAACGCTTTTGTTGGGAACAAAATCAAGTGGTCTTTGGCACTGAGCTGTTAAAATTCAGGTATTTACAAAAGGCAAAATGAACATCTGTGAAAACAGTTTCCAGAGCTGCAGCCACCTGAACTGGCTGCACTTGTATGCAAATCCTTGATTCTCCCAGGGAAATGCTCAGGCATTTGAGGTGTGGCATAAGGAAAATGCTGTGGTTACTGCTTGTGCTTCCATAATCTTATAAATATATACAAATATGTAGCTTGTTTGGCTGCAAGGGTAAATTGAACAATGTTGGGTTTGTACAGCTTGAATTGGCAGTAGTAGTCCTGTAGGGAGTAACAGTCAAGAGCTGCCATCATGTGACTGCCAGAGGTGCAACTGCTGTGTCTGAGTAAGGAGCAATGTGCAGCTAGCTTGGTTGGTTTGCAACATATATGGACAATTCTTAGATGTCCAAAGACAACACCTCTGTGGCTAGTACAGTAATTCAATGCTGGAATGTCATGGTTAAATTCTGGCATCTTGTCTTTAATGGCATATATTGTATTTTCTTAATGCTAGACCATTTCTGATGAGCCTAAATAATTACCAAAGTATATTCCTGGTGCAGACAGTAGCCAAAGTGCAAACAAAATCATACAAGTCTGTATGAATGTACTGGTGGCTAGTATTCAGAAAAAAAATAATTCACACAACTTCATATGTTTGTATGTATGAGTGTGCTGGGGGGAGATAAAGTTGCATGATTTTAGAAACAGTGGTGGTGCCTTTCATCATTTATGTGGGCATGAAGCTGATTAAAATGAAATAGATATTCAAGTGGTCATTTCATTTTTGTAACATGCTCCTAATCAAGATGTAAGCCCTTTCCTCATGAGTTAATCACACACGCAAAGCAACTCACTTTCTCAGAATTTTACTGAACATATCTTTCTCCCAGTATGTTTAAAATGTTTTTGTTAGAAGATACGGTGTTTAAAATGTTTTTTTTAGTAGATACAGTCCTTCCCATGTGTGTCTGTTTTAAATATCTAAATCGACAAAACCAAATACTGCAATTGAAGCAAGACTGGGAGAATGCTGATGTCAATTACTGAGAAAAAGGTTTTCACAATACATTTTTTTTTTCAGAATCTCTGCTAAGGAAAGTAAAAGAACAAGAAAGGGATTTCTGGTATTTAAAGAAAGAAATAAAGTCTCAATTAGCATGAAAGCAAAGAAATTGTGCTAAACCTCAATATAAACTCAGGTCAAGTGCCTTTCTCTGAAACATGAATGTGAAATTCCTTTTTTAATTTTCTGGCCATATCACAGAGATAACAGAGCTTTTTTATTTCAAGTCTTTAGAAATATGAAATGCAAATCCCAGAATATCTTGGGAAGGAACCTTCAGTTAAAAAAAAACCCTAAAAACAAACAAACAAACAAACAAAAAATACCCCTCTGTTTAAAAACATAAGAGAACTATAAAAAGAAGTAAAATATTAGTCCTTGAGGGGATTTTTGTAGTCCTAATGGATATCTAGCTTTAGTCTCTTAGAAAGATAAATATGTTTAAAAAAATTGTAACAAGGAAAAGTAATTTGAAAAGACATGTTGCTCATTTATGAGTTATGTTGGTGCTGACAGACTTCTAATTAATGAAAGTAATAAAACCAATATTCACTGGAAGAACCATAATGAAATTATAGTTTAATCTTCATACAAGCTTCCTCCTTCCAAATTGTACATTTGTTCCTCTTACTTTCTAGAGTAGCTTGGGATGCACTGAACTTGGGTGGTGTCTGCATGTCTGCAAAAGCTGACCTGTGGCTGGCCAGGATGTGGCTGGGGAGGGAGGTTCCCTCTGTTCTGTGCAGCACCAGGGGCTAGTGACCAGGGGCAGGTGACACTGAAGCTGCTCAAGAACATGACCCAAGGCAGTGTGCCTCTGGGGCAGTGCACACAGTGTATGTACTTACTGATGCATTAAAGGGATGGCCTTACTGTGCAGAAGGGATCTGGAAATAATGAACATTTGCGGATCACCTTATTCTGCCATTGCATCATTAATTTCCACTGCAGTGCTTAAAACAGTTGTTTTATAACTCATAATTTCAAATTTTTCATAATCTGAACATGTTAACAGGTTGGATCCTGAGACGTACCCTGAAAACTGCTTTTGGCAGAAGGTTCTTCCTTGACCTTGTTATGAACTACAGGAACTTTGCATGTAGCTGGCAAAAGGTTGCTTTGATCAGTCTGTCCTGGCTAGGGTCATAGCAGTGAAGTGTGTGAAGATGTGTGAAGATGAGGAGGGGTTGGCCAAAGGCACACAGAGGCACTGAATTTAAGTTGAGTTGTGTAAAAGCTACATAGTGCCAGCCGACCCAGGGATTTACCACCTACTCCACTCTACTCCCATGTTGGTTACTCTTTTTAGAGACATAAAAGAGTTGTTGCATTGATGATTTTAGTAAGTGTGAATAGAAGGTGACTGGTGATGGCCTTGCTTTAGCTTGTTGCTTGTGTCATCAGTAACAGTTACTGTCTTCTTAATTTAACATAAGCCCATTTCATAACCACATCATTTTTTACCCCTGCAAATTCCCCTGCACTGAGCTGAGCATCACATCCTCTATGTGGGCATGTTTGTTTAGCATAGGCTTGAGTTTGTTGTTGTTCTGTAGCTGCAAACTAATTTTAAGGATGCTTGTGATCAACATCCTTGGTGATAAATGAAGCAGGTAAACAAAGAAGACAGAGCTCTTGTTTTGCTCTGCTGAAGTGTGGGACAGTAAGAATGATAGCATCCATGAACAGCGCAGTCATTTGCATGTCTACTCTTCTGCTGCTGTATTTGGTATTGTAAGATATGGGGCCAGGACAGAACACCAAAATTATTCATCCCAAGACCTGAATGAAAAGAAGGTTTTGTTCACTTATTTTTTTAAATAGACTGTGGTCCAGTGCAAGGACCTTTCAGAAGCTTCGTACAGGGGATGCCTTCTATGCCTCCATTAGAGAACTAGAAAGGTAAACAACGCAGTTCTGCCTCTCTTCCCAGGAATAAGATTGGCACAGTAGGTTGATTAAAATGGTGAGAGCTCTTGGGCAAAGTAAAGGCCTCCAAAGCTATAAACTTGTCATGTGTACTCAGCATGCTTTTTGTCTGCATATCTGGCTGCAAACCTCCTATGTAAATTAAGTGCCCTAATATCCTTTTGGCCATACCTGACAAGCAGATATTAGCCTCTTCGAAGAAGAGGACTGTACTGAATATAACAGTCTTCAGGAATGTACTAAGAATCAGAGCCCAATTGCATTTAAAAATAAATAAGTAAATGTATCTAGTAAGATACACTTCTCTGACTGATATCAGCAGTTTAATTTTGCATCAGTTTTTCACCACAATCAGTGACACTCCTAATTTATGTTCTGAAATGCTCTTAATGCAGAGAACATTATTGTTCTGCCGTTCAGTTTTTATTCCACATCTGGTGACAGAAAAAACAGCTGTGATGTATGAGTACTGCACAGGAGTCCTTGGCCTTGCCTCCAGCCCTTGATCAGTTGAAGCGTAGAACGTTATAGGGGGCAGTTGGGCTTCTGACCCTTTGAAAAGGGCCTCTCCCTCTGACAAGGAGGTGTTACGCGTCATTCAGAAGCTGTTTCAAATGACAAATCAAGAAATAGAGTTAACAGATGTGGAAAGCAGTTGCTTGCAGACCATGGTCAGCAAGAAATTGGCTGAAACAAGATTCAGACAAGCAGAAAAGGAAGGAAATAAACTGATGCAGCTGCTATTTGTGTAGTAGTAACCTCATGTACAAGTAATTATCTTGGAAAGAGAACTGATGGAATTAATAGCTAGATTCCTTTGGAAATGTTTTTTTGGGGGGATTGTTTTTTGTTTTAGACAAGAATCACCATGCAAAAGCCATTGTTTTCTACCTCTGCATTTAACTTGCGAATTATATTAATGTAATTATTTTAATTTATTCCTGAACACTAGAGTTCTTTGTTTAGCACACATATCTTTATAGAGAGGATACTGCAATAGACAAGTGGATAATGTCTAAATAATGTTGTATAATGATAAGCATTCAAAGACTGAGTAGTGTGTCTAAACCACTTCTTCCTACAGAACAATAAGAGCCTAGTGGAAGTAGCCCTCAAGATGATTAGTACTGTAGGAGGTAGAATAATGCAGACAACAAATAAGAATGATCTTGTTTGAGACAGAGATGGCTTGCCTGACTAATTTTAGAAAGTTAGTAGTATTTTCATAATTTTCTTCTCTGTACATTTGCCCTAGCCTATCAATCAGCTTCCTTTAACTAAAGCCAGCTGGCAGTTGACACAGCAGTTTATCAACTACTGGGAAATAAAATGTTACGCTTCAGAAAATTTCACTTCTCCAAGTCCAGCCCTAAAGATCAATAAAGCTCCTCCAGCTAAAGCATTTCTAATGATTCTAAGTTTTTAAATGTAACATTTTTCCTCACCATTCTTAAAAACACAGATCTGAAAACTTGAACCTAAGAGAAAATAAAAGCTACAGAGGATTTCAGATGAGAAATGGTAAATCTGGTTGTAATTTCTGTAGATATGGAATTGCCTTCTGCATTGGGGTTAATGAATAAATTAATTTAAAATTTGCATGGATGCAAAGATGTATTACAGAAAGTCTTTAAAAAGGAAAACCACGATTCAGTTTTCAGTCTTGTACAGTTACAGTAAAACCTTATATTCATTTTGCCAGATGTCCTGTTCCAGAGTAAAACATTACAAGACCTAGTTCTATGGTGTTTTGTTGTGGGTTGTTTTTTTTTTCCTACTTCATAAAAGATGCATTATGTTTCTTCTTTCAGTCAGTACCCAGTTACAATTTAGTTTGGAATATCTAACAGTAAAAAACTTCCAAAATCCATTAATATTTACATGTTTCCTTTTAAGTACTGTGATGCAGATTCCTTCAGGAGGTGGTGGGGAAGGAAAGTGAGCAGTGTTCTCATAGAGGCAAAAATCTCTGCATGTGTGAGGAATAACAAGTTCACCTTAGCTACCAGACAGTGTACACACCTTCCAGTACCTGCTTCTGTTGTTAAATATTTTCTTAGTAGGCTCCCTTTAGTTACACAAATATTTGTCTGAAGCAAATTGTAGCCAAATTCTGTTATCCTTTAGCAGAGAGAAGTTTAATTGGTCTCTGGACAGTATAAACTTTTGAAGACTTTTCAAATCTTTGGGCTCTCTTAAATCATTACATTCTAGCTAACTTTTCTAATGAGAAGCACTTGCTTTTTCATCTAAGAAATTTCACACAAATCACTGTTCGAAGCTGCACATGATTATATAAACCTTCCTGCTGTTGTAGGTTGTGTGAAATTAAACCTCCTGGAATTCTTTGTGATGCCCTCTATTACTGACTAGTGACATGTGTAGTCTATGGCGTTGGTGTCTTAGTCTCAAAGATAATGAAGGAGTCAGGAAGCTTTCTCTTAATTTTTAGAACATTAATCATTTGATGCATTCCCCATCTTTCTGATCTTTTCCAGTGGCCTCTAGAGCTCTCTACCTCAAAGAGGTTCCTACAGCTTGAAGTTGGTGCAAACTGACACATTCAGCTATGCATGGACTCAATTGAGTCTGAAAATTTTATTTTAGAAATATCCTTAAAAAAATTCTGGGAGCTTTATTTATGATTTAGTTCATAGCTTTGAACTTGCTCTATCAAATAGTGTTATTGTTATTTGTGTCTGTTACAGTTTCCAAGGAAATAAATAGGAGTGATGTATGTACTTTCTAATCCCATCTTCTTCTTTAGAGAATCCTGTGTAAATCTCTGAGGAAATACCTATTCATATACTACAAATTGGTGTGATGGAGAATTTGTTCGCTTACATATGTTTTTGCTGGAAAAAAAAGCATGTAATATAGGAAGGGAGAGTGTATTTTGTTCATGATTATGCAAATAAAAAGATGATTAAATTTGTTCTTCTTGTTGTTTTTGAAACAGGTGCTTTGTTTCTGGATAGGAGTAATACTGATAGTCCTGATACTAAAGGTCATGGAACACGTTCTCAATAGGAAATAATTATCACTCCCTACTGGGAAAAATTGCATTGATAAATATACTTGATCAAAAATAAGATGAAAAAAATCTGAAAGAAAATTATGAAACTGAAATAACTCATCAATTTTGACTCAGAAATAATCTCAGAACTCTGTGTTAGAAGTAAGCCCATTCACTAATTTTAAAAATTTGGAATAATATCTATATATTTTTGATACTTGGTGTTCTTCCAAAAATATAGAAAATACAAGGAGGACACCATATTCAGCATATGTGGTATTTCTCTACTCAATAACTAGAAATACACTGACACTTTTATTTCTAAGTAGCTTTAACAAGGAAATAAGCTCTCAAAACTCTGCCAACTGTGTGAAACAGGCTATGTGGGGATTTGCTTTGTCAGCTCTGTTTATGATATAGAAGAAAAATAATTTTCATGAAGAGAAATGTAGAAATATAAGGAAGAACCTAGAAGTTGAGAGGTCTTTTTCTCCAGTTGTTTTTTCTTATCTGGCAGTAGGATTTATTTTTTTTATTCTGAATGATGAAGTTACACGGGCAGTGGGGATAAAATACTATGTCAGTTTTCTTTGTGGTCCCATTCAGAAAAACAGTTTCAGCATGTAAAGAGAGCCCATCAGTGGCCCTTTTATACTATTCCTGCCTTACATAGCAGCAGAAGTGACTTCTGTCCTCATATATACATGCAAAGTGCCAGCCCAAGCTTAGCAGTTTATAGAAAACACCTATTCTGTTTTCATTTCAAAACTGGATGTGTCATTTCAAAGTCTAACTAGCAGCTAATTTTTCCTGGGAAAACAACATGCTATTAGGATCAGTGTTCTGTCACCTCTGGAAAAAAGATAAGGTAATGCCATGATGCATTTGAGTAAATTCAGGATGCCAAGTTTATCCCTCAGAATCTAAAACCAAAAAAATTATTAAAGATTCCCTTGCTCTTTGGCAGGCATTCGAAAACAGACAAAAGAAATGGTATTTCCCCACCCTGGCAGAAGGAAGAGCTACTAGGAGAACCGGTTTTGCAAGTTAATGGAAAAAGTGAAACTAACTTGTTTTGCTTGACCATCTGCATAGTAAAATAAATACTGTAATATTTTTTAAAATAACCATACTTCTTTCACCAAATGATAACGATGTGTAAAGCACCAAAGTAAGGAAAGCTGCATTGTACATGTATTGTATACCCCCCTTAATATTTGCTTTTTCTGACTGTAACTTCTGTGGAAATTGAACAATTCACACGTTAATGGCAGCAGAAAAATCAAGAGCCTTCTACCCTTTTCTAACAAGATCTTCCCTCCTCCCCAGCTGATGGGTGGTCAGTCCATGATGTGGCTCACTGATTTTTAGGAAATGCAAAATCTTTCTGGATAAAACAAAAAAAATTACTAAAGATTCCCTTGTAAGAGGATGTTTCTTACCAAGTCTCACCTCGCTGAATTTGAAACCATGCATGACTGGAAAACCTTCTAACAACAGCCTTCCTAACATCATTTATGGGTGGAACAGGGATGGCCAACACCTATTATGTCCTCTTCCTCATCATCCCCTGTGAGACTCAGTGACATTTAGAGATGGAAATGTAGTGCTCAGGATTCAGCTACATACTAAAATGAGTTGTGAGGGTCCTGACCAAAGCCAGCACAAACTGCAAGGAAAAAAGTGAGAATCTGTAGTAATGATGATAGAGATGGTATTGAGAGTCTGACATGACAAATCCTTGTTCGCAGGGAGAGTGACTTGCAGTTAGCAGATAAGGTCAGACAGAGGATGTTTCTTACCAAGTCATCATTGCTTGCAAAAAATGTTACTGGTTCACCCCTAGGCAAGTAGCCCTGTCATTCACACCAGCTTCTGCCATTTTACCCTGATACAAACCTGACCTTTCTATCCTTGAAGCTTGTATTCTAACTACGCATTGTAGATAACAGGAGGAAATGTGAACTTCGATTATCTAAACAAACATTTAAATATCGAAATAAAACAGCTAGTTCCTTAGTTTGTTTCATAAGGTATTCTAGTCAGTAAATATCCTATAATCCCCTATTCTTGACTGTGTTCATAGCCATTTTGCCAAGAAAAGATCTACATTAAGATCTAAAAGACTTGCATCACCCTCCTGTATTTATTTTTGGTTTTACTTTTGTGCTATTCCTGAGTCATTCCACCTGTAGTCTGCATAAAGTTGTGCAAGGATGAACTGAAGGTCACTGATCCCCAGGGAAAAGTCAGGCAGTGTTACTCTTAGTGGGGAAGATGACTTCTCTCATGTGCTTCCAAAGGATGGTCCCTCTCAAAGAACTCATGAATGAGGCTCGTGGATTTCTTGGTTTAAATTTCTAACAGGTGTGAAGTTTTGATGCTCCTTTTCAGCCCTAACTGACTAGCTAAAGAAATAAGTGCTTTTTGAACTCTCTCTTAAATAACTTGAGGTGATCCACTCCAGCTCCATTACCTATTTGGATAAGTAACAACCCAACTCTATGTTAATGCTATGAAAGCAGCACTTTTTCAACTTTACCAGATCTATCTTCTGGTATTCATAAGAATTACATATTTTTTTACCTTTTAATTCCAATTTAACTCTCAAAAGTAAAGCATTACAGGAGTTGATTTCAGTGCCTTTCTACTTTCTTCCTGAAAGCATAATTGAGCATGCAGAGTATACAGAGAGATGGTGCAACTTCTTACTGTATCTTTATTTTACTAAAATCTTTTCCTTATTTATGATAATATAGTGAAAAATTGAGCTTCAACTTAGAGATTGCTTTCAGGTGCTCTAACTATATATCTAAAATAATAGCAATTAAAGCAGAGTTTGCAGAGGTATGAGTAAGAAAAGTACTTTAACATGTTCTCTTAAGAATAACTTCATATCTACTCAGTTTATGGGAAGTAACCAACCACACACTTTTATCACGTATTCAGTTTGTGTACTAATCTAGGATTTTGAGTTTTTGGCAAAGCAACACTGCTGTATTTTTTCAAGCTGAGTTTGAATAAAATCCCAAGACTAAAAGTAGAAGATGACAAGGAAGAAATCATCCCCTAGTTTAAAATAAATAAATAAAATAATTAAAAATTCACACATCATAAATAGTATATTGCAAAATGAAACAAAAGCAAAGTTCCATGATATTGCCAGTTTATTCTCCTGGTACTCAACCCTTACCTGTGTTATACCTCTTTCAGTACTGTATAAAAATGCATCATTTTCAGTTTTCATTATCTTTCTGTTTTACTTCCTCCTTCTACTTTTATTTATTGTTACCGTTTCTTCACCTGGTGTAGGGAACCTGCTTTGGCAGGGGAGTTGGACTCGATCATCTCTTGAGGTCCCTTCCAACCCCTGTGATTCTGTGATTCTATGATTCCTGTTATCTCATTGTCTTCCATGAGGCTTTGATGAATTTTGGTGGAAAAGACAGCATATATTGAAGCTCCTAATCTTTTAAAATAGGGATTGCTATGAAGAATGGGGCAAATTCTTATAAATATCATTTGAAATAGAGTGAAATGGAATATCTAAGCTAGTTATGCCATATTAGAGTTAAATTTTGCAAAATAAAAATGAAAATACATGGAAATAAAAGTACAAAGGGAAAACTGAATTATTTCAACTTTTCACGTTTTAGATTTTTTTTTCCTTAGTGGAGAATGAGCACCTTCTGTTTAATAATTATAATTAAATAGCAATAAGAATGACACTGAAATTGGAGCCAGAGGTTGCAACTGGAGAAAATGAACGTGTGTGTATGCACTTGGAAGAGGGGACGGAGATGAAATAGGAGAGGATGGCAAGAGATCATTAAAAGATTGATTGAAAGCCAACGGTTAGAAAGTAGAAGTAAGAATAACTCAGCAAGGAGGCTGAGAAGGAAACCTGGAGAGCTGAGACTGCAGTTCTGGCAAGTGGAGGTGATGGGCTGTCCTGAGGCAGAATGCTGCTATTCTGATGGAAGAACTGTTGACTGATTAGAAGACAGCGGTGACTCAAGGAGGAAACAAAGGGGACAGCTGACCCCTGCATGCTTTCCAGGGCCTGAAAAGAAGACCCTTAAGTCTCCTTATTTCTCTGCTATCAACAAAAATCGACATCAGCTAGCACAGAACTCATTTTTGCACAATAGCATCACCGTCATTTACAAACTCTTCAGTGTTTTCTATCCATATTTACTTTCAGTAGAGTGGAGAGGTAGGAGCATGTCTGGGTCAGAGAAGCGTCTTTAACTCCTTACAAATGTCATGAACCTTGATTGTGCATGCTATTGCTGAAAAGGACCAAAATCAGATTTGCAAGTTGAGTTAGTATTGTCATTTACTTGTAAACATACTCCTAAAGCTCTCAGGAACCTGACAATGAGGTTTTAACTTTCCTGTTACATTCAGATAGTAAGCAGTAACCCAAAATGAAGTGCATAGCATGTTTCCTACAGAAATAATCTGAAATGGGCACTGAAATCTTTCACTCGCTTTCCTTGTACCACAACATGAAAAGGTAATTTATCATTTCATAGGGCAGACTAAATAACTACAATTCAATCCAAAATATAAGTTATATAAAGAGGTACATTCTGGTGTCTGCCATATCTGCATAGCTAATGATTCAACCTGGCTGATTTTGGCTATGTTATCATTCTCCTTTCATTTTATTTTCCAGTTGACTTAATCTCTTCACAGAACTAATGAACTAGTATGTTATTGGTTAGGTTCCTCTTTATTTACCATTAAGCAATTTTTTTTAAACTATTTGCTAGTCAGTATTTTCATGCAGTATTAATTGTATGCTTTCTTTCAATTAAAAATGTCCAGCTTAGTTTTATTTTCTATACAGCATTGAAAAACTTCCAATATTTTCATTGTTTTAAAAGGTCATTTTTTTTTTATCCCTTCTCAACATTACTATTCTTCAAATGCAGTTTGGCTGCTTCTTATGGGAAAGAATAATTTAATATTAATATAGTTTTAATTTTTTGTAAGTCTTATTATAGAGTATGTGTTGGAATAGCAAACCTTAACTCTAAGCTTTTTATTTAATTTTTTAACTTGTTAATTTGTAAATGAGTAAATGGAAGAATCAGCAGGGTGACAGGAAGCAAGACCAGTGGAGGAAAGAGAAAGAACAATGCAGCTGTTTTAAAAATAGTTTGTTCTTGTGGAAGACCTCTGTCTTCCTCTGATACCCTTACATCTTTCACTTGGTGCAGTGCATTTGCAAAGGCTGAAGATATGGCATAAAATTTTAAGACTATTGCTTTAATTTAAAAAAAAGAAAAAAAACCAAAAACAAACAAACAAACAAAAACATCAAAAACCAAAACCACCACCGACTGCCTTTTGTTGGAGAAGAAGATATTGGACAAAACCCATTCTTAACACTGAGAGTATTATTCCTGTTTCCTGGCTACGCTGAAAACACTTCCACAGAGAAGCTGATCACAGGCAGAGGCAGGACACTGTACAGTGCTGACAGTGTGAGAGGGCCCAGAGCAGTTCTGCACCAGGAAAAGGGCTGTGAGTCCTTGCCCATGCACACTGCGCAGTGCTGCCACTGCTGTGGTGCTGCAGAGCTGAGCTGGCCATCGTTGCCCATGGGTCTTTCCCTTCCTGTTCCAGAGTTGGCTCCTCACTGCTGTTATGTGCAGCAGTGCAAATTATACCCATAGGTATAATTGATGTATACAGAATAAAAAGATCTCACTGGGTATTAAAATAGATCTGTTTCAAAACAATTGTCCTGCTAAATCCGGAAATATTCCTTATCCTTGATTTTGAATACATACAGAATTCACGCATTTCTGCATGCATCAGAAAAACTGAGAGATTTTAGTTTATAAAATTAGAAAGTGTGTAACATATTGTAGATGGCTTGTCATAGATGCTTTCCAAATGCAAACAATTTTATATGCTGATAATCCTGAGATGAAACTGTTGAGAGTAACTGTGGAAATACAACTAGTTCACTCACTGTATAGAGAGAAGCTTCTCATGTGTGCGTTAATTGCACCTTCACTTTGCCAGCTCACCCTTGAGAGCATCATAATGGAAGATTAGAAAAGGCATTAAGGGTGAAAAATCACGGAGATTATTCTGATATAATTGTTTAAAATATGTGTGAAGACACATAGATAAATGCTCTTGTAACATGTCATTTTAATTTTAATACAATCAGAGTAACACTTCTCTCACATTCACATGCATTTGTTAACTTAAGGGAACACTGAGCTCATGAAAGAAGGAAATGCAACCACAGAAACCTGGGCCTTCTACTAGCAGAGTTTTCCTCTATTACCCACTCAGTTAATCTTGGTTCAAATGCAACATTTGGTGTTAAGGACACGGAATCTTTGGACAGGAGTCCAGATGGATTTTAGAGGCTGATCAAAATTCATTGTTTTTTAATGAAGGTGGCAACACTGCCTGTTTATTGCAAAGTAGGGATGGATGATTTGGGATCTGCAATATGCTTTTTGGATACTATTATTTTAGTTATAGAGCAGAACAGTGGGGAAATCACAACTTTTCAGAGCCAACATATGACCAGATTATGTGTACATGTTTATAAATATTAATTAAAATACTGAACATGTGGCAATAAAGATATGAGAAGCTTGTCTGACAAAGATTTTAACAAGTTCACTTCTGAGAGCAATCCAACTTTTGAGGTAACCTATTTCCAAATAGGAAACTTATCTAAAGTCTATTAAAATAATGAAAAAAGACTCCTTTCCACCTGAATGATTATTCGGTTAAATCTTCTGCCCTATGGCAGATTCTCACCTTGCAGTCATGATCTTTAAAAATGAGACTCATTCTGAGATCAGTGTGGTCTGGGAAGCAGTGAGAAACACGACAGAAGAAATAAAAACAACCAGAATGTGATTTGAAGTAAAGCTTTTGCCTTCCTTTGCAATAGCTTACATTTTCTTAAACACTCAATCTCTTTATGCACCTGAAAGATTACCTCTCTTGTATATGGTAATGCCCATTTCATAGGTGTACTTGCTTTCCAGCTTTGGAGCTGGAAACAGTGTGTCCACATCATGGAGACTCATGCTTCAGCTAACTAGGAAGGCATATGTAATCAGGAAAGTTTCTAGAATGGGAAGCAAAACATCAGTTTTTGTGACAAAGCCTTCCTGTAACTGTTATGCTTTTGTGATGCAAATTGATCTCATAAATCACACTTCACAGGAAAATGTACACCATACAGCCACTGGTCACTGATGAGTTCTTTTTCTATCAGTATTTTGACAGCAAAAGGGCATTATGGAGCATCTTAAACCACAGTGGAAGGCAATAAATTCAGACTGGGAACTCCACATCGGAACAGCATAAAATACCTACTAGATTAAGATACCCCTTCACGTAGAGGTCACGTACCACCACAACAGGAGAAAAATCCACTGCATTTATTGATTATATTGTCTAAGTTATAAAGAAAGCCCTTTGTCAAAAGTGTATGTCAGTATTCTATAAGAGGAACTTAACACTACTTTGGATTTACATTAAATCATTTATCGTTTTAAAAAGCAAAATATTTATCATATTGAACTCAATTGAAGAAAACAAATTTGTTGTAAAGAAGTTATTTAAAGAGAGGTAATGCTCTTTCTCTGCCACTAGTAGCAGTATATGTCAGAAAGCCAATCAATTCTGTCATGGACCAGGATGGTGCTTAAGAAATGGAAAGCATCTCTCCTGGCAGGTTCACTATTCATTTCTGACATCTGGCTGCTATGATATTCGATGCTTAAATTTATGACAGATGTTAGTCTGAAAATACAGCATTATGCTTTCATCCACTGGACCTTCTTCTAAGATTCCTCACAGCTGATTTGTACAATATTTTTATTTAAGTAAAGGGTTTGTTTTAGAAGGTTTTCTTATAAATCCTTGGTTATGCATAGATAGCCATTCTTTTACATGCTTGTAAAAGCAGAATTAAATCTACCTAGAAGTATTTTTGCACATTGCCGGACTAAGGTTGTGTGTTGGTTTGTTGGTGTTGTTTTTTTTTTTTTCATTTGTGTTCAATTACACATTTTTTTGCCTCTTAGACAAAGATTAAGTTTACATAACTCTGGGTGGGCAATTCATAATGGCTGACATTTTACATAAGTTTTTTTGAAAGTGAAACTTGCTAGTCTACTGGCAGCAAGAAAACTTAATGCCAACTACTGCAAGAACAGTAGAAACCTGCATTTTTGAAATGCCACTCAACAGATGAAACAGGTAGTCTCCATCCACAATCCTACATTTAGTGATTTTTCTGTATTACCAAATCTGTACAGAAAATATGACTTGTACAATAAATGTAGAAAATCTGCAGTCACTTGACAGATTCATCAAAGCACCAGTGTGCTTTTTGTTTCAGTACAGCATGTGCACAAACTTTTGAGAAAACAAACTTTGCCATAAGATCATAGGACTTTGGCCTGTGGTCCTGAGAAGAGTTAAATTGCAAGGGATCTAGAATGTTGTAATATGAAAATAGAAGCTATAGGAGTAGAAACTTTCAGGGGCAGATTTGTAATACAAACTCTGAGCAATATTTGGATTCTCGGAGTTTTAAAAGTCAATTTAATCTTGCCAATGCAGTGATTCAATTTGATAGTGCTTTTTGTTAAAAGGAAAGTTTGAAATACTTTAAATCCAGTAGAAGAGTTTTACTCAGTATTGAATCTTTTAATATCTGGGCAAAATTTGTAGCAATAAAGATGTGATGGGAAGGCAACCAGTGTTTAAGATAGCTGTCCTTGTCCCTTTCTTAGCCATTCCATCTTGGTATTTATTCTTAAAATTGATAATGTGAAGTTACTTTAGACAGCTGTTCTGTCCTACCAATGCTGTGCTTGGGTAGGAGCAAGGCAGGGGACCAAACAGATCTCACAAGTCAAGGAAGGAAGCATTTTGGTAAAGTTTTGGTTAGGATCACCACTGAGGGAAATGCTGCACCATGAATTGAACTATATTGCCAAGGAGTGAACGCAAGATAAAGTTATTACAAATGAAAATCCAGGAAATAATTGTGCTTGTATGTGTTCTGCAGCTTCCAAAACTACATGTTTTTTTTCTTTTGTCACTTAATTTCCCTTCAGAGAACATATCTGAGTTCACACCTATTTTCTGGGCATATCTGCTGTCTCAAGTCACCGTATAGAGAGTTAATCTTGTAATGAATCAGCAGATCCCCCCTGTACTGGAGAAAAGGAAGGGGTAGGAAAATTGATTGCTTAATGACAAGCTTGTTAGATGAATACCAACTGGCCAACTGGCTACAGCATTGTTTAGATCAGGCCGCATTAACACTAGGATTTGTTTTCCTACAAATACACTTCCTAAATATGTAGTTTTTATTTTTACTGCATTCAGAAACATTGAGCAGACATTTCCCTCAATTTCTGCTGCCATTTTTGACCATCAGTACATACTCAAAAACTCAGAACTGCCCTTTCAAGGCAGTTCCACCTTCTTTTGACTTCAGTAGCATTTTTTAAAACCAACATCATTATTCTGGATTTTTCTTCTAATCTTTTTACTAGATCACCATCTGTTACAGCAGCTGCATATTTTGTATGAAGTAGATAGGAAACTGGCTTTATATTTAGGAGGTGCAGCTGTGAGCACACTGCATCCCATGCTGAGCAATTACCTGAACAGAGGACAGGGCCAGTGAGAAAAGTGCTGCTGAGCCTCCACTGTCATCCCTGCAACTTGTGGAGCATTGGAATGTTCCTGAAACCAAGTGGCATCTATCACAGGAAAGGCATTAGAAACGATAAGCAATAATGTTATGAAATACTCGTATAATCATTTGTATAAAAGTGATCAAAGGATTAATCTAGAAAAGCTTAGGAGAGCTAAGGGACAGAGACTGAAAGAATGAAATGGCTGATGGAAATACGCATCTTTATGTACAAAGCACCAATTTAACCATATTGGTAAAATACAGGTGCTAAATGGAAGCATTTGACATTCTGTGGTGGAAAAAGCCAACAACAATAACAACAACAAAAACAAAAAACAAAACAAAAAACCCAGGTGTAAAGCCAGCTAGGAATGTAGCAGTAATACTGCTGATTTAGGACTTTCTGGCCATATTTTTGCAGTGTCTGCAAGGGAGGCTATAACTAATCTATTCTTTGTACAAAGAATGGGATGGGAAGGAAATCGGGTGCTATTTCTTCAGTGTACAAAATTATGACTTGTTTGAGAAAGGAGCAGTTTCAGGTTTGATGTACCATTCCAAATTATTTTTTACTGAGAAATAAGAGCTTGTGATAGAATTGGAAGGACTTACGTTTTAGAAACATCACAAAATTGAAACCAACCACAAAATTTAACTTGATATAACAGATGGAGATGGACTACATAACCTTTAAAGGTCCCTTCCAACTCCAAGGATTCTATGATTCTATGTCTAACAAATTCTACCAATCGTTTAGAGTCTCAACCACTTTCTCCACTACCTCAATCAACGAGCAGATATAGTTACAGCTGTATGTGCCATCAGGACATACGCAGAATGAGTTAATCTTGTGCAGAAATCTGTTTCCTATATTTTTTTAAATGCATAAACAATATTTATATGTTTATGAAAATACAGAGTTCCAAATACATAATATATATATGCACATAAACTAAATGTATATGCAGTTACGTGCATTTGTATATATTACTAGTAGTCACTGATTTTTAAGCACTTCAGGAAATCAACTTGACTCTGGACCACTTAAATCTGCTTTGAATAATAGAAAAAATCACTGATTTCCACTCATGCATCTTAAGGCATTCAAGTGACTGCAGTAAGAACTAGTTGCAAATGTGTCAAACAAATACCATGCTGCAAGGGGACTCCCCCATGAGGGAGAGAGTTCTGGACCAAATTCAGTGCCAAGTCTGGAACTTCATGATAGCTGCAATTTTTTTGTAGAAACTATCTAGTCATGTGAATAACCAGTTTCCTTACTGACATTTAATTTATTAGTAGGAACTCAGCAGCAGAAAGTCCCCTTTCTTTTAGCTACTTTCTCAAATAGTTTCAAATTAGTTCATGACTCCATACAGACTTACTTCATCTGCAGATGACAAAAGCTTTCTTGATCGCATGAATGTAATTTTCTGTTAATGAGAACTCTTGAGATTTCTAGCATGAGCAGCAAATTTACAGAAATGGTTTCTTTTTTTTCAAGTATTCATTTCATGAAATAAGCCTAAATTAGGTAAGACATGAAAGTTTTAGGCTCATATCTCTAAAAAAGAATTTAACTGTTGTCGTTCACTAGTACTAATGTATTTTAATAACATTAAGCTGAACTCTCTAAGCGTTCTCTTTCCCTGTATTTAAAATTATCGTAGTATAAATGAAATACTGGTCCATGTTTCATAGAATGCTAAAAGTGAGATTAAACAAGGCTGGATGCCATTCAAAGATAAGCTTTACTACATATTTTGCAGTGCTATTAATAAAATTATTTAAAAATCAATAATGAGATTTATATTTCTACTTAATGTTATTGAGGGTTGTTGGTTTTTTTTAGTGCAAAGAGCAGGCCATATTTGATACAATATGTTTTTCTAGTTTCATTACTAAAAATGCCCTTTTTCTGTATTTGTGTAACCGGTGCCCCCAATAGAGAAGGAAAAAAAGGATGCTTTTCCATCACATTTTATTGTTTTTTTAGAGATCTGAAGAGTTGATGTGTTGTAGCTGCTGATAATTTCCCTCTCATTGCAAACATCATTCAAAATTTTTCAATGAACTTATTTTTCTATAAAAAGAAGTAATAAAGTCTCTCATTATTTGCCCATTACACTATGAAGATTTCAGTGCAAATGAACTGTACATAGCAGTTTTGTGATCATAATTAGTGTTCATTCTCAACACAAAAATTATGTTTAAAAAAGTTCAACTATTATTTGTAACATATAATCCACTTCAGATTGATTTTCCTCGGCTGACAATATTTAAAATAGGATTTACGAGATTCCAATGACCAGCTGGCATTTTGTCATCCACAGGGGTCATTCCACTGTCTTCTAGGGCAAAAGAAGCAATCTTAATTAGTATCTTTAAGCAATCTTAATTAATATCTTTATCATTCTAATTGTAGAATGGGTCTTAGGGTAACTAATGAGAATTTCAGGTACCATCAGAACACTGCTGGAGTTTGACTTTCTGAGCTATTGAATTTCTCCATGAGAAGTGGAAGAACTAGAAGATCAAGGGTGTTTTTTTTTTACTGGAAAGTTATAGGAAATGATAAGCTTAAGGAACAAAGAGAATGTCCTCCTTAGGTAATTTATGTTTTATATAACTCTTTGAACTTTAGAATAATTTAATCTCATTTAAGGAGGCAGACTTGGTGATGGAGGAGGGCACATGGAAGAGAAACAAAGCAACAGAAGGCAAAGGTCAGTTATGACAAACTGTTAGACTTACAAAGAAGAACTGCTGAGCTCCTATGTACAGGATGTTCCTCTCAAATAAATTCTTCACTCACGCTGGTTTTATGGTGCTGCAGTACTGGTTTTAGGCTAGACTCTGGATGACGAATCAGCAGCATTAAGAAAGCCGGTCCTAATTCCTGAAGGTTAGTGTTCTACAGTATCCTACTTAAGAGTATTTGGAGAATCTCTAATTTTTATTTAAAATCCTCTGTATTAATTCTGTTTATCAGAGTGAAAACTACAGCATCAGTCAAGGCTAGTATGTCATACTAGCTTTAGAAAAATCAAGCCGCAGAGCCTGGAAATTTAGTGCCAGAGATCCAGGTCACACTTCTGTAGTTCTGTCCTTGTACGCATCAAACAAAGAACTGTCTAGGAGGGGTTGATGTAAAACAGGAAACCTCTTTCTACAGCTTTCAACTCATTCAGCGTTTCATCAGTTCATTCTGTTTCTTGAATTTTCAGTGTAAAGATCTGCCTTTTGGATTGGACTCTGCATAATGGGCTAAAGACTACACAAAGGAATTACAGAGAGAGATTCATGAGGTTTTTCCGTAGTTGTGGTATGGGAATAAAAGTTCTTAAAAATGCATTGGGATAAGGGAAGAAGTACAAAAGAAAATAGTTTTACAAATGAATGAAGATGAAGAGTGGATGAAGTTCTAAAACAGTTGACCTGCTGAATAAGCTCTTTTAAAAACCATCCTGTCTTCCAAGAAGAGGATCAGATTACAATGTAAAACCTGTTAAAAGAAAGGAACTACTGAAATAATACAGATAGAGATGCTTGAGAAATTTTAGCAGAGTATACTGCCAACAGCTACACTCAGTTTAAGATGCTAAAATAAGTTATTAATGAATTTCTAAGACATGAACATATTTCCTTGAAATATGATAAATGCAAATAGGTAGAAGATGAAAGCAGCAGCAGCTGTCTTCTAAAATATGAAGCTGAACAATTCAGCACTACCAGCCATTGTCTGTACATTTGCACCAGATGGGGGTATTGTTAAGACGCACTATGATTCACACATAGAACACACTCAAGAACTGTGTGTGTCAGAGAGTTATTGATGATTCACACATAGAACACACTCAAGAACAGTGTGTGTCAGAGAAGTACTGCTTCAATAGTTTCCTTCTAAGAAACTAGGGGAGAAATGGCATAGGTAATCAAGAAGCTGTGTTATGCAAGGGATGTCAACAAAAACAAATGGATGAATTTTCATTTATGTATTAGAATAATGTTATTTCCACAAAGTGTGCTACTTACATAAAGTACTGACGAATTCTTGGAACTTTTGTAGTGTGATTTACAAGAAAATTATGTATTCTGTCTGGTAAATCCATCACATGTTTGTTCTTCAATCCCCTATATATTTGAATTTCCAGTCCTTCTTCCTTTCTAATTATCTGCAGTTTGTGGACTTTACCTCACTAGCGAGAACATTTGTGCTTTTGGCTTCTTCTATTTATTATAGGCTTTTTTGCTGTCATTTTCATCCCACAAGGTCTTGTCAAAAAATGCTTTAAGTCTGTTCAGGTTAATAGCAGTAAAACAGTATCCTCATTGTAATAGTTTTGGCTGAGCGATGAGTTTATGACTATAGACAATAAAAAAATCTGATGTAGACCACATGATATTCCATAATTAAAAATGTAGAGCTTAAGTTTTGTGTTGTTAGTTTCAACTGCCAAAATTAAAATATATCAATTAAATAGAGCTTAAATTAACTTCAAGAAACTTCTAAGAATAAAAAAAAACTGTAAAACCAGGTCCAACCATGATTAATGCAAGATCCTGTTTGAGAATGGATAAAAGGTATTCACCAAAATAAGTTATCTGACTAAATATTCATAGATATTTTGTTGAATAAATAATAATTAAGTGAATATAAATGGATCCTTGGGGGAATGTTACCAATATGAATATGTTTTACAGTCTTGTCTGTGTAAGAACATGGATTTATGAGGAAAAGAGCAAAGTGAGTGAGGACAAGCTGTACAAAGGGCAGTCAAAACCCCTGAGAGAGCAAATGAAATGGAATTTGACCATTCTTACATGTTAACAAGAAGGAAGGCTTTTGTTTAACTTTTTGTTTGTCTTTCAAAATCTCAGATTTGCCTGAAAATATAATTGTTAATGGCAGCTGTATGTGATGGTGAGAGTAATACTAACTTACATGAACGCATCAACAGTCTAGGGTTTTATAATGAGGAGGTCAGAGTTCTGGGAGTTGGTTGATAGCTGAAATACTGCCTGGTAAAATGTCAGAAAGAGGCCACGTTATGTAAATTGCAGAGCAGTGGAACTTCTGTATGTTGGATAACTTCATAGTCATTTTGCATAAACAGGCTTTTCTAGTCTTTCAATCATGGATAGGAGGATTATATATAGAAAGTTTTTAATGTTTGCTTTTCAAGGACTTGGTTGTGGGATTTTTTCAAAAGAGTCTATATACCACAGATGATTAATGCTGTTAACACACATTGCCAAGGAGAAAAACATTATTTTTTATTTGATATAATATTTTGGTGGAGTTTTTTCCTCTTTTGTTGTTGTTATTTTGATTCTAATAATAATTTCATCTACAGTGCTCAGTATTTCTTTGTTATTCTACATACAGCATCTGTGAAAATCCTAGATCACTCCTGGATTCGACAAAAAGGGCAGAACACCCAAGACCTTATATTCCAGGTCTTTTAAAATAAAAGCCTGAGCTAACTTCAGAGTGATATGAAATGTGGCACCTTCTGTGAACTGCACAAAAGCAAAGGGGGCTGGGTAAACCTTCTTGCTTTCTTTACTATCTACTTTTTATGACATATTTCTCTCTGTATAACAAGCATTTACATTTTGAGAAGCCAGAAGTCATTTTCTATAAACATATACTGGTAGGGAGGTGTGAACTCCTTTGACATCATTCTGATACAATTTGAATGTCAGTGGTTTAAAGTTCAGTGTTACCATTCTGAATCCTTTAAGGAAAACTAAAGTCAAAAAGAAGCAGACAGAGAAGTTCAAAAGTGGTAGAATAAGCAATAGAGTGCTTGCAAGTAAAGCATGTTCTACTAATTTAGGCCACCTTATGAGGTGGCCAAGCTCTCCTGTGAGTACGTCAGAGATTTATCTCCAGAAAGTAAAAAAGTATTCAATTAAAAAGAATCTTAAAATAGTGTACTTTTGTATAAATAGTGTACATTTGTATGTGTATATATACATATATTATTTATACATAATATGTTTTATTATCTTATAAATAAGTAAAAAAAATGCTCATACTCTTATTAAAGTTGTAGAATTCTATTTTTTTTTGCCTGGGACTTTTGCCCTGCTTCAGAATCTATTTTTAAAGACAATGTCTAGATAACAAATAACAGCTAGCAACTTGAAATGTTGACATATTGCGTATTGCCAGCAGCTTTAGGGGAATGAATAGCCAGAGAAAAGTTTGCCACTTCATAAAGTTTCTTCTGAAAACAATGCAAATACAATTATAAAACAAATTACTGGAATTCACATGTTAATTACATACTGTTTCATGTCACAATTATAATGTAGTTATGAACATTGCTATGTTACTGTGCTCATTACTATTTATTTAACACAATCGTTTTCTTTGTGATATGGTTTCATTGTAGCAATTTCTAATACCACAGAGATGTATTTTTCAAGCTTGTAAGAGAAAACAGTTTCTTCAAAAGGAGAAAATAATATCAATTTAAAAGAAGTAGTCTTGTGTATGGTATATGTATATGTTTACCATGGATTTTATAATCCCACCTAACAATCAGCAAACCTAAATTCTCAAACATCTCTAAGTCTGGCTCAAAGGTCTTCCTAAGAGTAGAGCTCCCTCTAGTTATTGGACATACACCAACTGTGATTTTACTTACTCTGGAGTCAAGCTGGCCAACTGGAATTAAAATAAAAACGTGATATATACTATAATTATATATATTATATATAATAGATAATATCTCAAAGACTTTTAGACCAAGGATTTGTAATACTCAGTGGAGTGGTAAACAGGTGTCAGGGCATGAGGGTGACTTTATACTTTCCATAAATCAAAAGGTAGTGGAGTTCAGTGCTTGACTGGAGAGACAAGGCTCAGGCTGAAAAAAGATGTCTCAGTAAAAATAAAAATTGAGAACTTTAACTATATATCATTTGAACAGATTGAATGTACGTCTCCTTTTAGCTTGTTATGGTTTACAGAGAGTAAATATTAACCTGCAATAACCCCAGTGTTACAGCTTATAGGAAGATTAAATCACAGTGAAATCAGCTGACTTAACTACTCAAGTAGGTGACAGTTATTTTTTTCTGTGTTTCCTGTAAATTATGTGAACTGAGCCACTGCTCTTCTAATTGTCTTAATTATTTTAGAGGCTGAGAATAGCATTTTAATTGCATCTCTCATTTACCTAATTTAAGTAATCAAATATTAAAATATTATTATGACTGATATGGCAATAATATGAAAGCACAGAGCAGCAAAGATTGTGTCATTAAAACCAAGGTTTAGTTTTCTATAGTCCTCTGTCTTGCACTAAGTGGCAAGAATACTAGTGTTAATCACAACAAAATTATTTTATTCTACCTTGTGGCCAATCCTGCTACATTATATAGCAGAAGATAGGAGGCAAAGCATGTGTAATTTCTTCATATACAGATCCATCAGTGTAAAATAAGTTAATTCTAGAAAAAGTTATTATAAAAACATGAAACAAACATAAGTAGTTGAAGTGGCTTAATACAGAAGCCTCAAGCTGATATACAGCAGCCTCCAGCAGAAGGAAACAATTCTAGTTTGCTTTGCTTCTTGTTGAAGGTTTCCGGAGCTATCCAATGGTTACATCTACTGTTATCTCTTATAACAATTTTAGATTCCAAAATGCATCTCTATATACTTCGCATCATTCTTAAGAATTTCTAAACCCTGTTGAGTTTGGTCTTTTGGGAAATTGAATCCTATAATTATCATGTGAAAGTGAATTTTTTTAATGCAAATATCCCAGCTGCCTTACCTAACATTGTACATAATCCACACTCTCTCTTTAGAGTCCTTTTTGTGGATGCTTTTTGGTCCGCCTTTGCACTATTAACAACTATTCTTTGTGTTACTTATTTACTTTAAGAGAGCCTACAAATGAAAGTTTCCTATCCATCTAGACACTCGTCGGGATTCTGATGGATAGGATAGCATAGCATAGCATAGCATAGTTCAGTTGGGAGGGACCAGGAAAGATCATAAATGAACAGCAGTTTCTTTTTTGTTACACTGGTACATAAAGCTGTTGAAGCTGAGAACAGAAACTCAAAATTGACTGGCAGGTTGGTTAGAGGAAGAGGAACCTTATGATACACACAGCAGTGATTTTGTCAAACATTGTTTAAAGAGCAGAGTGATTTATGTAACACTGAATGTGATAAAAATTTACTCAGTGAAAAGAGTAATTTGAAGTGTCTGTAAAAACTGATAGGGTGCAATAGCTGTGAAGGCTTTTTTCTGCTTCTTAATGGAGATAGTACAGGCTGGCTAGACATAATACAGCACCATACGTGGCCAGCTAGGTAAATGTGGGAAATAACTTATTCTGCAGAAAGAATGCTACATGGTGAGCTTTGTGGAGAATCTAGTAGACTGGAAAATGAAAACTGGTTTCAAGTTAGCCAGTGAAGAAAAAAACAGTAGTTGCCCATATGTCTTGACTTAAAGCTTGGCTGCTTTGACAAAACTATGACTGGCATCAGTGTGTCATGATTCCACACAGGTAGCTGGGTAACAGGAATATTAGCAAATGAAACTGAGTGCTTTGGAACAGAAAACATCAATGATGCCACATACAGAAAGCCTTGCATGGGAACATTAGTATGAGTTCTTAGTGGTCCATCTAAAGTCTGAAGTATTTGCCTATCTGTCTCATTCATCTCGGGATAAATAGAAGACAGAATCAACTGATTTTTTCGTCATTTCGCTAACACTCAATTAGTAGGAAATCCTAAACAATAAACACTAAATTGTGATACTGAGTGGTAGGGACTGAGGCTTTTCCACAAAAATAATTCACAAAAATATACAAGGCAAAAATGGGATCACTGTGAATTTGTTTTTGACATAAAAGAAAGAGATTAATCATTTAAATTACATTTTCTAAAAGTAATCCACCATAAACTGCTACTTAGAACAATAGCATGCCAGTTAAATATAACTGACAATACCAAATCTAAATTAATATTTAATGCTCTTTTTTTTTAAAAAGTCTAAGTTCAGTGGATTTTCATTAATGTATATGAAACTTCTCAGGCGTTCTGAGAGAGTAAAATGGCTGTCTGTGGCCAGTTCTATGGGAAGCTCTGCACACTGAACCTCAAGTGAAAACAGGCACCTTTCATAAATTCAGAATTAGGTATCAGCATGTCTAGGAAAGGTTGAACTTTGACCCCCATTTCCATCCTGTGAACTTAAGTTGCTACCCATATATAGGCTGAGTACTGTAGCAGTCATTTCTAAGCATCTTGCAGTGCCCTGATGATACCACAGTAGAAATTTGATATTGAATTTCAGGACTGTGATTTCTGCTACGGATCAGGGGACAAATGAATATAAGCTCTCTGCAATTTTGTCTGTGTTTTAGTAATACCAGAATAACTCTTCTGTGTTTCATTGTTTTGTATTTTTCATAGGATATTTTGCTTGACAGAGTTTCCTGTTGTCTGCTCATCACCTTCCATTATGTAAAACTGCAAAGCACAAAACTAGAAATGTTTCTTGTAGACATTCAGCAAGGCTGAGCAAATACTTCACAGAAGAGGATAATTTACTTCATAGCATTTAATCTTTTTGCTCACTAATGTCTGTGAATGTATTATTTTTCTCAAAATACATTTTTATTCAATTTTTCTGTTTAAACAGCATAGTGTAATATGTAACTAAATTTTATTTACATTGATTTAGATAGTGTGCAGATATTTGAACTGGCAGGGCAAAAATTGTACATGTGAAGAGAGCTATGCTAATCTTACAGAGGTTGCATGGTGATGTGTAATTCAAGCAAATGCAGGGAAAATAAATGTCCTTGAACAACCTACTAGATGTGTTGCTTGGGAGAGCAGGTAACACTGATGATCCAGCTCAGGGGCAGTACAATTTATCTGGGAATGCAGTGGTAAGGTAAAAAGTACTCCTATGAGACTGGTAGGCACTCAGAGGAGCTTGCAATAAGAAGTCTCTGTTAGCACAACCGCACAGCAATGATAGGGTACCTGGAAGATGATGATTTCAGCTGGATCACAGAGTGCAAATTTTCTTGGAGAGGGAAACTTAAAAGGTAAAGAGATACTGACTGCAGCTTGTCTCTGAACCATGACAGAAGTTACGTTTAGAACTACAAATAAATTTTATATTTTGCCTTTGAGCATTAGTTAGGTGACAAAGGTGGTGAGTTAATGGAGCATGAAGGTGCATCCTCATTTCAAAATTCCATATTGACAGTTTCTAAACCTAGGGATGTTTTTCTATAGTATAAACAAGCAGACTGCCTGTGCCTACTGCCTGTATACCACAGATAAATATAACCGAGAGGCAAAAGACAGTAGGGCTTCAACACCTATGGGTTTTATTATTTGCTAAGCACAATAGGAATGTGAACAATTTTGAATCTAATAAATGCATACTGACTGGAACATTAGGGGAATCTTGGGAGCTAGAGAAAAAAAACAGAGCTTGTAATGATGATATAATGAATGTAAGTCATACCATTTTGAGAATCATTGTATATAGATGGGACATTATAAATACATGGGAGTTCAGTATAGATAAGAATACCTATGGATTTTCTCCTTTCCTTGAAATACATAAATGGTGCTTAGATGTTACATTCATTACGGTCCCTAGTGAGACAGAGCTGTTCATTTTTAAACTGATTAATTTAGGTTCATATTGATAAAAGACTTCATAGGAGTAAGTATATCAAAATTAGATAATAAGCAGATCACCTGTCTCCAGCAAAAAGCATTTATAAGTGGCCATTTTGTCTTTTTTTCTACATACTAGATAAAATTTAATTAGAAAATTTAAAAATGAAATTAATTTTGTTACTCCATAAATTGAACATGATTTTAAGTCTTTGCAGTAAAATGTGCTGCAGACAGATATTATTAGAGAACTGTAATATTGAAGAACAAATGTTCAGCAGCACGCAGGCTGTTGTTCCGCATATGTACAATGATAAAGCCAATGGTACTACCTAAAGGGTGGTTTACTAAAACATTTATTGTAAACTATAAAAGTTAAGAAAATAAAACCATCTGTTGGGCTGCTATTTAGGATTTACAAGAATTTGTATAGGTTTGGACCTTCTCTGGGAGTTGAGAAATTAGGAAGTGGAACCCTATTAATCCTACACATAAGACACAAATATGAGATTGTTCAGAGAAAACTGCTTTGCTGTGGGCTATTTTGTGCCTATTTTGTGAATAAATAGAGAAATACAGTCACCAGAGGTACCAGGTGTCATCACAAAGACTGAAAGTCATTGCAAAATTAAAGCACAAAGAGAACAGGTTATGTTAAATCATTCTCTGGGTACCAAGTGTAAATCAAATTGGATGGACCTCTGCTGAGAAGAGACACAGTGCTCTTCTTGTGTTAGCATGTTACACGCTGTTAAATTAGCTGACTTGATGAAAAGATACTCCTATTCTGTACTAAGACTCAGCTGTAAATCTCAAAGGATTAATGTGCACATCTAATAGAGATTATCACCAACATAACTGACTTGTTATGGCTAATAATACATACAGTTCCCTAGCACTATTACCTTTATAATCTGCATTTACTGAATTATAACACAACCTCCCGCTCCCCAGCTTTACAAACATGAGTTCTGGGAGTGATTTTTTAAAAACAAACAGAATACTCAAGATAAAATATCCTAATGGCAGTTCCAGCAAGATAATCTAGCTGTGGATGTCCCTGTTCATCGTGAGAGAGTTGGATTAGATTACCTCTAATGGTCCCTTCCAACTTTAGGGATTCTATGATTCTGTTATTCTATGATTTAACTTTTTTTTTTTTAATTGCAGTGTTTTTTTATGTTCTTTCTAGTGAAGCAATGTATGAAAAATATAATACAAGCTTTAGGTTATCAGTGGTGTACTGTATAGGCAAGATTTAAAGCTAACAGATAAAGTGTTTAATTTTACAAAATTTAGGACTAACTTCCATGTTTTGAAAAAATGATATGAATTATTCTCTCAGTAAAATTATTCGTTTATGCTATATCTCTTGGAGCATCCAGAAGCCAACCAGATGTCTTAAATTAATTTGAGTAGACAGGAGTGATACAGCTATGCTGACCTTAGAGTAGCTACTGCAACTGCAGATCTTATCCCTTTCCTTTTATAGATCATTTTATCTTTGGCTGAAGGTGAAAATTAGTCTGTTTGATAAGCAATTGAAAATTAAAATCTGTAATCTGGGTTTAGTAAAGATTTGTCATTGTTTTGCAAAAAATGATTGGATATATGTACATAGTTATTTGATTGTATTTTCCACATAATGGTCAGCCTGTGTGAAAAAAGTCTGAAATTACCTTAGACTGTTGTCAAAATAGTGTATTCAAGTGCCTTTGTTTGTTGTTTTTTTTAACACAGATTTAGAAATGCTTTGGTTTGTGTTTGTATTTAAACAGATCTTCTTTCATGGCCTTAAATGTGACTTAATTCAATACTTATTATGAAGCAATTAAATAAGTTATAAAAATAGAGGTGTTCATCTTTTCATGCCCATCAAACTGAGGTTTCTAGAAACTTCTAATAGAATACAGGGTTTACTTACACTGGTTTATATCATATTGTCCAAATGCTACTGTTAGAAATCAGCTCCAATGATACTTGCATTTATTTAATGGTCAAATGTGTCCAGGTTTTAAATTAGCCCATGTTTCCCAGGAAGATATTCATCTTTACCGTGGGGGTTTCCATGCAGGTAACAACTGATGTGTTTAGAATCAAACATTACAGCTTGGGCTGGAGAAGTAGGCTCAGGAGGATGCATTCAGATTGGTTGCACTTATACATATTCTGCCTTATCAAGATTTGAATCAATTGAATCATTTTTAGTCTGTAATGTAATTTCCTGGGAGAGTATAACTAAAAGACAAAACTCCATGAACCTGAACAATGTAAAGGATTTATATAGAGAATATATTAATGGAAGCCAAGGGCCAGGTCACAGAGGAGGGAGGAAGCAAAGGTTGAGCTTTTTAATTCAAAAATAGTGATCAAGGACCACAAGTAATCATTAATATTTTAAAAGATCAGTGGAACTGTTTCCTAAAGGCAGAGGTTTATAGAGAGCAAATATCTTCAGAGATCCTTTATTACAACAACAGCTTTTTCTTACTTTAATACATACAAGAAATAAAAGAGTAAATGAAAACCTGAATTCCCCTTTGTATGCTTCATTTTGTGAAAAGTGATTTTAAAATATTCCACCCATGAACAGGAATTGCATCTTCTTTCTGTATATGACTGCTTCAAGCCCAAAGTGCCAGAACCTCCAGACTCACTTTATTATCCCCTTATTAAATTATTTAGGTTCAGCATACTACTGCACACTACTGTATATTTAGGGATATAGTGTAAACTTTACTAGAAATTTAGAGCACTTCAGCCTCAAAAGAAATCTTTAAGTCCCACTTGACTGTGCCTTTTCACTTGATCTAAATCCTTCGATCTACTCCGAACTTGGGTTGCCACAAAGAAACACAGATTTGACTTAATGAAAGGACATGCTCGCTGGGGCACTTTGAGCCTTTGTTAGCCCCAAAACTTCAGGAACAAAACTCCATTTTTCATTCATTTGTCCCAACAGGGACAGCAATATATAAAAGAAACTTTTGTATTGCTGACAATATACAGAGTAGAAGTTCAAATGCAGGATGCATAGGAAGCTCGGGCAAAGAAACAAACCTGTCAAGCCTCAATGCTGACTTCTGCCAATGTTTTCCTTTTTTTGTGTATGTGTTCATATATTCACTTTTACTCCGTTGTTTTTTTTTTTTTTAATTTGCTTTTTATTTATGGTTGAGTGCTTGCATAAGCCTTGCCATGATACTCAGATCTGTAAGGGAGTAACACTGAGCCTTTCTCAGAAATATTGCCTCTTCAATGTCCTAGGCAGAATACAAGCCTGATAGCTGCCCAAGCAGCATGGGCACCAATTAATGATTATCTTGTCCAGCTTCTGGCCATTCTTGCACAGCCCTGGGCAGTCATTGGATGCCATCCAGTGAGCAGTTTTCCAGACCAGGAAACTGAGTTTAGTTGAGAAGAAGCACAGACAACAGCTATCTATCCTTTGCCTATGCAGTAACAGCCTTTGGTCAAAACCTAGACAAGGATAAAAGAAACCTAGAGATTTGGCAGTGTTACTTGCACTAATACCTGGCATCTATGTTGTTTGTAAAGCCATGCAGTTAAACCTGGGTTACTTTCTTGGGATCGTTGCATGATATTTTATTCTTACTAATGAGCCAAAATAGTGGAGGGTAGAGATCTATTCTACCAAAAAATTTACAATGTGATGTCTGTTAATTAAGATTAATTCATCTACTAATTTAGTGGCTGTTTCTTTTATATTATCTGCCCAAAAGTCTTAACTGATGGTGCATAACAGCCAATCCACTTTTTATGATTGATGACATCAGGACTAATAGTTAATAGTAATAAACAGCAGCTAGTAGATTCAAACCCCTCTCCTTCTGCTTTCATTTTTTGTGAGTTTATTCAAATTCAAGGCCTTGGTGGGGAAAGGAAAAACCTTCCCATAGTACTATGAAGATAGATGCAACCAGAAGAGTTCTGCACACACTTTTTTTTTAGTCTTCTCTATCACTGTGGTGTCAGAATCTATTTAATATCATGTAAATTCTGATCTACTAAGAGAATTAGATTAATTGCATATCCAATGAATGATTTTAGTGTTTTGGAACAGTGAAACCTTCCTAGTATAGAATTAAGCTGCTCGCCCAGCATACTGTTAATTTCAGATTATTAGTAAATAATTCAGTACATTAATGCTGTCTTTAAAATAATGGGGCCTAGACTGCTATGAAATTCTTGGGACCCTGACAGAGAAATCTGTCAAGAAGAAGAGCCTGGTAGGTCACTGGCATGAATTTAAGCACACTCTTACACAGAAAATTAATTTTTACTTAACCTCTACTGTATTGGGCAAAGTTTGTTTTGAAGAGAAGCAAGGTGAATGTCAGTAGCCCTACAATGCCTGTCATACATCAGGACAAATGGCTTTGGTTATCAAAGGTAATGGGCATACAGGTATGGTTACCTACACCCTCCCATTAAGTCATGTGGCAGGACCAAGTCTTGTTTGGGAAGAAGCTCAAGCTCTCCTGCTCATTTGTTTGCTACTACTCAGCTGAGAGACTTTCACCACACTGCTGGGGTTCCTCTGAAGAACCAAGAAGGGCACAGTATTGCATGAGGGGTCAGCAATGTCAACACAATGACAATGCAGCAAAGGATGGGAATTAAAGGAAGGTCCATGTTGTAGTATTTACAGTCTCCTCTATAGTGATCTCTCTCACCCTAATCCTTTTTACATTCTTGCCCACTTACTAGATAGCTTTGACTGTGGGGAAGAAATCTTCAGAATGACATAAACCACATTTTTGTCCTGTGCCAAATACTGCAATATGACATAACCTCGGCAGACGACTTCTAAATCTGAAAATTACTAGAGTGATACAGCAATGAAATAAAAGATGAAAAGGTTTATAGCTGCTGTATGCCACATTTAAAGTTTATATTTGAAACATGACAGCAAGATATTAGAACATCTGTTGCATAAAACTGAGTTATCAAAACAATGCAGCTCAAAGCATGACATGTCTAGACATACATTTATTTTGGCCAGAGTAATTTCAAGGATTGAGAAATAGAATATAAACTGGTTATATGACATACAAGGGATCTACGCTTTCCAGAATCATGTTTTTCCTATATGCCTGCTAGCTGAGAACAAAATCAGAGATTATCGTGGTTGATTGGCTATAATCAAAACAGAGCTTAGCAATTAGCATACCTGAAATACAAGAGCTGAGATATTTGTACATACACTTGTAGTTGTTTTGTTTTTGTTTTTTTATACCCAGAGTACATTTAATACCAAATAAAATTATCCCCAAAGCCACACATCAATCTGGAGATGAAGGTGTTCATGGTTTTCATGAATACGAGGTCAGAATATCCTAAAAACATCTTCTATCACTACACAAGACTTTGACAGAACGCAAGAATATGAATAGCAGTGAATGCTTGTCAACTCTTGTTGACAAGTTGAACTTAACCAGTGCTACTACTTCTTACCAAATGAGCTAGAGTAAAAGTCAAAGTGAAACTGATAAAGCAGGTAGTTTGCTCTGACTACTGCAGATTACATACAATAGTTCAGTCTTTACTCATGCCTATCCTGTAAACAAAGTTATTTATTCAGATTAGGGAAGAGACTCATTTCATATAGATACTCAATATTCATTCTCTTTTCTCAATTCTCTGTCCAGGGATAGTTGTCTCAAATTGTACTGTGCAATCATCTACGTGATTACCTGAGAAGAAATTTTTCTCAGGCAGACATCCACAGTTAGCACCCAAGAGTGAAAAAGAAGATGGAAAAATGTCAGCAGCGGCAGCCTTGCATTGACCCCAGCACTGACAAGTTTGAATTAGGAGATGAATACTAACAGAGCTAAGTGGAATAGAGACAAGGCTCTAAACATCATTCCAAATAATTCTTGAAGGGAAGGACCTAAGAGCAAGTCTACAGAGGCTCCTCCAGTGCTTCATAAGGCAGAGTGCAGGGCCAGCAGGAACTGGGGAGCAAGGAGCAGCATAGTGTTAAATTTAGCAAGGAGGACTGTTGCATTGTTTCAGGCATCTGACATTCCAGAAGAAGTAAAAATACCATGCAGTTATTTAAATATGAGCTGCATAAAAGATGTTGCATCTATGGCTCTGCTGTAAGGGGTCTCATAAGCTTTGTGTTGAGTTTGTGTCCTCCTTTCTCCTTTGTGACACTGCAGGACTCAGTAAAAGCCAAAGGTTTGATCAGAGTATGTGAGGAATCCAGCATAAGAATAATTTTCTTCATAAAAGATGCCTTGCAGTTGGAAATCAGTATTGATGACACATTTTGGAGGGTACCCCTACCACTGCAGTTAGACAGATAAAGCCACAATGCTTTCTGAAGAGGGCATAACTTCCTTGCTAACCAGTAACTTGCAGGAGGATTCAGTAGCATGGGAAAGAGGAGATAGATTAATCCAACTGTAATTATTCTTTGAGTTATTGTATTTAGAGCAGATTCAAGAATCTGTTCCCCTGTTCATAAAGGTGTAAATTGTAGGGAAAATCTGGAGCATTACAGTTTTCCAGACCTTTGTATCTTTATGTGGAAGCAGAAACCAGCACAGGATGCTTTTGCCTAGATGAGGAACTGAGGTTCTATGTGGTAGAAATCATTTTGGAAGAAAGATCTTCAACCACTCACACTTTTCCTAGACAGACCTAAAATGAATAGCCACAAAGATACTCTCTGGACCACCTTTAATCACCTATTATGACAATCTCTCAGATAAGGGACAGCTTACAAGTATAAGATGTATGAAATAATAGCTTCTTGAAACTCATTCATGCCTCTGATCATGATAAATTCTCTGCTTTCAGTTTGAATAAGGAGATTTTAGGGAAAAGAAGAAGAAATGGAAAGGAGGATGTTCACAGGGGAATATTTTAAATGAACAGACATTCCAATATTTTTCAAGACAAATGTTAAATTTTCTTTTTTTTTTTTTTTTCCTAACTTTATGGCAATTTCATACATACGAGATCTTATGAATGCTAGCATTATTTGAGAGACGTTTACAGCTGGAACAATGCAGCAAGGTATTGCACTATGTTATGCAGAGGTTTTCAAATTTAAATGCAAACACACAAACACAGAATGCAGGAGGACTTATAAAGAAAACAACCACCACAAAAAACCACTGCAACATTTTATCTTTTCTCTGAAGGCTGGGTATGTAAGCCTTCTATGCGTAAAGTCACCATCAGAGATGTGTTGAGGTTTAGTTCTAGATTCACTGTCTGAGTTTTCTCTTTTTGCTCCTTTTCTTAGACATCTCCAACCACTGGCAGCAGAAAACAGATCACTAAATCACCTTTACAGAGCCAAGGCAGAAACACCAGAGGAAGTGAACTTAAATGCTACTACTCCATTTTTTCAGAAATGTGTTTCTGTGCCACTTAAAGACAATCTTGTTACTATGTATGCTGCTGGAAATGACTGTAATCATTATGCCATTGTATAAAGTTAGGGAGTAGTTTTCTCCTTGATGAGTAGGACACAACAGAGGTAGAACTGTTTTTTTCACAGTATATTATTGACAAAGCTGAAAGAACATTTCTTAGCCAGTGAAAACTAATATTTTAGGTTTCAAAGATAAACACTAAGACAAGGTATCCCAAAGCTCTTCACATAGGAAGAGAGAATATTTTCTACTCTCAAAATATTTTCACTCTGTTGATTTCACTGAAAGCTCCTCTTAAATCATTATTAAAATGACCAGAATGTAATACTTTTAGAAGAACAGTAAAAACAATCCTAGACATGCTATCAAAACATTGAAGAACAATGAACAATAGCAAGCTGGATGCACTGTTTTCTTCTGAACAACACATTTATAGACAAAATTATGTCAAAATGAAAAACAGCAATTTTAAATAATATATAAATATGTGCATTAATGTACTGGCAAGAAAAGAACACCTTATAAACACTAACTGAAGAAGTGTACCCATTCTCTGTCACACTGAAATAGCCTTCTACATTTCCATAATCTTCCAGTCAGGGTGTTCAGAAGTACATAAACCTATATGCTTGTAACTTGAAAATCAAATAATACAAAATTATTTCAATAATGGAAACTGCGTGAAACCACATTCTGAATATGAAGAATCATAGCAGTCTCAAGGCTGTAAAAATTCACCTACACCACAAGCAGCCACATGGACTAATTAAGATGTGAATTATTATTTCCTTGACATGTTCTTCTCACTGCCCTGACCTTTGGCTTGTTTGGGTTCAACATTATCCTGTTTTTCTTCCTCCTCTACATGCTTTAGTTAGATTATGCAAATCAAGAGAGAGTGCCATCTGTGTGTAGCTGGCAGGTCTATGTCTCCTTGTGTAAAAAGCTTATCAGTATGTAACAACTTAAAACTTCCATGTGGGTTTCTACTCTGATTTTCTGCATTTGTCTCTTCCTGTTTTCAATGTAGTAAGCAATCAGGTGGTAAACGTTCTCCTTCAAAACTCCCTATGATTTCCATGCTATCAAAGCTACTTTCCCCAGTGCTTCCCATAACAAGAACAACCCAAAATGACAACAGCCACTGATTTCCATTGGGTCAGGAAATCCGTGAAAATATTCTTGTAGGGAACAATCCAGCCAAGATGAAGAAAATTACATCTTGGAAAGGGCTACAATGATTAACTCACAGGCATTAATTCTGATGATACAAACTGCAGATATCGAATTTAAAGTAGAAAATTCCTAATAATAAATAATGTGCTAATACTATGCTTAAGACACTAGTATGGGAAATCCTCTTAATTTCAATATATAGAACTTGTTAATGCACTGCTTTTGTAAATAATTTTGACAGCAGGTGGTAAAATGTATAGGATTAGTACTTAATTTCAAAACATGTATGGACAACTCATGGACTTTAAGTTCTTGCATGGGTATGTTATGGATGAATAATACATAAATAGTGGGAAAAAAAGTGACTTGTGGTAAGGTATGTTTATTTAATTTTGTCCTTAATAAATCATTGACGTAATTTTGAAAGTTTTTGTCTGCCAGGAGCCAGAACTTCTATGGAATCCTAATTTTTGTTATGTTGAGAAAGATGTTACTCTGTCTATGCAATATCTGAATTATTTTTTAACTGATTATAGTAAGATGTCAAGATGCAGCTCTACTTTATTGACACTGTTGAAACTGGAGTAACTTCATCAAGGCAGTTGCTTGATTCCAGCATGACTGGTAGCAGAACCTGACATTTGTGCTTCTGTGAATGTTAACAAAATGAAGCATTTCAGTAAAAACATTAATTTAATAAATATTGTTAAAAAATAAAATATTATGAATAAAAGCTTTTAAGGTTCATTATATCAAGCTGCCTTACACTTTTTACCAGAAAATAGTACTATAAAATGCAAACAATTAACTAAAATTCTAAAATTAACTAATATTTCACAAAGATAAAAGTTTGCCTGTTTCAGTTTTTATTAATTAGAATGATAACAAGAAGTATTCTTTAGGATCACATTCTGAAATCCTTTCCCCAGGGGTAACATTGCATTATCATTCCCTAAAATTCCTTATTTCTCCTGATCCTTTCTCCCTTCTAGTGAACTAGATAGACCTTTTGTTCTGACTGTCCACTGACCTTTGGTTCCACAGAACACAATTAGTCTGATACTACTTTTTCAAAATTATGCTACTAAACCAGATTTAGTATTGTCTTTTTCTTCCACCAAGGGAAGTGCATCATACACTGTGCAATCCATAGATAAATTCTTATAGTATGGATGATTTAATGTGAGCATTCCAAGAGAGATAAGAGAACACAGAATCTTTGGTGAAAAGTGCCTATAATATATGTTCTGTAAGTCAACAGACACGAATGATACCAAATATACTACATTTCTCAAAGTTTCCATGCCAGGAGTCCATTCTGAGTTAACCAAAAGTTGCAAAAGTTTTGTGCAGCTTTTTGAAAGTACAGAGATACAAATATAAAATGTTATATTTATGATTATTTGATTAATTCTCATCACTTTCAAACACTCTGGAAAATATGGACTCTAGCAAGGATTTCTTATTAGAAAAAAATAAGTAGATGGAGGCATCAGTTATTCTACTCTCACCCATGTTTATTTGGTTCTTTTTTTTTTAAATATATGCACTTTAAGGACAGATTATCTAATATCAAAAGCAATGCACAGCTTGCTGCTCACAAGGATGGCATGAAATCTCCAGAAACCAAATTATTTAAACATCCAGGAGCTCATTTATCCTTCCTCTTGTTCAAGAATTTAAAGCGAATTTTTTC
This sequence comes from Cyrtonyx montezumae, assembly GCF_038088225.1. Classification (NCBI taxonomy): domain Eukaryota; kingdom Metazoa; phylum Chordata; class Aves; order Galliformes; family Odontophoridae; genus Cyrtonyx; species Cyrtonyx montezumae. The sequence goes on along the minus strand of NW_027072078.1, from coordinate 18,661,115 downwards.
CCACCATGTGGTTTTGCTGAAACCATTTGTATTATTTTAAGCTAAGATGAACTTAGTGCTATATTTATTTACTTTCTCTTATGTATTAAATCTTTTGGGCATATTTTCATCTGATCTTACATGGTATCCACTGTTGGCCCGAGTTAGGGGTGCTGATTCCTCTTGTTCAAGTAGAAAAGAACTAGAGTTTTCAGAATTATGCTAAGATTGTTAATTAATTGCTCTAATCCAAGTAATTCTGTCATGCATGTCAGATATTTCTTGAAGTCGCTCTTAGTTAACTCGTGAAAAGGAGAGCCCTTATCCTGTATGTCAAAGACTCAGCAGGTTTTCTTTTTCCTTCCCTTGGATTCCAGACTGAGCCTGATTGACACTACAACTCTGTGGCTACTTTAATGCAAGATGTATATAGGATGAGACTGAAAAAGGTGACTAGACCTTCTCTTCCCAGATTTGCATGGCACAGCAGTGAGCTTGCCTGAGCCAACTGAAAACTAATCTTCTTTCTTGCTTTATTAGTTTTCAGCCAGATCACCCCCATAATCTGATTCACTGCCTGGCTGTGCAAATGCTTCCCTGATGCTACAGATTTGGCTGTGGGTAGGAGCAATGAGTATTGTACCTTCAGCATCAGGCTGCACTCAAAGCAGATGGAGGTGACAGTAGAGCTACAGCTGAATTACAGCTTCTTTTCTTGATAAAGAAAAAGAAAGGAAGATGTGATATTGTGGTGGTAACTGACTATGAAGATATACCATAATTTCATGACACATGGGGAAAATGTACAACAGACTGGGATAGAATTGTAACACTGTACTTGTCCTGTTTCTGATGTGACAGCAACTGAATCCATTTGTTATATGTTGTTCTCTTTAACTAAAATGTATGAACTTTAATTAATGACACTTATGAAATAAAAGATCTAGAACAATAGATCAGAATGAGTTTTACAAAGATTGACATGTTTGCATTGAGTATGAAGAGTCAGAAAGCAATTCTAATACTGAGATATATACTCATATATCTGAGTAGAAAACTGAAACAGCCCAGCATTTCTATAACTTCCAAATGGTTGCATTATATAGGTCACATGAAAACAGTTTTATTCATGCAAAGCTCCTAACATATCCTCTAGGTATTACCAATACTCTGTTAACAGATATTCAGTATTTCAGGTCAGGATTACTAGAAAATTTTCACATAAGAAAATGATTTCTTATCATCTGTCTTCCTATAAACTTTTCAAGTGCACAGACAAGCATCAAAAGGAGTCCAAAACTCAGATGGAGTGTTGGAAAAGATCAGCAAACAGAAAAAGAATGCAGACGGGCATGGTAAAGTTATCAGTTGGGGAATAGTACTGAAGAAAATCCATAATGCATCTTGCTGTCATTTAATCTTCGCTGTAAACTACATAGGTTACAGAGAGCATGTATATGTTGTTATAGAGAGTAACATCACTACTAAAGCTAAAATGAAAAATACAGCATATTACAAATACTTCTGTGGCAGACATTCAGAAGAAAAGAAAAAAAGGAAAAAAAAGATAGGGACATTTGTCAGTGTATTTTTTAACCTATGACTTACTTTCTGCAAGCAACTATGTTTTAAACCCACACGAGGACTGCTTCATCTATCTCAAAAAGCCCTGTAATTATTTAGAATATTTAAAAATACTAGAGTAAGTTGAATTTTAAAAGTAAGTAATGTAAGTTTGACTATTTCGTATATATTCTTAAAGCAATTCAAATAAAGTCTCTCTCCAAAGAAAACTAAATTAAATATTAAAGTCAAAAAAATAAATACTAGGTCTCATTTGATTAAAGCTACTACCTCAAATAATGGAATACTTAGATACCAAGAAGTAAGTTGATTAAACTGTATATATTTTTCAGCATTTATGAATTAACTATCTTCTTTCACATTAGATCTAATGCAAGTGTTTAAGTGTAATTATAAGTAATTGATTTCATATGTACAGCATATATCCAATCAGATTTTCAAAGGTATTGAGCTTTTGTGCATCTCTTTGATACTCTTTAGCTTTTCTAAGGAAAAGTTCTTGTGAACACAGCCTATGCAAATTGATAGAATGCTCCCACAGAGATGAGCAAAAGTGAGACACCAATAAATCTCTTGGTTTTGTTCCTCTTTTAGTCATTTCCTAACCCTGGTGCTCTTTTTCTCACTGTGATTCAATGTGCTGCTGCAGAACTCCTGCCATTGGCCCTTTCCCATTTTACAGATAAATACTATGGAGATATTTCTTAAATTCTCTGCTAATGCAGACAAACAATATTGGCAAGACTACTAAATGACTGAATAATACATTTAAAAATAGAAGTAATGCTATTAATATTTGGAAAGGTTATAAATTTGGGCTGTAGCCAGTTTTCCCATAATCTGAACTCTCAGAGACTAGAGACAAAATCTGAAGCAGTAGCAGAATCCTGTTATTTATGGAGGAACATTTGCAACTGTGTGGAGCCTATGCCTATTAACTCTCCAACTTCAGTTCAACTTCTTAAGGCTTGAGTCCATCTATTATGATGCTGCAGCAACAAGAGTATGGCAGAAAACGCAACCTGAATTCCAACATCACTGAAATGAAAAATTTCTCAATAAATAATATATCAAAACCTGGAGAACTGGATGAAAGAGAAAACTTGAAGGCACGCTGTGCAAAGTTTAAAGTACCACAAGCTCGTACTTGGAACACAATTGTTATTTTCTTTTTATTATTCTACAGTGGGAGCCAGTAGAAGGTGCAGCCATTCACTGAAGCTTGGAACCTCCCTTGTCAAGATGTCCATAAATAAAAATACTTTCTATTCTACTTTTTTTAAGAAATGGTCATTTTTAATAAGTGGTTTATTATATCTTCATATCAAAATTAAAAACCACTAGTCTCAGTACCATGCTGTAATGATTTCATTCAAAGAAAACTCAAATTATTACTGTGAGGATGGAAAATATCCGGTTGGATACAAGTAAGTATATCTGTGCTGAAATCATTACCATGAAGGAGCTGCTTTCCCCCTTACCTGAACTAAACTTTTTAAAAGGGAATGTCAGCTTTTGAAGAGCTGGCTGACAATACATCATGCTTCAAAGTCTTGGTGAAGTCAACAGCCAGCACTGTAAAAAAATATACATAGTCTGTTCCTTTACAGAGATCACAATATCCTAAAATAAACACTTAAGAGTTTTCATAGTATGGTAAAGTCTTTTGAAATGCTCAAGTACAATGGTGAAACATAACTCTTCTGCCATTTCAGTACTTGAAATAAGCATAAAAACTGTATATAGCCCTTACACAATATATAACTTGTCTCTAAATTACCCAAACACTTTAATTTACTGAATTATGATAGAGAGGTCTTGTTATTTACAGTACAGAATTGAAACAGGCATCATAAAAGGAAAACTGACAAGAAATAACTTTATATAGATCTGTATGCAATTAAAAAGCCTTCATTTTTTGTAAATGTTATTGATTTGAAAGAAAAATACTTTATTCTGATTTTACTTCCCTAGAGGAAACAGAAGAAAAACGACTTCTATCAGCTACCAGACAACCTGACTGCGCAAAGGACAGTCGAGCCTGAGTTTCCAAATGCTTTTCCCAAATTTCCCCAATTTCCAAATACTTTTTCATTTTGGATTTAAAAAACTGAAATAAGATTATTTCTAATGAAACAGAAAGTCTGGTTTCTCTTTATTTAAAATTTATCTGAGCATTAAATGTAGTAATGTTGCAGCTCAAACTAAAATTAATTCCTGGGTTTATAAGCTAAATATAATGCATTTGTATTGATACTCTAGACAAGAAGATAACTCAGTACACATTAAACCCACTGTTTCTGCAATTTGGGGGGAATCAGTAGGAGGACTGAACAAAGAATGATAGTACAGTCAGTCTTCACCTGACAGAACAAAAGGAAATTCATGTCTTTACCAGAGTACTGTGCAACATAAGAGAGAATAAATATGAAAGAGCAAAGAAAGGCTGCACACTGAGATACATGTACAACTGAAAAGGAACAGAGAGTCATGCGTCACGCCAACATAATGGTGAAAATCAAATTATACAAAGAGTCTGCAGAAGGATTCAAAACACTGTAAAGTAGCAATAGGTTTGATTTCTTCATAATAGAAGGAAAAGTGCTGAATTTGTTCATACTGTTTAGAGAAATTCCAAGCATTCTACAACACATTTTCCCTAGCCATTTGTGGAATGTAGATACTACCGAATTTTCTAAACTAAAAAATCCCCAAAATCTATAAGAATTATGAGCTAAGCATTTGTGGAAACTTAAAACCACTCTTATGGTTTTTTTCTCTCTTGTGAATTTCCTGCTCCCTGAGAGGCATTAACCTAATAGTGCCATGTTGTTGTTTGCATGCTGACTGTGCCCTCACACACTACCAGTGGGCCCTAAACCTCAAGTTAGAGGAATCAATTGTATGGCAGGTGAGGGCATTCTGTGTCCCTGAATACTGAAGTCCTTGTTGAATCCATGAGACTGACAACATGGGTGCCCTCAGTCCACCCAGGAACGTGGTGAAGATGAGCAACATAGTCCAAAAACTGTTTTAGCTACTAGCTGTTCTCTTCTGAATGCATTCAGAGGATAATTATCATGAGTAGAATTGCTCTGTAGTTCAGCCAACATGGATATCTTTAAGAGCACGCAATGCTGCCTTCATTTCATTTCATGTATCAGAATGTGATCAGAACTGAGTGTGTTCTGCTGCAAATAAATGCAGCAAGAGTTTGGCTCCAGATGGCAATGACATTGCAACAGCATTCCTGCCCCAAATGCACAGTGAGGCTTAATCCCTACCTGGGGTCACTATAACCTCACAGTAAAGTAATGGAAATTATCAGCTTTCTTCAATGCTTTGGACTTCACTAATTACTTTCACAACAGTACTTCAGCTTTCAGCACATGTTGGGCACAGACTATGTGGTTCAGGAACTGTACATATGCTTGTCCATGTGAGGAAGAAGGGCTAGCTAGCATCGTTAGGAATGTGCCTGTTACTGAGGGAGCTTAAAGGAGTGTCTCACATCGCAACTGCACTTGCCTCTTTCAGTCTTGGAGCAGATGTGGCTGATGGCTGATGGCTAAAACTAGCAGAGAATTGTTGTGTGGGATTCAGGAGTAAGAGTCAAGCTATGCTATGAATATGTGGTATTCATAACTTGCTGCAGGAGGTGTGATATGGCAGGGAAAAGGGAGAGTCTTATGCTCAGTCTGTGAGGTTTCATACAAGTATCAAGAGAAGAGCAATACCAGCTATTTTCCTATAGTTTGTGTTCTTTATTCTTTCTCTTCTTCTTTTTTCCTCCTTCCATCCTTTCATTTTATTTTCATAGGATTTGCCCACTTCTCTGCTTCTGAACTTGTTCACAAGTTAAGAAAACGGTAGAGATGGAAGTCAAAAGAAGGGTATATAGTTAGCATTTAGTCAATCACCTTGCTGTCCAAGCTGGAATTCAAAACAATATGAAGGCTCTTCACTAAAATATTAGCATTCAGAATTTATTTACTTTAGAGATGTTGTGGTTTTTGTTTTTGTTTTGTTTTCATAACAGCAAAACACTCTGAGATGCAAGAGATTTTGGAAAACATAATACTTTGCCAAGGCCTGTGAAAATAGATTCACTGCAGTATAGAACATTATGGTTTGTTCCCAGAAATATCTGATTCTCTTTGCTGGGTTTAAAAGATAATGCCTTTAACTTTCACCATCAGGAAGACATTTAAAAGATTATTCTTTTTGTCATTTTTTCACTTTGGCACTGGTTCAAGTTGGTATTCTTATAGACCTGCAGCCCTTAAAACACAAGTGTGCATTAAAATAAAATTGTGTGGAGACAGCAAAATTTCTTACCTACTTCCACAATAACATAATAGTGAAGCAGAGGAGAAAACTGGTATGGAGAGTCCATGAGAAGAGTGCCCAGCATACAGTGCTACTAATAGGGCTAAAATTTAAAATACATTACAGGAAACGCAACCATGTAGATCAGCATAAGTACATCTTTTGAAAGCAGTACTGACTTAATAAAAATGTCAAAAAAAATTCACCTGTTGGAAGCATGAAGAAAGACAACTCCTACCTATGAAGACTATGAAATTACCTATTCACAAGTCCATTTTGAACAAAAGGCGATTATTATTCTTAATACTGCAGGTAATAAGGCAAAGGAAAAAATATGTGAAGAAGCATAGAGCGTATGTTGATCAAATGGAAGTTCTGAAAATTAAGGAAATAAGTACCTAGATAACAAGATTACAGTGACCTGTTCGTAAATCTAGTGTGATTCACTATAAAACTAGGCTTCACAGATACTTTCAGTTTGATTGTTAGTTGCAGGCATTTTGTTTATCTGAGAATAAGTAAGGGAATCAAAAGCAAAGGACGCCCCTAATTTTACCTGACATAGGAATAAGCACCAAGTTGCTGTGTTTTTTTTCCCCACACTTAGCACCATGAGATAGGGAATAAAAATATTGTTAATACATATTCCATGGTGTTTATGTTACTGTAGATGTTGGGGGATTAACAGTCTGGAGAGGAAGATTCATTCTCTTCCATGCTTTACTGTTAGTTTTGTGATCTTGCAGACTCTTCTTATTAGAGGGTGCTATTGCATCCTTATCTGTACTAACTGCACGCTGTACTGCCTGCTCCCAAAAGAATACAGAGATAAGGTTTCAGAAGGGTATTAAGCTGAACTTCCAGAGGAATCAGGAAGGCCATGGTGAGATGACTTAGTAACCTGAAATCACTACTACAGGCTTAAATTAATGTCTAATTCCATGTCAGTTCTCAGTTTTTCTTTATTTCCTACAGGGACAGCAAATACGGCCCTTGTACTAACATTAGTGAGACCCCTTCGTACGGCAACCCTATAATCCCTGATTTTTGTTATGCCTAAATCAGGGACCAGAAGTCTGACTGTTTGATGGCGCGTCTCTCATATGCTTCTCTCATTGTTTTTTTGTCAAATCTCTTTTCTGAAAGAGTTCTCCCTACTATCTGGAGGTCAATATTTATGGAATTCAAGTTGTAATTGTGATAAAAGAATAAATTTCAAGTTTGTACTGAGTTTATAATTGTGTAGCTATGCATGAGGGCTATACCTGTGTGCCTGTCTGGCACACAGTGGACAGATCCGTCTAGGAATTCCTCAGCTGATCTCTTCAGAGGTGAGCCCAGCTAGAGGCATGGGCACTGATGACCAACTGGCTGGCTAGACAGCAAAGTATTTGACAAACTGTTCCAAGAGATGGCCAGATGGGAATTTATGACTGTCCTGGATACTCCCAGAAGCAGCCTCTGCTGCACACAGACACTGCATTAATGTTTAAATTTGATGATCAAAATCCTGAATAGAGAAGATGTCATTCCAAAGGCATTCTCAAAATAGTTTTGGCAAGAATGGCCTAAGTTTACATAGACAATTTTAAATAATCAGTAGAAACTGTTCCTGCAGATGTAAGACAGATTTTTGTACATAATCAAGATGTTAGGAGATTATTTGTACATAGATCAAAATGACTGAAAAAAAATAACCAAATTAAATGCCAAGATGGAGAAAGGAGAAGAAGTGAATTGCTAAAAATATTTTTCTAGCATTGTTTGTGTGCGGACTTCAAGTTCGCACGTTCTCATTTGATTTTTACTTCTTACTGAGTATTAAAAGAAATCTCTTATTCCTGTCTTAGTACCGTGATAAAAGGATTTCTCCTTCTAAGTAATCTTCCATTACTTTTTAAAGTAACTTTGTTGAGCTGTTAGCAAATAAACAATCCTAATTCAAGCGTCTTAGTTTTCTTTCCAGTAGATATTTGATGGTGCTGATATTCTGTGATGCAAGTTACCATATTTTTAAGTTGAGGTATGTAGACCTTTTACAAATGTACTGTGACAATGTGATACCCTTTTTAGAGAGTGTTGGAGGTTTACTGATGATGAAAGTATTCCATTTGGTTTTAGTTCATGTTAAGAGGGAATGTGCTAAATACCATTCCCCATCTGATCCAGAATATTTGGTAATAATACCCTAAATAGTGTTATGGAATTTCTGTGAGACAAATGGCATATTTGACAGCCTAAGAGGTGGTTTAAATTACTTTATCTTATAGGATGCATAAAACCACAGAAAGCAGAGCTTTAAAATGGATTTTTGGTATATGTATATAGTATTTCAGAAGTGTCATCCTTAGAAGTCCTCGTTAAAAAAAGTGCACAATAAAACAAAATATTTGACTGTTTGAAACAACAGCAACAACAAACCAGACTGATTTCTTTGAATTATTGCTTACTCAACAAGAAAGCTCAAAATATTTTTCTAATCCTACAAAGTAGTGTATGAATACTCATTTATCTCTGAATATTCATTAGATGAGGAGTAATTTCAATGTAGAACCTTATCTGAAACACTTTCCACATTTTCCCTTACAGTTTCTTATCACTACATTTTTTTAATAATAGTCATAGCATTTGGTTTTGTTCACAAAATCTTTGTTAATGGTTAAATGGAGTCTTTGTTTTCAGTATGTCATAGAAACAAAATGCATGGCTGATATGAAATTGTGCTAGTTCAAATGTTAAGTTAGATTCTAGTCCTATCCAGCAGTAAAGGAAGAAGGAGATTGTTATTCCTCCAATTCCTAACTAGATACCTTTATGAGTAGTATAATTTTCATTAACTGAATTCTGAGAGATATGGAACATATTAGCATCCCCAGGAGACAACACTTAAAACCTGAGCTTTTTTAGTACTTCTCTAAATCAGAAAAATTACATAAATCCCTTAGGTGTCAAATTTGAAAATATTTGAGAAGACCCTCATATTTTTAATGTTCAAAGTCAGGAATGAGATACAGATATTCCAAAGAGAAGAAATAGCCTTTTTTTCCAGATGACTTACAGACCAAACTGAAGATACTCTGGGGCTTGAAAATAAAACTGAATTTTAGAAACTGGAGATCTAAAGTTTATCTTGCTTGTGCAGCTATTAATGGCACTGAATCAGTAGTGCATTGGAATTTTATAATGATTTGTCTGATATACAGTAGATTGAAAAAAAGTGGAAGATCATAAATAAAATTACTTTAACAGCTTAGCATGAACATCCCAACACTTCATGTTTCATTTTCTGTCTTTCCATGTGGACACCACAGATCTGTGCTTTGTAAAAGAAGGAAACGTCTAATTGCTATAATGAAGAGGGCTGCCAGCACAACCATTCTGTCTCTTGGCATAAAACGTTAGTGTTATAGATAGAAATTACCTCTTGGGCCATAACACACTAAAGATTCATGGAACGAAGGACAGAGAGCAGGCAGTATGGAATGGCAAATACAGTATTGAAATAGAAACTTTGTTCAGACATAGAGGCAGAAAAAAAAAGAGAAATGCAAATATGCAGGAAATCAGATGTGGCACAGGATCTCTGCAAGAGTATGATTTGGTTCTGGTTCTCCAAAGCCTAGAACCTCTGTGCCAGTATGCAAAGACGACACCACATGGTTAACTGTCATGAATGAAATTTCATGAACTGAAATGTCACAAAGGACTCTTTCCTTTGCAAAACTTTCCCTTGCTGAGAAGAATGACTGGCTCTCTGTTATGATTTGTGTTTCTCCAAGTAATTTTTCTTGTTTTGTTTCAGGATTCTGAATTACCTGAAGATATCCTCTAAATGCTAATTTCCTTTTACCAGTATGATAGGGCATATTTTGAAACAACGTAATCAAAGATACAAAATGCCTCAAAACAAGCTGAAGTATTTTTGAATGTCATTAATAGAATTCCAGGAGGTAAAACCTATTTGGAAATTAGTAAGTCAGATTAAGATGCAGAATTTGAGATGGCACTAATCATTTCTGGTAGGATGTTAACATATGTAAGAGCAGAGATGAGTAAGAGCTCATCGATCTACTGTGTAGCTTCTGGAATCTCTTGCAATGGGGTAAAGTCAATTTTTTTAGACATCACCTACTTTAGAATTCAAATGCCTAATTTTTTTTCCACTTGGAAATGAGTGACTTGATGGAACTTGATTTTGAGTCTGAGGTTTAATTGTACTGAGTATTTCCTCACTTCATCTTGGGAAAATCAATTACACACACCGTTAAGGAATCTGTAGTCTGGGTCTAATGTTCTTTCTTTTTTTTTTTTTTTTTTTTTTGCATTTCACAAATTTTCCTTGCATTTGTCATGTTAAAACATTTCTTGCTATAAATATTTAAAGGATCATTTAGTGGTGCTACAACTAAGGTAGATAATGACTGTTGAGATTAAACTCTGACAAAATTGTTAAAAACACACTGTGAGAAACACCAGGAAGCCTGTTACTTCACGTGAACTGATTGCAACCTAAGGCAGATACAGAATCATAGACTCTCCTTTAGGCATACTTCAGTGCAGTTCTTCATGTAAGGCAAGTCTTAAACCTCACGAGAGAAAAAAAATTTTTCACTTCACCTTCATATTTTCATCATAATAATATCCACAGACAATTGTTAAACTATTCAACTATATACATTAATTCCTTCCTCTTATCAACGTGTTTCTTTGGTAACAGATATTATTACAATATAGAGGTATACTCAAGTTGATGAAATTGCAGTTATTAAGAAATAAGAATTTCAAAACTGTAGAGGAAATATGTTTATATGGTAAAACATTGACTTACCATTTGTTCAAAAGTTTTAACACAGACAATTTGGCTGTTTGTTTTGCATCCTCTGAATATAGTTATATGTTTCAGTGGAATTCATTTCACATCATGTATTGGAAAACTGATTTCACCTTTACAATTAATGTCTTGTAACATTTTAATTTGGTTGAGGCTTAGGAGGCAGGAAAATCACTTTTTCGTGCCACAGAGCAGAAATAGTTTGAAGAAATGGTTGGAACTGACAAAAGACAGCAATAGTGTTGGAACTGAGAATCTGAGACCTGCTGATTAGCACTTTTTAAAAATATCTGCTTGGGCTTTGTGGCTAAAGACAGGGCCCAGTGTTCTTTCCTGCCAGCCCTTTACAACACTGCATATTCATGTGCAGATTACGGACTTATCATCCACCTTGCTGCCCATGTGTTACAGAAAGGGTGCGAGTTTACAGTTTTCTAAAAGCTCCATGGAAACTTAAGCATTATCATTAAACATTGTATACTATTAACGAAGCATACACATTGTATGAGTCAAAGAGATATTAATATTTGCTTATGAAATATTCGTGTATAATTTTAAAATTGTAATTTGAGCAGATACTTTTTTTAGCACAGATTTGGAACAGAGTTCCAGATTCTCAGGCAACAAATATTTCCCTTAATGTACTAACTACAAGGGTATGGGAATGTTGGTTCATAAAAAAAGCAATTAATATTTTGCTTTAAATTACATTTTATTGGGGAATGGAAACCATTTTTGGTGTATCACGTGACAACAGCTGAAAATGTCCTCCACACCTCCTGCTAGCAAGTAAGAGACAATTTTATGACAGAGCAGGAACACCATGAAAACTGCAGAAGCAACTAAACTTCTGCTTTGTTGTCCAGAATCCTGCTTGGTCTCCTCCACCAGCAGCATATCATGCACTACTACCCAAATTTTGCCTCTCCAGATTAATATAGGGAAGAAGAATGCTTTAGGCAGTTGAAGTAACAGAAATAATTTAAAGCTCCCTATGCACATGTGAAGGGAAAGAAAGTCGAGAATGTCTAGGAGAGCTGGGTGTTGGTACAGCATTCTGTTTTCTCATTAGACACTGTGGTATCTTCCAGTTTGCAATGGAATTTGCTAAATTGCAAAGCAAGTCAGAAGTCATTGTTAGGGACAGTGGATTTGCTTCACTGCGCAAACTGAAGCGTTTTTTAGTAGTGACTGTAGTAACAGAACAGTTCTGATTTTCTTTTCTACTAAGATTTTTTTGTTTTTTCCACAGCACTCTGCTGTAAAATCTCTGGTTGTTTGGCAGTGCACCCGTGCCAGAATTTGATAACTTACTTTAAAACTCTGGCTTATTTGACTGTGCACTAGTGACAGGATTTGATAGCTCATTTCGGAGTGGCATGAAGTAGTACCATCTGGACATTAGCATTTCCAAGGCAAGCCAGGGAAAGGCTGGAGGTCAGCAATGTGTTCCACTTCTGACAAATCTTCATGGACTGTTTTTCTGAGATTGAGTTTATACTTTTATTTCCTCCTGTGGAAGCCTACTTATTTTTCATTGATTTCCATTAAAGGAGGAAGAGCAGTGATCCAGAAACAGTTCATGAATTGCATTATCCAGTTTAATTAGAGTGAAAACTAAGTTTTTCCACAGACAGAAGACTCAGCATTCAGTCTAAAATGCAACTTCAGACAGTAATGGCTGAAGTTAGCACTGAACTTAAGTCATAGCCAGTGCCAATTACTCCTTCCACTCCTTATGCAGTATGTTAAGAATGACACTACATCACATTTTTGCTACTTTACAATTTAGTAGTATATAGTAAAAATGTCTCTTTTAATTTCTCAGATCTAAACCATATCAGAATGACTCCAATAATGATTTTATTTGTTCCAATTGTTTATGTTTTTGTGCAAGTTTATCAACCACTGGGCAGCTCAGCATCACAGCTCTGTTCCCTCACTTCCCCTCCTCAGAAGGACAGGGAAAGAAAATGTGATAGAAAAAGAAAAGCTCATGGGAGACAAGGAGCAGTTTAATCGAAGGGAAGAAAGCAAAGGCCATATGGAAGCAAAAGCAGGGAAAATTATTCTCTACTTTCCATCATTAAGTGATGTTCTGCCACTTCTTTTGGAAAGCAGGGCCTTAATATGCATAGCAGTTGCTTAGGAAGTACAACACTTCCATAAAGAAAGTCTCTTTATTTCCCTCTTTTCCCCAGACTATTATTGCTGAGTGTGATGCCAAATGGTAGGTGGTCAGGGATAGGCCAGCTGCCCTTACTGTGTTCCCTTCCCACATCTTGCCCACATCTACTGTCACTGGTGGGCTGTACTGTGCCAGTGCTACTCAGTGATAGCCAAAACACCAGTGTCATACCAACTCTGTTCCAGTTACAAATACAGAACACAGCTCTGTATGGGCTGCTGTTAAAGTTAACTCCATTTCAACCAGACCCAGTTGAGTCAACACTGATTTGTTGTTGATTTTTTTTCAATATTCATTTAAAAATATTTTATCAAGTCAATTAAGCATTTGCAGTAACAAAGAACTGGTAAGTTGTTTACTTGTTACCTTTTTGCTGCAAGGTCAAGGACTATTTTGGACAGGATGTGGTTTCTTAAAGTTTGCTGGTAAACATACACTTGGGAGAATATATAGACCCTGTCTGATAGCTGTGTCAGAGAGAGTAAGGAAAAATAGTGATAGAATCATACAATCACTGAGGTTGGAAAAGACCTCTAAAATCACCTAATCCAACTGTCAGCCCATCAGCACTGTGCCTATTAAACTATGTCCCTCAGTGAAACATCTACCCTTTTCTTGAAAACCCCCAGGAATGCTGACTCCACCACCTCCCTTGGCAGCCTGTTACCATGCATTACCACTCTTCCCGAGAAGAAATTTTTCATGATGTTCAACCAGAACCTCCCCTGGTGCAATTTAAAGCCATTATCTCTTGTCCTATCACTAGTTACCTGGGAGAAGATGCTGACCTTTCTACACCTCCCTCCTTTCAGTTCACTGTAGGGAGTGATAAGGTCTCCCCTGAGCATCCTCTTCTCCAGAGAAAACAATCCTAGTTCCTTCAGCTACTCCTCATAAGACTTGTCCCGACCCTTCACCAGTTTCATTGCCCTTCTTTGGACGTATTCCAGGTTCTCAATGTCTCTCATATAGTGAGTGACCCGAAAATGAGCACAGTGCTCAAGGTGCAGCCTCACCAGGGCCAAGTACAGGGGAATAATCACCTCCCTAGGCCTGCTGACTACACTATTTCTTATACAAACCAGGCTGTCATTGGCCTTCTTGGCTACCTGGGGACATTGCTGGCTCATGTTCAGTTGGCTGTTGACCAATACCCCCAGATTCTTTTCCCCTGTACAGCTTTTCAGACACTCTTCCCCAAGCCATTCCATGGGGTTGTGACCAAAGTGCAAGACCCAGCACCTGGTTCTGTTGAAGCTCACAAATTGGCCACAGCCCATCCATCCAGCTTATCCAGATTGTTTTGTAGAGCCTTCCTACTCTCATGAAGGTCAACATTTCTTCCTGATTTGGTGTAATCTGCAAACTTACTGAAGGTGGACTTAATCCCCTTTCTCCATGGCTGGAAGGCCCAAACCTCACCACAGCTGGCAGCATTTTCTTCCACTGAAATGCCATGTTGGTGCCTCTGCCCTACTCCAGGACAGTAGATGGCAGGCAAAACTAGCTGACACTGATCTGATCCACTGCCTCCAGCATGTGTGGTTATGGATCAGGAGAGGAACTGCTCAGCAAATACACTATGAGCAAGCAGCACAGCCAAGGATCAGGGAGGTGGAAGAGTGAGGCTGTACCGAATGTTGGAGACCCAGCAGGCATATGAAATCAAATCAAAGTAAGACAAAGTAGAGTGGATGGATTAAAAAGAAAGTAAATAGAAATCATATAAACAATCGTATAAGCAATCATATAAACATATTTTTATGTCACATTAGAATACCGCTCTTAACTGTTCAAAAGTTCACAGCAGCTCTTCACAATTTCTTTGTCAATAAAAAAATAGTCTCCTTACCTTTCTAAATAGAGATGCTTACACACATAAAATACAGTGAGTGCTTAGTATTCAAGTAGGTTTTTTGCTGATGAGAATTTTTTCTGTTACTTTGATAACATTTTCTTAATTTGGAAATAAATCTAGCTTTAAACCTTCTCAAAAAGAAAGGCAGTTGATTTACATGATCATCCTCCATACATATCATATACACTGAGAATCTGCTTTGGGGTAAAACTATTCTCGCTTCTACTTCATGCACTATAATGTATCTGTTTCTACAGTGATAATTTAAAACTCCTAAATGTTGCTAATGAAATCTTCTGTTATTACAGTTCTGGGAAAGAGCTATTTAAATACAAAGTTTCTGAAGTGTATGGCCTTAGGAAATGCGTGTCACTGAATTCTTTGCATTAGAGGGAGCAATATTAATAAAGAATATTACTTATGTATTCTACATGTGGGAACTTTTTGTTACTAAATGCTCCCAAGATACAGTTCTTTTCTTAGATGTGATAGGATTCTCTTGAGTGAAAAGCTCCAGAATTAGTTAATATTTTCCATCAGAAATATATTCTTGTCTGTGTTATTCAGCTTACATTTCATTTGTGTCCTCTTCTGCCAATATTCTGGACATCCAAATGTAGTGTAAATAAAGCAAATTCGTAAGCAAAACAGGTGCCATATCTACAAATCTGTAGCTTCTAATAAGGACTTTATGGAGTTGATACTCATTTTAATAGTTCTCTTTTTTTTTTCCAAGTACTCATTCAAAGCATGGCCTCACAAGGAGTACAGTGATATCTATTTACAGTCTACCACAGGATTGAGTTTACTTGTTCTTATGAAAAGATGTTTTCTTGCTACTCCTTGCAGCTGCACACAGACTCCAGTATATTCTAAGAAGGACCTAAGTGCCATATATTTTATCTACTTAGTTGTAGTGTTGATTTTTTCTTTATATGTGTGTGTATACAGTATATTCTATTTAGTCAATCAATTCTCTGATTTCTGTCTTTATCTCCATCATAATTCACACAACTGAAATCACCCCTATTGATTTTGATAAAGGTAGAGCTGGGATCTCCCCCTCTAAATTACATTTCTGAATTTTATCTATAGTCAAATGAGTTACATATCAACAGTTGTTCTAAAAGATCAAAATTAATACGCTTTTAGGATTTTCTCATATGCTACAATTCTATATACAAACCTTTCTTTACATGTGAAACATAGAATCAAAGAATCATAGGGGTTGGAAGGGACCTCAAGAGATCATCAAGTCCAGCCCCCCTGCCATAATTCATGCATGCCCAAAGCAGGTATGAATTACGGCCATATTTTCCATAAGTGAAAAGAACATCCAACTTCTCAGACGTAATTTCTGCTGTAAGTTTCCATTAAGATCATGCATCTTCTGGAAGTATTATTCTATCCAGTGTCAAGGTAGACTTTGCTTGTGGATTTTAATAACTGAATCTGATTATACTCTTATGTTCACATGGACACATTTTTATCCTATGCAACAGAGTACAGTAAACTGGGCTTTTTGAGGGAACAGATCCTTACAAGTCCAAGACAGTTTGCAGAAATTTGATCCAGAGCAAAAGGTAAGGTAAAAAAGTTAAAGAACTAAATTTATTCCAGTGTATTTTGAATTCTATATCCTGCAGCATAAGGAGCCAAAAATAATATCAGCCTAAGTTGAATCTCAAGATACATTTATCTGGATGGCTCATCAATGAGAAGTATTCTGCTGCCAAGGTGCACTATACATTTATATTGTCTGAAATAGTTCTTCAACTTTAGATGCGTGGCAGAAATTTTCATTAATTAAAAAAAAAGGACTACTGTAATAATAATTCTGACTGTTTCATTCTAAAAAGAATATTCAATGATATCTTCTTACTGTACTGGACTGCCCAATCAGTTGTCTAATGCTTCTGGGAAACAGCAACTGATAAAACAGTTTCTAAGCAGGAAAATGCCACACTGAATGTTAACAACCTCTTTTCTTTACCAAAGAAAAACTCAGAGTTGTTCACTCAACAGTAATGGACACTGGGCACAGAGAATGAGTAAAGATTGGAAAGAATTAATTGATTAGAATCAACTCAAATATTACAATTTTTTCTAACAGTTCTACTATACACAATCCATACAGTGAGTATAATGGAAATCAAAGGAAAAATATAATCAGTTTGTTTAAGTTCTAAATATAGAAAACAGAAAAATACTGTTTTCCTAATTGTTAAAGACACTGTTAAAAGATAATGATTAACCGATGCAGTGTGGTGAGAGCAATATGAAGTAGGTTAATCATCTGAAGCTCATGCAAGCCATGTTAGCCTCCAGTTAGTCTTTTCCCTAAGGTATAAACATAATTTGAATTTCAAAAAAGAGCTTAACAGAACATAGTTCATTCTTTTCTACTAAATAAGGATATAGACCAAAAGAAAATAAACTTTATCCTTTCTAAATTTTTGTTTAATCATGCAGTAAAATAGTAGAGTAGGTATGTATAGATAAAGTACCATTTGCACTTTTCTAAAGTCAGCTTAACTATGCAATATAGGCAAAGGCTGCATAATCCAATGCCACCTGCATACTACCTTGATGCTGGACCAAAAGAACTAATTTTTCTGGTAATTGAAGGTATTCTGAGAATACATTCTTTTCCATTTTTTCTCCTTGTTGTACCCATGTCCAGGAAAAAAGAACCCAAATTTGTGAAATGGGAGTGGAGCTGACTATTCAGTGAGGTAGCATATTATCTTCCAATGCTGTCTGCAGGCCAGAGAAATGAACAGAGCTAAAATGACAGTAAAATTAGTCAGTTCTATGCACTGTCATTCCAATGTATATAAATAAACTCTCTTTTTAAAACAGATCCTCTAATGAGGGAAACGCTCTTTGATATGTTTCTTTAGCCAAAGATATTATGGCAGAACAGGGAAAGGAAAATTCCTGAATAACAACCATCGCAATGATTAAGATCTCATACTGCGGGGATGTAAAGCACTGTCATTTATTCTGCCATGGCCCCTACGTGTTGCTTTATTTATCACCTAGGATCAGGACAAAGAGAAGAGTCAATGCATTTTATGGCAGAAACACCAAATGACCTAGGTCTCTCATTTTTACTTTTTAGTAATAGCAAACATAGAATTTATAAATATTGTCTAAAAATCCCCAAATGATTATTGTTCAAATTCTGTTGCCACAAGAGAATTCAGTTACACTGAGGATTATGCATAACCCTTGCAAGCCTCTCCCTGCAATCTTTTCCAGAAAACTGTGAGTTGTTCCAGATAGGTTCCATCATTGTATTTCTGATCTGGATGATCTCCATCAGTTTTCGTAACTCTTTTTCTTGCCCAGAGGCCATGCGTGAATCATGCTTCTAATATGCTGTATTTCTCTGTTAGACATTCATGGGTATTTGGTCCAGTTAAATGTGATGTACATTTGAATGACAAGTAAGTCTGTCCTGAAGGACTTAATTGAATCCAAATCCTTTCCTGCACATCAATAGAATACACTGTTTTTCTAAGAAGTGTTTATATTTACTAAACTAAAGTCTTAGAAAAAAATAACAAACTCACTTTCCACTGAGCTTTAGTTCTAGCTTAATTGCAAATTAATCTATAAGGTATTAGCAGTTCAAAGCTGGTATGTAAATTTCTTAACAAGCTATTGACTAATAATTTTTTATATAAAGCCCCTTTGGCTTGCAGACGTTTCTGAGATTTGTAATTGTGAAGGTTCACAGGTGTGTGAATATTGGAGCTGTTCATTATTATAACCAAAGACAATGTAACTGGCTTTCAAATTATGGTGTATGTCTTCAGGAAGCACAGTAAAAGCAGAAAACAGGTACTTAATTAGATCATCCTAATTGAATGTAGAATGAAAAGAAATCTCACATAGGAAAGTGTGTGACGGTAGTCATACCCTCCAAAAAGGTACATAATTATTTAAGCCATAGAAGTGAGTGATTTGGAATTCTTACCCAGAAACTAAATTAGTAATTCATACTGATATTTCTCAAATGCACAGTAATAATTAATGTAAGATGATAGAAGACATTTCAAGATAAAAATAAAAAGAGTTTTTGAAAAAGAATAAGCCAAAATAATGAGCCAAAGATTAAGAAATAACTTCCCACCTTGTAATCGAGCAGTATTTCATAAACTACCTAAAAAGGCAGAAATATCAAATGATATATTTGTGATGGTTTTGCAGCTAACAATTAATTTGCTGTACAAATGAACAATATTTAGGGCAAAAGAAAATTTTGCCTGTTGCAACACACAGTAATTAGCAGGTTAGATAAATACAGTGAGAACTGCATTAAAGACCATTCCTGACAAGTAATTTCATATCTCAACCTGAAAAATACATAGTATGATCAGTTTCACATCAAACTACTGTATTGTGGATCACAGATTAGCATGAGAATGAAATCTGTAACGATACAGTGGTATCAGAATCAGTCCACTTTTCATACTAGGGATTGTGAATAGACATTAAAAGAAAACACTGTGGAAAGTGTAAGCATATTTAATTTTTCAATTGAATTAAAGAGGCTGAAAGAATATAAAATAAGGAACTTGTATTTTTTTTTCATTCAATTAAGCCTCATTTTTCTTCTGGAAACTGGAGACAAGTTGGTTGGATGTCAGCTATTGAGAAAATCACAGTGTGAAGGTAAAAATGCCCATTGGAAAAGCACAGTTTAATTAAGTATAGTCCACACAAATCAGTGAAAGAAGGTCATACTTTAACGACACATGGAAAGACTGTAAAGATGCTGTTGCCAAGACTGATGAGAGGAATGCAGTGAATTTATGATACCCTAATTTGACAATGCCCTGTCCTCAGAAATTAATGTCTTTAGGACAGTCTTAGGACATGTGGGTAAATGAGGCTGCCTGTTAAAAATGTACTACAAAGAGGTGGAAAAAATGTTTGTTTTTCAAGTTATTTCAGGAGGCGTTATGGAAGCCTAAATCCAGTTTCCAGAAAACTTACATTGTTTGGTATAGGACAAATACATTGACTTTCTCCTCTTGAGTTGTAATTGAATTTAAAGGTGTTCATATTATCCAGATGAACCAGTATTCAACAATCAAAGTTTAGTCTATACATAAAGTTAACCCATACAAAAGATATAACATGCATATAACTTCCATAGTAATGCTATTGAGAGAGGAGGAAAAGACAAAGAGAGTCACTGAGCAATTGCCCTTCTGTGTATAGGGAGGTGCAAGCTCTCATACTAACCAAATTACAAAATGCTGCAAACATGAACATGTTTCTGCTATTGAAAACACATAATAGGCACCAGCTGGACATCCATCACAGGAACATAATCTTCTTGTCCCATTGCAAAACCTAAGATCTTTACCAAGTATTTAGACAATCTCGGTTGTAAATTAATTGTGTATACACAAATCCATCAGCTTTTGGCATACTTGCATGGCAGATACAGCAGTGAAAAATTGTATTTCATTAATTCTATTTGTGCTTCTTATGGAACAAAATTTTTCTACACAAATAGGTAGGTACCCAATACAAATGAGAAAAGCAAACCTAGTATAGAATTTTAAAAGCTTTCAGTTACACGGGGAAGGAATTATCTTTTATGAAATGCAGTAAGTTTTCAGTATAATTGTTGAAGAGATGTATCAGATCCATGTTAGAAATTCTTTAAAGATTTCCTTGCAATTGTAACTTGTATTATCCCTGAAGTATTTAAGTTAGATTTTAAAATATCGATTTTTTCCTAGATGAGATTTGAGACCAGTAACCAGAATTATCATCACAAAGTCGAACTGGTCCAGAGAATTACAAACTATGAGTGCATGAGAAAAGCTTGAAACTAAGATATGGAATAAGAGAAGGTTGGATAAAATGTACATAAAGCACAATGATGGAACATTATCACAAGATTCTTAAAATCAATTAAAACTCTCATTTGATTTTCTAAACTTTTGTTTCCTCTTGATCTGGACCGAAGGGGAAGTTATTCTACCTTGATGAACAGTGTTTTCTTTTGGTTCTTCTGCTATCTTTTAAGAAATGCTACTGTCCTTGGAGCTTTCAGCCACACTGTGGTTGCTGTACACTTCCCTGGTGAGCACAAGTCACCAGAGCCCAACATGACTCACTCTGTACTTCACAGCATACAATGTGTAAGCACTAGTCAGTACTCAAATTCTGTGTTTATGAAAAGTGAGATAAAAACTGACTGATTTGCTTAGTGATGCAGAGTGTAATTGGAGGTTAAGGAAGTAAAGCAGATGGAGGGACACCACTAACTGAATGTTGTTGATCAGTGGAAAAGGTGTAGTTGATGTATAGGCAACCATTCCAGCATTAACATTTTAACCAATTCAATTTTATATAGAGGTTTTAAAACAGAACCAAGTTACCATGGAAACCAATTGAAACAGAGACTTAAATTCTAAGACTGTAAATTCTTTTCTAGACAAGGATAACAAGACTGACAGGTGGGCTGCAAAAGGAAAATGAGTGCAACATAAAGTTAGGCACGATGGTCTGTTTCCTCTTCCAAAAGGTGTCATTTATAGCTCTGCTTTATCTCCACTGTTTTCTACAGTTATATATTTACTGCATTTTGAAAGAAACTCCCAACTAAATGAACCTTCTGTTTTGTCATAATTCTATTTGCAAGGGGATATAAGCACCCTGGAGAAAAGAACCAAAGGGCAGGGCACTCCAGTTATTTTTCCAAATTATTATGTCTTGCCAGAATCATCAGGGAGGCAAAGCCATCACTCAGAAAACATATTTGCATAAAGTGCCCTTTGCTGCCAGTATTTATATTTTGTTCCTGAAATATGTTCTAGGTACATTCATACTTATAGCACAGCCCCCTCTTTGAGCAGCATGAAAGTAGTAACAAGGGATTAATATATTTTAGTGAAGAAATACCGCATTTCACTTTCTCAAAAATTTTGGAGGTACTCTATTTTGTTGCAATCTGGTTCAAAGTAAAAATGATTTGACTTGTTAAATATTTTTCTTCATCCTAGGAATGATGGTAAGACTAACAGAGGGTATACACGCCCCCAGAATTTTATGCCAGAGTTTTAAGAAGTAAAATTGGCAG
The DNA here is from genome assembly GCF_038088225.1 of Cyrtonyx montezumae. Lineage (NCBI taxonomy): Eukaryota > Metazoa > Chordata > Aves > Galliformes > Odontophoridae > Cyrtonyx > Cyrtonyx montezumae. Next base: position 18,639,235 of record NW_027072078.1, on the reverse strand, counting down.
AGAATGAACAACAGAGCATATAGCCTTTCTACAGTAGTTAGCTGTCAGCACTGGAAAATGCATGAATATGCAATATCTTTTGAAAACTGTGCTGGATGTTTCTACCTGCTGTGCGTAATTTCAGAGTCTTCTATAATCATTAGAGAAAAACAATTTTCAGTATAATTTTCAACAAGAACAAAGGATGGAGAAGGGGCAAATTCTTACCTGAACTTATCCTGATACTTCCCTAGCCTAAAGTTTGTACTTCTTGGTTCCAGTTCCCAGCTGGAACTGTGTTTGTATATGCTCTCCTGATGAGATCTATAAAACAAATTTCCTCAGGACTGGAGGAGATTTGCTTTCATGAGTAGTCTTAGTTGGTCCTAGTGCATTAGAATCACAATAGGTAACCACCTTCTCCAGCATGTTTGCCTTAACACTAGCTAAAAGTAATGGCTAGAGGTGGTTTGGTTGTCAAAAGTAAATGTGCTGCTTACCTTCAGCATTTGCTTTCCTCAGTAAAGTGGCGGTGGGGATATGACAGATGGTTCCTGCAAAATCATCACATAAAACATTGTATTTTGTGTACTGGATGGATTTCCTGGCAAATAATGAACAATTATAATTTAATATCTTCCCTGTGAAAAGCTGAGTGCCTTAATAAAATCCGTTGTGCTCTAAGAAAATGTATGTAACATGTTAAAAGTTAGGATGTGATTAATGACAGAACTCTGCAATAAATGATACACAGACTAATGACTACATAGCACAAGAGAATTCTGACATTGATGTTTGTTACATGTAAAGCCTTTTGGTAATAACAGTGAGATCTGTGGGACAAAATTTTGCACTTTTCAAATTAGGTAAGATCATTTTTGATGCAGGGCTCTGCCCACTTTATTACAGCTCTGGGTCTTCAAGCTTCAGAAGGCTGCCCAGGCTTGTACAGTCTTTCAGATGGAAAGACAACTTGTCATTTAGAGGAATTTATTCTAGGTATTTCTAATTTTTTTGTCTTTGCATAGGCAACTGCTGTTGTCTTTTTCAAGAAAAGAGGTTCCCCATGAATATAGAAATTATTTCAAAGATAAGTTTTTCATTTTAGAAGGTATGCTATAAGAGTCTGCAGTTTAATTCAGTTAAAATTCTGCGGCACCCTTGTATGTTCTCACATTTCAATTTTTATTAAACATCCCAGGGGAGTTAATTATTTTTCATATTTCTATGACAAAATATGTCATTTCAAGTAATTGTGATCTAATTCCCCATAAGATTGTTTATAACTATCTTGGATTTAATTAAGAAATTCAGATGATTAGAAATCAGAGAGAATGCTGGGAATAGCAAAGTTCATAAAATAGTACAATAGTATCTTAATTTATAAACTCTTAATGGCATGATTGTCAATTCAGAAGCAAAGGTGGGGAAAAGAGATACATAAGATGGAGAGATTGTTAAGAATTAGGGAAAAGCAAGGAAAGAAGTTGTGGGGAAAAAAAAAATAATGGTAAAAGAAGAAAGGAGACAGACTAAGAATAATTTCTTCAAGCCTGACCAGAATTCAGTGGTGCCTTTCATAAGACAACCTGTTTTAAATTTCCAGGTTAGGCTGAAGGTAAACACATAATTATCTGGAGGTGTTTCTTGGACTTTCAAATAACAACTTGCCTGATATTTATAATTTATCCATGCTTTCTTGTTGCTACATGTTATCAGAAAAAGAAATATGAACAGATTCTGTGCATGGATTTAAGTTACTAGCAATGTAAGAATTTGTCAGTATTCATGTGTACAAACATGTTATTACTTCAGAACTTGACCCAAGTTGCTTATTGCTTTATCTCTGTTTTCACGGAAGAGAGAAGAGCAGCAAAATTGTTTCATTTACCCATAGGTAACTCATGGATATTTTTCAATGCAGGTTTCTCAATATGCAGTCTGCACTGGTTTAATATGTGACAAGGGGACAAGCAATCCATGGAGAATGGTAGTGGATAAGATGCAGATAAGCAAGAAAGAGAAATTAAGGATGAAAAGACAGAGCTGTTCCTGAAAAGTCAGGTAAGGAACTCAGGTGATTTTCTATAAAGTATAAATTGTACAAAATCACTTGAAATAGTTTTTGTTTTTTTTCCTTCCTCATATTTCTGAGAATTACTGCTATATGTATCTATGGATATAAGTATAAACACACACACATACCCTTCTTGCACCCACTCAAAAAATTAATTTCCTTTTTGAGCAAAACTGCCATTACTCACAGTCCAAATACTTACTAGCCTGGTATTCCACATTTTTTAATAAAATCATTTTACCATACTCCATTTTACTTTGTTTAAATAAAATGTTACTATTTGATACAGAAAGCCAAACAATTAATATTTGCACAAAGGATAAAAAGAGAGTTGTACTGTGTGTTACAATTCTTTCTCAACCATGCAGCTCCAAGTTCTAAAACCTTAAATTATAATATTCTAGTACACAGCTCTTTGGGCATTACCATAATACACTGTAAAAAAGCAACCATGTTATAACCTACCTCTGCCTTCTTACACTGATGGCACATAAAGTATTCATTTAGAGTTTGTGCATTGTTTTTGTTTTTAAGCATGACTGAAGGAGAGTAAAAAATAAATTTACCAAGGAGCAAAGCTGCATGAACAGTGAACAGTAATTCATTCTTTGCTCCTCTGCTCCCTTACTCTGGGGAAACATTTCTGTGCCACTTGTCATGACTCAGTGGTAGAAGTAAATGTGACGGAGGAAGTACACCCGTCTTTACGATGAGCTGGGAAGGAAGCTATGGGACTGTAGCTACACAAGGCCACAGAAACATTCTCTTAACTTTTTTGATATAGCTTATTTCCAGAATTAGTTGAAATTTCATTTGCCACAAGTGTAAGATGAAACGATATTGAGTATATCTACTATCAACTAAGCACTACATATTTATCATTTGCCTATCTACTTTATCTGCACCTCTCCCTTCCACTCACAGAACGAAAGCTAACATGAGATACTGATATACCAACACATCAACTGTACAGATGCGGTTCTTTATGGGGCTACACATTCCCAAGTAACATCATCATCTTATCACATGAGTTCAGTATGTCTACTACATACAAGTCTTCATTTAGTTTGGCCTTGTGGGAGAATTGCTTTAACCCTCCTACAAAATGCCTATGACAATGCTTATGTTTCACTTTTGTAGAACTACACCTCATACCTTCTGACAGCACTATTTAAATACTGCAGTAGTGCTACCTAAATAACACATCCTGTGATTCTCAGGAACTCTACTCTACTTACTACTGCATCACAGCAATTACTTATGGTTCATGATTTTGCCAATATTCTGTTGGTGCTAACACACTGCACTTTTTGCAGGTTGATAAGATTACCACACATTAAGACATCCTGCCACTTACCTTTGTAAGCTGTTGATTTGCTGAAAAATGACAGCTGCTGCTGCACTTCTGTTAAAAAAAAGTAAAGGTTCAGAGTATCAGCAAGGATGCTTCTAATGGGAGAAGCAGCCTCATACAGTTGGAGATTTTAGGTGATGCAATATTCATCAGTTACAAACTTGGGAATGTCATATCATAAAATGTACATGATAAAATACACTGTGTGGTGTTTCAGCTGATTCCATTTGCCATATGGCATGTTATTATTTTGTATTACCTTGGGGAATGTGCTAGGAAGGAGAAGAGAACAGAACACACTCAAGGTATATAGAATACAAAGTTCTTAATTATAGCAGTAGGGTCTGTAACTGAAATGAAGATGGAACAAGTTTTACATCAGATTTGCTGGAATAGGCTTGATAGAACATTAACTCTCTATTCTTTAAAAACGAGATTCCATATGCACAGCTTTAATAAAATTAAGTGAATTATTAGAATAGTACATAGGTTGGGGGGTAGTATTTGCTGAAAACAGTCAGAAGAATCCTAAACTAAATAACTGTGGCAACCTGATATCAGGATAATTGAGCTGCTTATAGAGCCTAAAAAAGTCCCAAACAAAATCTCCAGACCCCACATTTAGAAAGGCAGAAAACTTTTCAGAAGTAAGAAGAAAATTGTTACTAACGTATCCAAAACTTATATGAGATTTCAGAAATGTAGGTGCCATAAAATGTTATGTGGCAATATTTGTCTGCAAATTCAATTCTTCCAAAGGCAGTAAGTTGAGCTTTACCCCTTCCACCCTCCAGGGCCACCTTTGGAGGTGCAGTCTGACTGAAGCAAATTCCAACCAAGGTCATACAATTCTCAGCAAGCTATTATTCAGTCATTACTAAAACTTTCAGACAGATTTTATGTTACCAAATAATGGAAATATACAGGCTTGCAGGTTTTTTTTGAATAGTTTGGCTTCAAACACCATATGCCATTAGATAAGCCATTTCAAGATCTGTTTCAGGAGCAGAATACTTTTAAATTATTTACACTAATTATGCAATAATTCAGATGGCATCTTCAAAGCCATCATCTATTCAAATGTTCAGAATAAGCAGTCAAAATACAGAAGAGTTCCTTTTAGTCAGATCTTTAGTAGGAATAAATTGGACAAATTCTAATAACTCCCACTATTTCTTATTATGTATTATTTATTTTTATTTCCTGCAAGTTTTACCAGCTCTTGGAAAGATAACTTTCTTAATCAGTCATCTGAGAGACTTAAAGGTAACACAACCTCCCACTTAAGTGAATAGGGGACCGTCATTGTGTGGCTCTTGCAAGCTTCTCCCTCCGTGCACTACTTAGCAAAACCCACGGGGAAACATACCAGTCTTAAGGTTTTTGCACTGTTTGCTCTGTAAGGTTTATGTTACACTGTAACAGTGATAGCAAGAGAGGCTGCACTGCAATTGCTGTGCAAATTCGTGGGTATGTTTTCACTCCTCAGATAATGCTAACACCAACTAAAGATACATTTTCTACTGTGTCATTAAAACCTTTGAAATTTTCACACATTTTGGCCTGAATACCGCTCATGCTTATTCCATACATAATCTATTTCAGCCACCAGAACAGGTTGATATAAATATGACTGATGTCAGGAACTGAGAGTTATTACTCAGAGAGAGATAAGATAGGGATGGATGAAAGGATGGATGGAAGGAAGAAAAGGAGAGAAGGAGGGAGGGAGAGAGAATGAAGCAGAAAGCCAGTTGTCACTATTCAAGGGCGTTCATCCCTGTTAAGGTAGTAGGAATCTTGAATATGCATTAACTGACAGCTCAGGTTGGAAGACTCTACCATGTAAACATACTTGCTGAATTAATAAATATTTGTCTACAGTCATATTTTTTAAAGGACAGCTATGCTATATTACAAGAGGAGAGTAATGTGTGTGTATTTTTTTTTCCTGTAAGAATGTGTTCAATCCCATATTAATGCAAGATAACTAGTGTTTTAGTGGAATTTGTGTTTACCTTACCCTAATAAACTGAGAATTTTAAATACTTTTTTTTCCTGCTATAAAACTGTCACCTTGACAACAAGCATAAATGAATGTATTATTTCATCATCAGTGTAGGAGTTTTAAGTTGGTAATGGAATAGCTCTTAAAAATACATAGTAATTTCTCCTGAAAAGAAAACCTTAAACTTTTTAATTAAGTATCAGACTTTTAAAGTAAATAGGAATTCTTAATTCAAAATCTTACCACAGCAGGGTAATTGCTACTAATATTTATTTTTTAATAAATCAACTTACTGTAAAGTTTCACATTGAAAACTTAGGAATTTATTAAAAATTACTGAAAGAGTTTTCTCTTCCATTACTGAATGGGAGTGTTCAAATCAAAGAAAGAATTACATTCCAAAGTTTTCTCATCACATACAAACTTCTTTCTCCTGGCTCAATTCACTTAAGCAGTTCATTAAAGCATTTATGACAATATTATGGTACAACACTGTACATATTAGATGTGTATGCTTTCAAAGTCTTCAATTAGTTTAAGTAAATGCAGACATGCCAAAAATGTGCTATGTTTTAGAGAAAGATGTTCAATTATATTCAGCAGGAAAACCACGAGTTAAGTATTTTTATCTAATTATAGGTTGTAAATAACCAAGAGGTGACTGGTGAAAATGTCTTATGAGAATTACAGAGATCAGAATCTTAAAGACATGACTTATTTATCAAAGAATCATAGAATGGTTTGGATTGGAAAGGGACCCTGAAGATCACCTGGTTCCAACCAGCCTGCTATAGGCAGGGACACATCCCACTGCATCAGGTTGTTCAAAGTCCCATCCAGCTTGGCCTTGAATGCTTCCAGGGAAGGAGCATTCACAGCCTCACTGGGCAACCTGTTCTAGTGTCTCATCACTCTCACAGCAAATAATTATTTCCTAATATCTAGTCTAAATCTACTGAAACTATTACCCCTCATCCTGTTACTACCTGGCCTTATAAAAAGTTCTCCCCAGCTTTTCTGTACGCCCCCTGCAGGTACTGGATGGCCCCTATAAGATCCCGCAGGAGCCTTCTCTTCTCCAGGCTGAAGAGGCCCAGCACTCTCAGCCTGACCTCATAGGCAGAGGTGTTCCAGCCCTCTGATCATCTTTGTGGCCCTCCTCTGGATCTTCTACAACAGCTCCATGTCCTTCCTGTGTTGGGGGCTCCAGAAATGGAAGCAGTACTCCAGGTGGGGTCTGATGAGAGCAGAGTAGAGGGGCAGAATCACCTCCCTTGACCTGCTGGTCACAATTCTCTTGATGCAAAAAGAATTACTATTTAAGTGGGATATCATACATTATTATACCGTACTATCAGAAGTACACACAGGTTTAGGTGAATATGCGGTACTTGAAAATTTGTAACACTGGTTATACAGTATCTTTGAAGGATTGTGAGGAGTGCATGAAACCATTAGTGAACAACACAGTATAATAGATTGTTTAGGATCTCACTGCTTTTTCAATATGTCATCAGTAGCTAATAGTGTCTTAAAGTAACAATTGGCTAAATCATGTCCTGACCTCTCAACAAGAAACAGATTTACTGTAGTCCAGAACAAACCACACACAACATTATTTGACATGACATGCCCTTAGTGATCCAACAAATATTGTTTACAAAATCGGGAATTTTCAGTGCTGTACTTAGAAGATTAGTTTTGCAAACACACCTTTCTAATTGTGACACCTGAATTGCATATTTGGCCAAGCTGATGCCTAGTAAAGGTACTGAACTGTTTTCTATCCTTTTATTCCCAAAGATGTTTATGCATGTCTTTAATGTACTTTGTAGTTTCCTAAAAATAGAAAACAAATATTTGAAGCAAACAACAGCATCTGAAAAGAGAACAAGACTAAAAGTGTTTAATGAAGTTCTTTCAAAGTGAGTTCCTTTTATCTGAATGCTCAGTATCACAGTAAAGGCTCTACCAACCTTATTTACACCCTCATCTCCAACAACCCTTCAGCTCCTGCTCAAGCTTCCTTCCTAAAAGTTACATTAAGTGGCTTCCTGGAAGAGGCCAGTGAACTACATGCTCAGATGATCTTTATAATTCCTTATTTTTAAAGCCATGTGTCTGCAATAACGTCATGCTAGTAATAAATGATGTTATAAATTGTACTTAACTATGTAGAAATAAACCTGCAAGGTATCTAAGTCTCTATCAAACCAGAATAAAGTGGGAGAGCTTTTTTAAATTGAAAAATGTAATAAGACTGAACGTTGTATTTAGAATGAAAATAGCACTTCTGTAATTTCATGCTAAATCCACAAAAGCACAATCTGATTTCTATGAAATGTGTTAAAACACAAGGTATCAATTCCTTCTTGTTGCTTGGGATATTATTGAATTTTATTTTTCTTTGAGATCACAGATGACAGCAAATGTGACTAATTGCTGCTGATAATTGGAGCTTCATTCCAGTGGTTATTGCTTGTCAGTAACAATTAATAGCTCCCACAAAAGCCTCATTCATTTCACAATATTAAAGAATGATGACTTGTGGGAATTATGCTAAACTAGCACTTTCAATTCGATTTCAAATTTTTTATTATATTGAATAACAGTTTATAGTTTTATAATACTGGTGGTTTATTGTTGTATGGTAATCACTCTAATTACATGTGGTTTATCTGGAGAATTGCAATTTTTATAGTCATTATATAAGAAACAGTCAATTATGTGTTATCGTTTCTGTAAAAGTATAGAGATTTTGGGTAGTTACTTGTAAAGATAATTTTGAATTCTGATTGCATATATTTTGTTCCAGTTTTTGAAGGGCAAGATGCTACAGTTAAGAGATGCAAAAGTTTTGTTTCCTCAGTATCAAGCACCAACTGGTATGGCAGGTGGCATGGCCAGCCAGTTACAAGTCTTCTGTTTACAGCTGGGCTGGGCTGTAAGTATAAGGCAGTAACTGTCTCATCTGATCACTTCCAGAATTATGGGAAGAGACAAGGAGAATTTTCCAATACAGAGAAAATATTGATTTTGGAGAGTAACTGAGATCAGTCTTCAATTTTGCCCATTTCCCCAGTAAACAGTAGACAGAAATCTTTCAGTAGACAGAAAGAAAACAGACAAAAGCAACCAATGTGCAAGAACAAAACGGGAGAAAGAGTCAAAGAATGGCATGCACAAGGACACAAAGGAGAGAGAAAAGGGAGGTGTAAGATAAACTATGATAAAGTCCATTGAGATGTAATCTGAACTGAATTGGGATTGGATAGTGAGTAAAATTTAAACTGAGAGACTGAAGAGAAAGGAACTGTTTCCTTTGATATTAAGCTTAACAAAGCAAATCTAAGTATTTTCACTGAGATGGTAGGAAGCTCTGAAACTGAACATGCCTATAAGATGAAACTTGAGAATATAAGGACACTAATAAAAATTCTGGCCCTCGGGAAGACAGCATGCTTCTATCACTGACATCTACATTGTCAGGATCTGAGTCAGTTATCACATAATACATTTCAACAAAGAGTGAAAAAAAAGAACAATGTGGAGCTTCAGAAAGTTATCTTCTTAATTTGCATGGCATATGCTTATTTCACTTGCATACACTTTTGCCTAGAACTCTCCACGACTTCAATTTTTTTATACAGTTATATAATATAGTTTCTATGAGGATAATCCAAATAATCATTTGTTCTGCCTTGTCTTTTATTTGAATATGATTTTTAAATTTACTAATAATTCTGAACATTTTTCTAATTCAATCTTAAGTATGTGTATTATTTAATGAATTTCCCACATACAGAAAATTTCGGCAGTTCAATCTTGTAACATTCTTCCAGAAAATTAAACTATGCTGATGTAGAACAAGGTAAGGTAAAAATCTATCCCATGAAGCACTGAATTGTTTCAGCAGTTAGGTTTCTAAAAAAAATCAACAATAAAAATGCCTGTGATAATTCTAGTTTTTTTCTAGGAAATTACAAATCAAAACTGCAGCTCATTGCACAGTCCATGAATTCATTAATGCATTATGTAATGATTTTTTCAATGCCAGACTCTCACTGAAGTCAATGAGAACAGGAGCAAGACTCTTCTTATTTCTGTTTTAGTTTGTGCAAGATTGCAAAAGCAGAAAATTACTGCTGGTAATAGGAACGTCAAAAGATCTTCTTGTTCATTTCACTGGAAAAATCATAATCCAGGAGTTAGGATGATTATCCAGAGATGCATAAACCTTCTTGAATTATTTTAATCCTGGCCTTTAGACCATCTGTTCAAGAATATTTTTCTTACAGTTTCATTATACTGTTATTAGTTATATAGTTATATGTTTTATACTGGCTCCTAAAGGCTCTAATTAGCATTTGTTCTACTCTGGCAGGTGTTGTGTAGACCATGCTGAAATTAAATGCAAAATAATATCTGGGACTAAATATAAGAAACAGCTATCTTTGCAATTCCCTAGGTAAATTTGAGCTAAGTGCAAGTTAGACTTTTTAGGTTCTTTCTAACTGCAAATGTATATTTGGAAAATAAAGCAACAACAAATTCACATATAAGATATTTAAAACATGATTAAAGAAATAAAAATACATAGCATGTATGTCAGGAATCTGATAGAAAAGAACAACAGACTTCAACAAATGCAATTCCATTCTCATATTCTTTGACCTAATCTAATAAAACTTTCATCTTTCTATTGGAGGACACCAACTCAGGCAATGCAATCTTCTTGATCCAATTCTAATCACTTACTCAGACAAATCAGTTTTATTCCCCAATAATACTCAGATTTGATAACACCAACAAAAAGAGCCCCACAATATATTTTCCATCTCCAAAACTGAATTTCTTGGCAGATGGCTACTCATTTTATGATTAAATAGTCTTCTCTGAAGACATTCAAGACCTGCCTGGACGCCTACTTGTGCAACCTGGTCTAGAGAGCCTGCTTTGGCAGGGGGGTTGGACTTGATGATCTCCAGAGGTCCCTTCCAACCTCTACAATTATATGATTCTGTAATTCTGTGATTTTTCTTCTTTATTTTGTGAATGTTTAAACATTGAACTTTTACTTCTTTTCCCTTTTCCCCAAATCCAAACTTCTCATTCTTTCTTTGACATTCTAGGTAATTTTTTATCAGCTATAGTAAAGTGCATTGTCCTGCTCAATGTCTTGAAACTACAGTGATGTTCAGCCTTTCTTGGAAGAGAAAGGCTTTTAACTTTTAAACCTTTAAACCTTTTAACTCTACATTCAATTTCGTTTAGCTACAATATAGCAAAATTAAGCAATAAACCACAAAGTTAACAATAGATTACTTTTTGTAATTGTATGTAAAGCTAATGCCATTTGAAGTCACTGAGAGCAGTAGTTGCTTAGCATTTAAGACAGGATATTACTCAGACTCTGCTTCAAAACTCTTCTAATTTATGATCCTAAAAAATAGCAGTTCCCTAATTTTCTGTAACATAACATAACCATCCTGAGTGTGTGAAGTATTTATAAGTTTCTTACATCAATTCAATGACAAATCAATTAAACTGGTTCAGTGAATCAATTTTTGAGGTAGCCTTCAAAAATACATACAAGGAAAGTAACCTGTTTGCTTTCAGCATCTGAGATTGTACACTAGCTGGTATTCAGCAGTGCAGAAGATACCTCCATAGTCATGTAACTGTTGTTCAGTGAGGCTGCTTTAAAAGAGGTGTTATAACAGAAGCTTGGTGCGTTAGGAGGGTACTTTTCATTATGAGTGGAAGTTTCAAATTGAAAATTCAGTTTCTTATGCTCAACTTAGAATCAGTATTTATGGACTGAAGTTCAGACTTCTTACTCTGCCTAGTGGGTAGCTAGTAAATCTGTGCATGTAGCACTGTGATGTGAAACTGCACTGTATTTAGTCTTCCCTATTACATACAGAGTTTTCCTTGTGGTTGCAATAAAGGTGTGTAGAAGTTTGGAGTGTGTGCATCTGAGGTAGAGGGGGGAACATTTGGAAACTTCCTAAGTCATCAGTTTTATGTTATATTTAAATGATTCTATTGATGATCAGGAGTCTTTTATTAGGATTCGTTATAGACTCCATTCTCAAGTTCCATGGTTGTGTGAAGTTACTTTTTCCTTACCATCTTTTTCTCATGCAGTCTCAAATGTTGGAGACATGTCAAAATCTTACATTAAAGAAAAATGGATTTGATGGATGGACCACTGGCTGGATAAGGAATTGGCTGGATGGTTGCACTCAGAGAGCTGCATTCAATGGCTCAGTGTCCAAGTAGAGTCCAGTGATGAGCAGTGTTCCTCAGGGATCAGTGTTGGGATCGGTGTTATTTAACATCTTTATAGGTGACACAGGCAGGGGGATCGAGTGCACCCTCGGCAGCTTTGCAGACAGCACCAAGTGGAGTGGTGCAGTTGACATGCTAGAGGGAAGGGATGATATCCAGAGTGACCTGAGCAGGCTTGAGAGGAGAGCCCATGTCAACTTCATCAAGTTCAACAAGGCCAAATGCAAGGTCCTGTACCTGTGTCAAGGCAATCCCAAGCACAGGTAAAGGTTGGGTGAAGAATGGCTAGAGAACAGCTCAGAGGAGAAAGAATTCGGAGTGTTGGTCAATTAAAGATTCAACATGAGCCAACAATGTGCTCTTGCAGCCCTTAAGGCCAACTATATCCACAAACCAAAGCATTATATGATTCTGTTAACAGAATGATGGTGTACAGAACACTTTCTTAATTAGCTCAGATATTTTGGGTACAAATGTTCTTCAAGAGAGATCTGTTCTGCAAAATCCACAATGCAAATTCTTCAATTACTCTTTTCAAACTGTAGTATTTTACAAAAAATCCTAGGGAAAATAGATATTTCCTCTATTAAAACTCAGTGGGAATGGGAAAGCCAGGAAGTCTGGGCAGAACAAGGAATGCCAGAATCTTATTAGCTATTGTTCTCTTTAGATTCTAGTTTCTGCATGCCTTTCTAGTTCTCAAGAACTCGGCAGTTTTAGTGTGCCTTGGGTCAGAATATAATACATATATTAATTAGCATAAGACTTATTGAAACAAATGTAAAAAATTAGAAGCTTAGACCCGGCTGTTGGCTGCTTTGAGGAATTATTTATTCCTTCTCACTACATGTAGCATCTCTAAGTATGGAGAAGAGCAAGGTCAGCAAAACATAAATTATAAACTGAAAGGAGAAAAAGACCATTTGAACACCCTTTTGTTAGAGTGCATCTCAGATTATCTAAGCATGGCATGTAAACTCAGAAGAAGAGTCTGTTCGAATAGCTCTCACCAAAGCATTGGCTACTTCATTCTTTCAGGGGTTGTGTGTATTCTGGTATCTGTCCAGTCTACTTGCAATTATTGCAGACCAAAGTGGGAATAAATTCCCCCAACATGCTCTTTTGTGAAACCATTTCTAATGTCAGAAGTGAAGATCTTTTAGCTTTCCTCACAGCTGTGGCTTCTTAGAGTTTTTTTGAAAAATTCTGCTTATTTACTCATTATAAGTGAATATTGTATCTGTAGTGTCAGAGACTTGAATCTGCTTACACAGAGATAAACAACTTTAACTTGTTACTGTTGCTTTCTAGTCTTTGTAGGTCTTGGACTTTGTTATTTCAATGCTGAATCTCAAAGAAGCAGGATTGTTTTAGGCTACATAAAAAAACACCTTCTTGTACTCCTGATTTACTCATAAGAAAATAAACTCAAAAAGAGTTTAGCCACGATTTTCAATAGAAGGCTCATCAGTCTTTGCTACAGTTTCACAGCAGTAAAGAGCACACAGTTACATTGAGAACTTTCCTTCAGGGGTATACCAGAACATCTATATTCACATCATTGCTATGCTTATCAGGCACATGGATTTCAGGCATTTGCCTTCTCTGCCTCGTCCCTCTTACCTTCTATAACTTATGTTTAATAAGCAGGGAAAAGCTCCTCAGAGCTTTACTACCAGGAGATAATTGTTCCTTACTCTCTGCAGTTTCCTCTCCAGCACTGTAACATACATCAGTTGGCAACGGTTAATTACTTTCTGCACTTGCAATTCAGTCTCTTGAGGAGTGAAATTAAATTTTGTGCTTTTAGCCTAAGAGAATATGGACTGAAAACATACACACACTTTAAATTTTCCTGAATATTACTTGAAGAGTTCCTTGACACATGGGACAGGGAATTGCAGGACTAACTTATTCCAGGTGGCACTTTGATTTGATGTTCACTGACTGACTCAATGTCTAGAACCATTTCTTTGCACCTAAGACTGATGAGTATGCCCTTTCTCTTAATGAACAACTGCTTTTCCACTCTACTCCTGCAAGAGGCTCTACGTAGTACTATAACAAAATGATTTAGTAATTCAGGCAGTTACTTATTCTGTCTTACCCCTCACTTTGCTTACATTTGTCTGAAATTAACGGTCTTAACAGGAGAGAATTAAGCAGCCTTGGAGCTCTGTCAATGCTAGAAATTCATTCATTCTAGAAACTCATTCTAGAAATTCATTCATTCTAGAAACTTAGAGACTGCTTTGTCCTCCTTTGCCCAGCCTCAACTGGATAACTGGATTGCTAGGATTTAGATGTGTAGAGTGAAGAGAGAAGTTGTGATAGGAATATTTTTGCTAGAAATACTGCTTATCTCTATGTGCTTTGTTTTATGCTCAGATACTTAGGAAAACATTACAAATATTATGAAGATATGTTTTCATAAACCTGAAGAATTTCCTTTCAGCATTATGAATTTGAAGATTTTAATTGACTGGAAGTCAGACACATAGAATACCCTGTCTGGACTGTTGATGGGGCCAGGCTTTTTGCTGCACTGCTCACAGGTAGTACAAAAGGCAATGGGTGCAAACTGGAACACAGGATGTTCCATGTAAACGTGAAGAAAAATTTATTTACTTTGAGTGTGATAGATCACTGCTTGTAGAGTATTTTTATCAGGAGATATTCAAAACCTGCCTGAATGCTTTTCTGTGCAACCTACTGTAGGGTATCTATCTGCTTTAGCAGGGGTTAGACTAGGTGATCTTCAGAGGTTCCTTCTAGCCCCTACAATTCTGTGTTTCTGTGTCTCTTGATAGGTTGTCCCAAGATAAACAGAAATTTCTCAGAATCTTTAGTTTCTTCAAAATTTAAATAAAAAGTTCTGAGACAAATTGAGTTCAATTACTAAAAAAAGGAAATTAGGAAATTCTCCTTTAATAAAATTTTAAGGTGTATTATTTTTTATTTTCATGTTTTGTTCCCCAAATGACTTAGACAATAAGCCAGAAGTAGTAATTTGAATTTGAGAATCCAAATGGAAAACTTTTATATCAGTGCTGAATTTAGCATTAGCTTCCCAGGAAAAGTTGTCAGGGAAATGCAGTCATAAAACAAAACAAAACCATGAAAATCAAAATCAACAATAAAATGCAGTTTGCAAGACTTAATTTTTGCCAGGGTCTACTTTGTCTGCTTTGGCAAGTTTACTTGATATGCCTACACTAATTACAAAATGTTTCTATAAAGAATAGGCTTCATCTAATGATTATTATGACTACCAGTAGTGATAAAAAAAAAAAAAACAGCAATATAAAAAGCTTTTTTTTCCTTATGCTAGACAGAGCTTAATTTGCACTAACTTAATTGAGAGCAGCTCTCACTTGGTCTTTATCACTTCATAGAATAGCTTCTGCTGAGAACTTTTTCCTGCCAATTGGACAAATGCCTCCTGACCTCGTTACTCTCTCTTCAGTACAAGTAACTTATATGAAGTATTCATATTGTTCTGAGGTTAAAAAAAAAAAGAATAACAAACAAACAACATAAAAAACTTTGTTTATAATTCATTTGGATTTGACTTTGATGATGCATCTTTCCCTTGAATTCACAAAGAGCCAAGCTGGCCCAAAACTTATTTCCCTTATAAAAGAAAAAAGCAGACAGCAATCTTAAAAAAAATCATAGGAGGATGAGTTGTTTTTTTGTTTGTTTGGTTTTTTTTTGTTTGAGGTTTTTGTGTTGTTGGGGTTTTTTTTCAGTTGATGAATGTGTTTGAGGGGAACAGACAAGTTCTAAAATTTTAAAGGATTTTTTTTTGTCCAAAGATAATAAAAGAGCTGACTTCTAATATTTTTGTCTCTTTGAAACAACGTTCTTTTTCTGCTCTAAGGCTAGGCTGTCAGTGCCAGGAACTGCACAGTGGCTTGTCAGTGTCTGAAAATACCTTGAGTTTGCTGTACTGCTCTTCTGTAGACCATTATTCTGAGTTTCAGCTATACAAAATTAAAGAGTGAACTACATCTACTTATATTACGATGCTTTATGAGAGACTTTCCTTCACCTGGATTTGGTAGGTGCAGGCAGCCTGGATGCAGCATATCAAAGCTTAGAGCAGCTCTGACAGCTCAACAAGATAAGAGTTCCTCTGGCATTTCTGAGGATCACCATCTTTAGATCAGCATCATATAAGAATAAGGATGGCAGCATTCAATTCTTTCAGCCTGAGAACAAGTGAACTGAGCTTACTACAGTACCAGAAGGGGAGGCTGCAATATAGTTATACAGAATAACACATAGCTTTTTGTTAAACAGTTCTCCTAAGAAACTGCTCTGCCTGCCTTCCCACATCCCTGGGGGCCAGAACACATGTGAAGTGGTACCATATTAAAAAAAGTTTAGAACTAAGTGCTGCCAAACTGGCTGATGGTCACTGACTACTTCGTCTTGGAAGCAAGAATTCAAAATTAAATCCTGTGATACTAGCAGTTTATTTCTGAAAATAAATAAATAAAATAATTTCTTTGTGCTAAACCTATCCCTCAGTTGCTATCGGAAACTTCTATAGTTAAATATATTTACACTGTTTCTAATTTTAAAATGTCAGTATTCTGAAGTTCTCTGCAGCTTATTTCAGCTGTCCTGAAGAATCAAGACATTGTCTAAACTCAAAGCTTAAATATAAATTAAGTTAAGGGGATACATTATGCAGAATACATTTTTTTGTATACCAGAAGGAAGGAAATAAACAGTTTTCTATCTTGAACAGAAAACTAACCACTGATTGTGCCTATTCAGAGATTCACAGAATGGTCAAAGTTGGCAGGCACTTCTGGAGGTCGTCTGGTCCTGCTCAAGCTGAGGCACTCAGAGCAGGGTGCCCAGGAGCACGTCCACAAGACTTTTGAGGATATCTATGGAGGAGCCTCTACAGATTCCATGGAGAACCTCTGCCACTGCTCCCTCACTCATTCAGTTGTCAAAAACTCATGGCAGAGTTTTGTTAGGCTAGATGATAAATAAATGATTAAAAACCTTATATCTTAAGTAAAATGATCTGAAAACTGAGTGAATTTACATCCTTTATTTTGTTATAAAGCATCCTTTGTTTTGTTCCTTTGAGACAAAGGGCCCCAAAGTATATCACTTAGATGACCTTCTCTTATAGTTTAAAACTGGAGTTAGCACTCTTAAATTGGAAGACTTCATTTTCCAGAATACTTATAAAGATTTAGCTTCCTAAGTACTTCAAGTTACCGGCTCTACAAAACTTCATAAATCCATACTGGTGAAGCAACAAACCACAACTGCAGACCCCATACCACGCAGGCTCTGTAGCTCTCTGAATCACAGCAAAGTGACACTCCTCACAAATTTTCAGTGAAAAGTAGTCTTTTGCATAGAAAATATAGTTTCATTGGAAAATATTTATGGTTAGAAACATTCCTGACTTTTTAGTGTGCATGTTGCAGCGTTTCTGTTGGAAAGTCACGTTCTTTAGTAGGAATGCCTCCTGAAGCAAAAACATCTTCATTGAAGAGATGGCAAATACAACAGTTATTTTCCATTTACACAAGAGGAACATGCTATAATTTTTCCTAACACTTTTTCAAATGAGAAACAAACAAAATGGTATGGGATTTTTTTTCCCCCATTTTATTTCTAATCATTTCTTGATGGTAAAAAGTGACAGACAGTCTGTGAGATGAAAGACAGAATGTCTTCCTCAAAAAAAAGTGGAGCTGAATGTTTGTAGTATATTTTGCATGTATGCATTATAGTCTTGTTTGCTGGTTTTTTTTTTTTTCAGATGGAAAACAGGTAATTATGTGAGGAAAAAAATTAATGAAAACATAAGATTTCAAAATAGATACATTTAATCACCTTTCTCATGTGAATTATGTCCTTAGCAAAAATGGCATAAATATATAACCCTTTCCACTTTTGTAATTACATTTCAAAAGGAAAGCATCAGAACCTTAATAATGTCTGCAAAAGGCTTCTCAACTGCTATTGTGTTTTACTTAATGGAAAAAAAAATTAAGATACAATGGTGTATTCAATGCCATATACTCTGATTTACAAAAGGACTTCCTTCCTCGGCCAGTGGTTTAAAGTAATCATTTTAAAGTAATAACTCTACAGAAAAAAAAAAAATTTCTAAATCAAATCAAATTACTTAAAGAAAATTCTCACGTGAAACCTAAAAACTGGGATTTCAATCAGAAATCAGTTCTTACTGCCTGTGTTACAGTGTTTGGGTGCTGCCTGTAAGTTCTGCTATTTTAAAGAAATATCTTTAAGCCATGTATTTCATAGGTTCATAAGGTTGGAAAGGACCTACAAGATCATCTAGTCCAACCATCCTCCTATCACTATCCCTACCCAACTACTAAATCAAATCCCTTAGCACCTCATCTAAACGCTTCTTGAACAGCGCCAGGGATGGTGCCTCAACCACCTCCCTAGGCAGGCCACTCCAGTGCCTGACCACTCTTTCAGAGAAAAAACGTTTCCTCAGGTCTAAAAAATTTCATAAATACATGCCTAATTCCTTATTGTGCTCCATTCTAGTGTATCTCTTTGGTACAAGTTTAACACTCTGTGAAGGAAATCCAAAAGTGTTGTTCATGTTGATTTACAATAAAAGAGTTTTTTTTTTTTTGTCTGAGCCAACAATTTTCAAGTGAATAGGGTCTTTATAAAACATATTTTAACACTCCTGCAGATTAATAATGTGTTAGCAGCAAAAGCCATGTTGAGCTTAGCCCAATTATCCTTCCATCCCAATTATACTGTGACATTAAATCTTGTGACATTTAATAAGAAAGGCCATTTCATCCATGGCTGCCTTATGGCTGAGGATTTATGCAAGTGCTCCCTCCTAAGAAACTATTCTAAAAGAAGAAGGCATTCTCACAGGCTGATGTGTCTAACTGCTCCTGAAAATTAAATAATGTACAGCAAAATATATAAAATCATTCATTTTACAATTACTTGATGCCTTTGAGTATAGAAAGAGGAATTAATAGGCTGCCATCAGTTCTTTTTGTGTCTGCAACAGAGATAACAGACTAAAATGAGAACCAGAGTTTGAAATAACAAAGTACTTGTATGTTGATATCTCTCATTTCTTTATGGTATTTTACATTTGTGAATATGAGTTCATTGGTTTATATTTCTTCATCACTTTATCAAAAAAAGTTTTGTTGATTGCCATTCAACAAAACTTTTATAGAGAGTGAGCCACTAGAGTAAACCTAGCACTGCTCTCCTCAAGGCAAAACTGAGTAAAGCCTTTGGAATCAGCTCAAGGTTCTCCCTACAGTAACAAGCAAATATGCTCCTTATAGGCATTAAGGTTATAATTCTAAGGTTATAAGCAGAGAAATCTCAGCTAACTGCTTGTCTGGCTCCAAAACTGGTAGTTGTGTATAGTTTGGAGTGTATCCGAAGTAAGCAACCTTGTTGATAGGCAGCTAGCTTCAGGGTTTGAACTAGAATCTCCATGAAGCAGCCAGAGACAACATATGAATGCCAACTTGGGACATCTTGAGAATTTTTTTGCAGGAAATCCTACTGTGCTGTGAAAAAAATGTTTGACTTTTACCTCTAAAAGTTACAAGGCAGGCGTATTAAGCTTGTCAGTGCCAGTATAACTACTTACTTCCATTTTAAGAAGGTTTTTATATTTTCAGGTAAGTATAAAGTAGCTTTCAAAACAGGCCTGAGATCTTACAGCAATTTATTTCACTCTATTATGAAATAGAAGTTTACAATATCTTGGAACATCTGGTCTTTTGTTTAGATAGGACAGATGTTTCAAATCCAAGCATTGAAGAGCAGGCTGTTTGCTGTAGGTAAAAATCTCTGTGAAAGTCACAAAGATTAAAGGATAGCACTCTGCCTGGGTAAGACAGGGTAAACCAAGTCAGGTTCACGCTCCTGGTAGAAATGTTAGCACACGTGGCTGAATTCTGCTCAGCAATAGCTATTTTGTAATTTTTCTCTGGTGTTAAGATAGAAAGTATAGGGCATCAAGTAACAAAAAGCAAAAATAAAAGCTTAATCTTGTCAACTTGTTCACAAGACGAGAAAAAGGCTGCTAAGTTATAATTACTCCATACTATGAAAATAACATTCTTTTTAAGGATTTATGGGTGGTGAAAACACTGTGTGCCTTCACACATACACAAAAAAAATTAATCCAGCTGCTCCAACTTCAGTGCATGCCACAAACTGCTTTGGGGAATGGGTAAATGAATGAATCATTGAGCCACGATCTTCACCTTTCTCTAAAAATCATTGCTATTTTTGGTACCAAGTTAGTCTTTTTTTTTTCTTTTTTTTTTTTGATGGTGGTCATGGTGCTTTTTGTTGGTTGTTGGTTTTTTGTAGAAAATGCTTGTACAGGAATGGACACTAGATATTCTTCTAAAAATATATTCATTATAGAAAACACAGTGCTTTGACTGAAGATGCCACTGGCAAGGACTTTACGCCAAAATCAAGTCTTATGCATCTTTTCATGTAATACATCTATAAAGCTTTCATGCTTAATATAGAAGACAAAGTGTTTACATTTGTGGCAGGAACAGATAAAATACTAGGAAACCACAAACAGCAAAACCAACTAACAGATAGAAACTAATCAATAGAAATAGGAAAAAACAAAATGTAAACAACAAAGTTTTCCAATTAATTGTTGTATTTCTAAAGCCAAATGAGAGCAAAGATAAATATTCCAGAGCTCAAGCCAGTTGATCTGTTTTCATTTACACTTCTTTAAGATGCATTTATGTTTACAGTGTCAGGCTTTTCTGCACATAGAGAACTGCAGCTAAATACCTCCAGAAATCCTTTGGCACAACTCCAATTTCTTTAGAAATCAAATACATAGTTAACACTTGTAAGTATTTTAATGACAAGATGAATATATATTGGCAAACTTATCCAACTGTAAAGAAGCCATAGGGCCAGGGTTGTCAGGCTGTGTTGGCACAGAGCAGTCAGCTGCTCACACAAGCTTGTTGCATTGTGTGTGCTGGATGAGATGGACATTGGCTTTGAATGCTTGCTCTCTGCTGGTACAACCAACCCTCTTCTGAGCCCTCATCACCTTCAAGCAAGGAGGAGCCCAAGGCTGCCTGGGATGGTGGCACATAGGTACTGTCCTACCTCTCTCTTCTCTGGGGGCTGGTGGCAAAAGCAGAAAGCCTCACATTCCTGGGGGCCCCTCACCCACTCCATGCTCCCATCACTCTTGTACTCTCAGTCACAGCCTGGGCATTTAGAATGGATTCTGTAGGGATTGGTTCATGACATTTTGTCTCCTGCCACAGCAGAGAGCTGACTTAAATTCATGCGCTCCTGAAGGGAAGGAAGAGGTAGAGGTCCTCAGAAATAGATAAACTGCAACATCCTGTGTACAGAAAAAGGGAAAAGGGGGAGCACTACCTGACATACACTGACCTCTCCAACCAATGCCCCAGATCTTTTCTCCCCTTCCAAACTCTCTCATCACTGACTGATCCCAGCTTGGACAGCATTGCAAAGCTGCCCTTTGCCATTCCAAGAAAATAAATAGTTTTCTTCCTCTGCTGAAGGCAGTCCCAGGTTGGTTTTGGCTGTAAGTATTTCTTCATTATTTTTTAACCATTAGAAAAATATTTTTACAAGCGTATCAGCTACAAATGAAAAGCACTTTGTTTGTGGGTTTGTGAATTATTTTTTCCCCCCCCATGCACTGTTACTCTTTCAGTAATTACATTAGAAGTCACAGAAAGTAAACAAATCTTCACAACAACCCTTTACATCACAAACCTTTCTCCCATTACCCAGGAGAACAGAACATTAAGGATTAGCTGCTTCTCGTATATGTTATGACCAGCCTTTGACTACCTAAGAGACACACCAGAATCTCTAGCCCAAAGAAGGCATACTTTTTATCATTTCAATGCATTTTTTATGAAATTATGTAATAATTAGTAGTTTGTAGTCTTACTATAATACATTCGTGTTTATGACAGATAGCAAAAACTGTTTGTTGGTTTGAGAATCGTTGCCACTCGCCCTGAAGGGCTTCATTCTAGGAGCTGTTACTGCTATGGCCTTTGAACAAAGGCAAAAAAATATTTTGACTTTTGAAAATGCATTGAGCAAGAATTCAATTAAAGTGATAATTTAAGATTTTAGCTTTACATAAACCCTTAGGAAATTTCCCTGCAATCTTTACATTTTGCAATAATACTGCTAACTTCTATTTTGGATCTTAGCTGTCCAAGACAAGTTCATTCATGACATTCCAGAATTACAGCAAAACTCTCCAGATTCAACTCTTGGTTATATTCTGCTTTCTTTTCTTTATTCTTCCATTGTGACCATAATTGGTTTTCTGCAGCAATATTCTAGAACCATTTATAAAATTGGAAAATAAAATCAACCACTGTTCCTGTTCCAAAATAAAATTAATGTAACAAATTGTTTAATTTGAAAGAATGCATAAGCACAGTGTTGATTAACTGCATCAACTATCAACAAGACTCAGAAAGAGTAATAAAGCATTCTTGGTAGGTATGTATCTGTCAACAGTACAAATTCTGAAGGGGACGATGATCACCTAAAGTTAAAAAAGGAATTCCATCTCTCTCATGCACCAACCCACAAAGTTAAATTTTTGTGTAATTTATGCACCAGCTAAAAACTGGTTCCTTGGAGGTAGGTGATACACAAACTAAAAAATAAAACAAAAAAAAACAACCACCACCATCTCATGGTTCTGGCATGCACAGGTTTAAGTAAAATTACAGATCCTGATAAGAAAATAATTGTAGTTACTCTGAGTGGCCTTGCATTATTCTTCTATTCAGTAAAACATAATTGATAAATCACTTGAACTAATCCATTCTATCCTCATTTTAGTTTAATTATATTAATAGATATTAAGGGTCTGACTATTTTCTTACTAAGTTTGTGGTACATTGTCAGTTTTATTTAAATTCTAATTCCTATTAAACTTTCCTCCTGATAAGTAGCACAGTGACTTTTAATACATCCCTATTATTATCAATCTAATAACACTAATAACATGACACTAGACATGCTCAGCGAGTCAAAACACTGTCCTTTGCTGTAAATTAACATATGCCACTGGAACTTCATCTTACCAAGCATTGAGTTGTGAGGGGCATAATCATTACGAGGCTGGCAAACTTTGTAGTCAGAGAGAACGCACCTTATTAAAATAATCCAGAAAAAAATAAAAACAAGAAACTTGGAAAAGTTCCTCTGTACAAATACACATCTATTACATTCAGCTGTATCAGCAAGTTTTAGCAAAATACCTTCTTTGCCTTACAACCTTGCCTCCTTGGATAGTCATAAATAAAAACATGACCACTGCAAACATTCTGAACTTATGATAATGCCATGGTAACATAAATACTAATTTTTATGTGGACTGAGGCAACACCCATCTACAGGGATAGTGGGGGGGGTTAAGAAAGAATATTGTGCAAGAAAAACAGTTCCTATACCTGCTCAAACTCCCATCTAGATTTTAGGTTTGTATTTAAAAATTTTTAATTATAATTATCTCTCTTTTAATACAAGGAAAATAAAATTTTCTTCACCCTGAAGGAACACTGTGAATTGCCAATTTCTTACAAAAAGAAAACCTTTTTTCCTCGCTTCAACTTCACTCAGTTACTGATGATGAAGATATTATGAGACTTTCCTGTATGAAAAATACAAGGAAATGAACTTCAGAAGGCCAGACCAAATACTGAAGACCGTAGTATTTGTGGAAACTGAAGTAGGCATACACCTGGGGCTGCTTTTTAATTGGTAGTTTCTTTCCTAGATATAGTAGTTGTAGTTGTATTTCCTAGATATTAAAATAGACTCCTTTCCAAAAATGCTGCAGTACAGCTTTCCATCAGAACTTGCCAGAGGTTTGCTGTTTCTATAAACACTGATAAATGCTTTCTTCTCACACACAAAGGAAGATGCAAGCGATTCCTTTTCAATAGCCTTCAGCTCTGCAAGCAAACAGTTATTTCTCATAAGCAGATGGACCTGCGTGAGCGGAGCAGGCAGGCAGCTGCAAGCGTTCAGTCACACTGACTTCATCCTTTGAAGACAATTCTTATAGCTTCAAATGAAGTAACAGTGGTAGCAGTTACCTAATGCTTCGAGATAATGCTGAATAAAATTTTGAGACTATGACAGTGCAGAAGTAATTCACTATAAATATATAACTCAAATCCTAATGCAATAAGTTGAAAAATATTTATTACAAAATACAGCCAGGGTCTGATTCCATTGCCATTAAAATTGATGGGAATTTAACCACTAGCTTCTATGGAAGCAGTTCTTAAAAATGTACTTAGTGGGGAAGATAGAAGTAATTTGTATGTACGAGAACACGAATACCTATACACATGCATACAGATATTATAGCTCAGTGCAATCCTTCTTTCCAACATCAAGGTGCTTTTAAAAAAACCCTCTGTCCTCTGCCTAATTTTATGTGACTACATTCTCATATATTATAGTATCATGTCTTCATTTTTCCCATAAGCTTTCTTTTATGTCTAAAAACACAACAGTAATAAAGTTTTCAAGCTCTTCTATTTCTGCTATGAGTTAAATATATATATATATATATAAACTTTATACATATTGTGGCCAAGATTCCATTAAAAAAAAAAAAAAACCACAGCTTTATCTTTGAGATAGGATTTGAATTCCTTATGCTACTTAAATGCCAGCAATAATTACAATGCATGATTCTTTTTCATGCAATTTCCTTGACTTTTTAAAACCAAGAAGTGGAAGGTTGATTCAAGTGAACATATTACATGATTTATCTGAAAATAGAGTCAGATTCAATTAAGCACAATTAACCTCAAAAAACTGCCACCACTCCTGAGCATGAATCATATCTCCCCCAGCAGTCAGACCTTCAACCGAGAAGGGAGTCTGAGCAGGCACATGCCAGGAGCAACCGTGTCTGCTGAGCACCTAAATGCCTATACTACTGCCCACTTAACATTACTGCAGGTAATTTGTGTAAATGAAGCACAAGCACTTCTCATCTTTGCAGGAGTTTCTTAAGCTTAATGGGTAGAGCAATTGAAGACCCAGTGAACTGCAACTTTCATGGAATTGATAAGCTCTTCCTGGGAAGAAGGGAGGCAAGAGATGTAGATTAGCTACTTCAGTACTAAAAAAGAACTATTTTTTTTCCTCTACAGAAAGAGAGGTAACAAAGCCAACACCAGAAAGTCCATCTGCCCCGCCAAATGGAAGATTCTGGTAGAATTTGATGAGGCCAAAATCAGTAAGATTCTTCAGAAATGTAGCCATGTTCCTGTAGAAGCTACTAGGTAGCTCATAAATAAGTTAGTAGTTAATGACATCCTGGCCTTCTTTATGTGCTCCAGCAGTGGAAGCAAGACCTTACATTGGCTAAAAATAACTGTCTTGGGATTCCTGTGCATTCTAAGTCCTCCAGAGGAAAGAATGAAGAAGCCAGCCATGCAGAATTTCTCAGGAATAAACTTTTCTTAACCTGCAACTGAAGTTGTATCTTGGCTTTTCTAACTGGACAATTAGGAACCAGGAGCTGGACGTGTAGTTTGTCTCCATAGGATATCTCCACTTGAACATTTCCTGGAATCCTGCATTAACCTTGAGATGTACGACTTTTTACATCTCATCTTAAATCAGCCTGTAGCAATTACATATTCTTGTAATGTTATATTCGAAATATCCAATGTAACAAGAGCTAATGGTCACACAAAACTTACAATGGCACTCTTTCCTATGCATTGAATAATTGGTCTGTCCTACCTCTCAATGTTATGATTAATTTTCCAGTTTTTATTCAAAAATACATTCCTTCAGATACGTCATGCTTGTTCTTCTATAAAATCTTTTATCTGAAATCCAGTAAAAAAATCTAGAAGAACATGCAGTGAAACAAATAAGAAGAAATGGATTTTGCCTACTCTTATGTTAACTGAGGGAAGGAAATAGAGCTAAGAAGCTTTTTTTTTTTTTTTTTTTTAAGGTGGCCTAAAAAAAATCTGCTTGTGAGCTGGAAGATGAAAAATTAAAATTTTCAGAGTACTACTTTACAGAAACTTTTTAAGTGCCTAAAAGGAGATGATCTTTTAACATGAAGTACCTTCTTACTGGCAGCTGTAGTGTCAATTTCATGACTGCATTTAATCACTGGCAGAACATTTGCAGTTATTCCAACTAGAAAGGATTTATGAAAAGATGTAACACACTCAAATCACAATCTGACTCCACTAATCTCCAGATTAAGAATATACTCTAATAAGATTTAGTGCTAGTGCTCTTTCTACAAACAGATTTAGCCAGAGCCAAGCAGCCAAGGATGAAGCACATTATTAACAGGGAGGGAAACAATCAGAAAACACTGCATATATTTGATGGAATATTAGGTCAAGGTAAAGCAGGAAATTTTGAAAGGAGCTATTCAAGCAAGCCATGAAAAAATATTGACATGTTTGCATATTAAGCTCTACAGGCAATTCATAGTTAGATGTCACCCAATACGTAGGAAAGAGCTGTTCAGTTTTCTCTATTAGCTTAACCTGACCCTACCTCTCTCCTTCTCAGACATGATGTTAGGCTCAACACTGCTAGCTGTTTGTTCTTTTTAGTGTGTTAATACGTAGTTTACTTTCAAACAGCCATTTCATGCCCACTCCATGTTCCAGGTCTCTGATCTGACACTGCCTCTGTCGCCTGCCCTCCATGACCGTGCAAACATTTCAAAATAAAATACTAAATGAGGAGTTGTGATCATCTCTCCTGCCCCATATCTTCAAAAATCTTATTGGAAATACTTTTTAAAACTGACATGTCTACAGTTTTCTAATAAGTAACAATCTTGTATTAAATCCGAACTTCTTATTTTCTATTTTCATGAGAATAAAACTGTTTAATCTAAACC
This sequence comes from Cyrtonyx montezumae, assembly GCF_038088225.1. Taxonomy (NCBI): domain Eukaryota; kingdom Metazoa; phylum Chordata; class Aves; order Galliformes; family Odontophoridae; genus Cyrtonyx; species Cyrtonyx montezumae. The sequence continues at coordinate 18,612,543 of NW_027072078.1, read as the reverse complement.
AGTTTGTTCTCTCCTTCAGAACCCCACTTGCAGCTGTGAAAATTATTCTTTCACATAATATTAGTTTTCAGATATTTCATTGTGTGTTTTTTTATACTACAACAGGAAAGCGTATATCTATTTGTCATCTGAATTATAAACACACTGAATGATGCATGAGTTTATCAGGTAAAGAACAAGAAGAGTTTGCTTTATATCAGCTTCTTTAATGAAGCAAGTGTGTATATATATATATATATATATATATATATATATATATATATATATATATCCAAGTATTGTGTGGCAAACACAAATATTCTTTAAGTCTTCTGTACTAAAAGAGACTAAGATTTAGTAATTACATCTTCATCCACAGTAAACAGCAACATTTCCTTTCCTCTCCTCAAAGGGTGTGAAGAATTACATTGTCAAAAATCATTTTCCATTAACCCTTTGAAAAAAAAAAAGATCAAAAAGATCAAAAAAAGT